>NW_005054297.1:7253971-7272268 GCF_000277835.1 Geospiza fortis | reverse complement strand
GGATATGGAAGTGGAGTAGGATAGCTTAGGAAAACAATTGTTCTTAGATATAAGCTGCTGCTTTTCTTATGCACTAGACAACAGCTCAGCATGACAATTTACATTTACAGCAAATTATAGGCATAGATACACTGAGAACTCTCAGTATTTTCAGTGAATGTCTCATATGGAAATTCATGGAAAATAATAAAATCCAAAAGCTGCCTATGTGAAGTTACTAAGTAGTTTTAGAGGAAAAAAAATAGTCTTTTTTTTTTTAGTAATGATGACAGAAAAAAACACCCAGATATTAATATAGGCAAAATCCTAGGAAGGAGTGGTTGGAAAATCAATGTTGTATGACTAAGCTTATGTGTACCTAAATTTAAGTCTGGTCATTCATTAATGGGTTAGTTTGTTGGTTTTTTTTCCTTCTTTCTTCTTGTAGTGTTTATGAACTAAACCACAGAATCACAGAATAAGCTGAGTTGAAAGGTACCCACAAGGATCATCAAATCCAGCTCCTGGCCCTGCACAGCACCATCCCCAAGAGTCACACCATGTGCCTGACAGCATTGTACGAAAACTTGAGCTCTGTCAGGCTGGTGCTGCGACTACTTCTCTGGAGAGCCTATTCCAGTGCCCAGCCTCCCTCTGTGTGAAACACCTTTTCCTAATCCAACCCAAACTACCTCTGACACAACTTCAGGCCATTCCCTCCATTCCACAGAGCAGAGATCAGTGTCTGCCCCTCCTTTCCCCCTCACGATGAAGTTGTAGACTGCAACAAAGTCTCTGCTCAGTCTCCTCTAGGATGAACAGATCAAGTGACCTCAGCTGCTCCTCACACACTTCTTCTAAAGGCCCTCCACCATCTTCATTGCCCTCCTGCTATGTGTAGTGGTTAAGTACAGATGTTTCAAGAGAAACAAACATTTTATTAATTTATCCATGCTGAGTACATTTAAATATTGTTTAGCTCAGCTGTTTGTCATAGAAGGGGAATAACAGTTTATGAGAGATTTTTCAAGCTTTATCTTCAAATCTATAAAATGGTTTATATTTATTGTTACTATTGACTTAAATAAGGTACACAAAAACCTTTTTCAATTGTTTAGCTTATTATTTCCTTATTAGTGCTATTTTATCACCTTAGGCCATCCAATTCTACAAAAAAAAAGGCTTTTTTGTTTTAAGGAGTTCACTAGTGACCTAAAATGACTTTATCATTAACAGCATTGTATTTTCTTTTGAAAGCCATCATCTTAACTAAAGCCAAACCTTTTTTCTCATAAATTTATTTATATGAAGTATTTTTCATATGCACACTTTCTGAGTTTATTTGAGCAGTGTATACTCTATAATATTTATTGAAATAGATTGTATGTTAAGCAGGAGTTCATTAGGCTTGTGTTGGTCCTATGAGTATGGATTTCACAATCTTATAATTTCCCTTATAGAGGTTCTGTCTTATGCATAAATGAGATTCACCTATATTGTAACTAGTTGGAGGAGGAAAGCTGTCAGTTTCAGATGAGATGTTCCCATTAAATATTCTTATAATATATGTTAACAATATAGACTTCTATAGTTTAATGTGTAGGTGTGCATAAAGAAACTTTCTGACTGATTTTAGTACACCCACAAAACTTCTCAATTGCCATAAAAGACCATAAATACACCTCTAAAGTTTATGTTTCAATTTTGCCAAATTGTTGCTTTTGCATTCTTACAAAATTCCGTTAGTTATTAATTTCTTCACCACCACTACAGATGTGTTAGAAATGCAAGACAATTTATATCTCTCATAGATTTTTGTCTGATTAATTACTATTATTATTAAAATATGAATCACAGCACTGTAACGAGGAAAGTCTAAGGTGAAAATACAGGGAAATTAATTATTACAATGAGTTGAAAAATTTTATCTAGAGTAATGGAGTTTTTCATATCTATTAAAAGAGAATAGACACTATACAGGCCTTCCATTTTGACCTGAATGCAAAAAAAGGGAAGAATAAGGAAAGTATAATTTGTTTAAAGAGGAGATCATGCTCAGATATCTGTGATGTGTCATGTTACTATTGACATCAAGATGGTTGAAAACATTTCCTGTAATTTTGCCAAGTTCCTAGTGATGACTTTGATCTAGGAGACTTCAATAACCTTTTTATGGCAAGTGGTTTTATGGTGAAGGGTAGAAGGAAATCAATAAGACTACCTATCAAATTCCCAAAGCATGCAAAGGTAAACTGACCTTCCTGTTCAGCAAAAAGTCTTTTAGAATAACCTTTCACCTTTCCTTTGAACTTAACTTCTTCATATGTGAACAATTTACCCTGAAGTTCATTTTGTACAAAATTGGAGGACAGCCAGTTGCAGATGTGTGAACTGTAAAATCACTTGCAGAAACATGGCTTTGTATTTCTTATAAACTGAAAAAAATATTCCCCAGAATGGTGGAGGAGAAACTGAAGAGGAAAGGGAAGAGGAAGAAAAAAAAAAAGAAAAATGGGGGAAGAAATAAAGAAGAGAAAGAGAGAAAAAAAGGGAGAAAAATAGACTAGATTCTAAGCAAGAAAAATGTCCTGAAGTTTATCTGATTCTTTGCTAACCAAATATAAAAAGAGATACATTTTGAATACAGGTTGTTCAAGAAAGAAGTAATTGCCTGAATCAAAAGTAAGTTTTTGGATCAATAAGAAATCATAGTTTATATTTGTAGCCCTTGATTTTTATCTTCACTGTTGGAATAATTCTGCTCTCATGTTTTTGAAACCTTTAGAAGGATTATCTAAACTTAAGTTTGTTAAAAGCAATTATAATTTAAATAATTACATATATGTATGTGTACATGCTTATGTCTGTCTTCATTATATATGAACTCTAATCATTAAATTCTTCTATGCCACTACTAAAAGTTCCTTACATATTTACTCTTTTTAATAGAATACTCAAAATGTTACTTAATTTCTTGAAAAAAATCGGTGAACAACAGAAAAAACAAAACTAACATAAGAAACAATGCCAAATGCCCATTTCTTGAAGTACATAATTTCTGAAGATATGTAAAAGCAGCTATAAATTTGCTTATTTTCATGCTGCATGGGAGATTACATTTTAATCAGTCCTAAAAATATTTTTGCAAATCACTAAGTTTGAGAAAAACTCTTCAATGTCATCCATGTTCTCTTATCAAATTATGTACTGGATTTGCAAAATAAACCCAAACCCTATCTGAGCTATAGACTCTTACATGACCTGTACTAGTATAAATGAATTTAAACATGACCAGTTAATATTTTATGGTAGAACATAGAACATATCTTTATTAACAGTTGGTATGATTATTTGTGTCAATTTATTTTATATTCCCTCACACAGTATATGTATCAGGACTTGGTTAAAATGATATGGGAACAACTTCTAGTTGACAATTTGCAGGAAGATGTGATGTTTTTAACATGAAAACACTTTCATTAGCATGGCTTTGGACATTTTAAGAGTGCTTTTGGACATGTTTCATCTATTATTGTATGTTTACTCATAAAGTCATAAGGGTTCATAACGGTAATACAATTGTACTCTGTGGATGTTGCCTTTATATGCAGGAAATGCTTATCAGGATTCTCTGAGAGATAAAACAGTATTTATTTTTCCAGAACAAATAAAGGCAAATGAAGACTATTTCTGGCTTCAGTTCTACAAAATAATTTAATGGTCTTACTCATACTTCACTGTCATTCCCAATAAAAAGGCATTAATCATTTATATATTTTTGCATTTAACCTTTGATAATTTAACCACCTTTTTTATTGAATGAAACTGTATCCAAGTAAAACGTCTTAAATTTACTGTTGTTGTTGTTTGCTTGTTTTTTTAATTGAATAGTAAACACTATTCAGTGAAGGGACACAGTATCATTAGTGAAAGTATGACTCACATAATATACCCTCTGCTTTCCTGCAGTTCTGCTTTTGCATTTCCTTTTCAGATCAAGATCCAGAAGATTAACTCTGCAAGGAAACAGGCTGTGGGATGATGTCTGGCACATTCAGGAGTCTGGACATACACAATAGACAGAAAGTGACAAAACTTCAGAGTCTGGAGGATTCTGCAGTATTTAGGCTCAACAGAGCAAATCAAGGTCTGAAAGGCTCATCCTTGCCAGTGGTACAGTGCTGTGTGTAACACCTACTCAGTGTTATCTTGTAATGATAACATAATGTTTTATTTACAGTTTCTTCTGACCCAGGATCATGGTTCTTTCTTTCATGTTTGAACATCAGGAATGAAGCCTGATGATCCCTAGGTATGAAACTTTGTGATTTGGGAGCAACAGCTCCCAAACAATTTTTTCTTGTCAGTATGCAGTATTTTTTTTTCTTCATTCAATATTTTGTGATTTTTCCTTCCTTTTCTAAAAAAACATTTTTCTAATTTTTTTTCCATTAAACTGTGTTGGCCATCTTTTATCCTTAGAATTTAAAAGGCATGAATTTAAGTGGTCCTACTAAATCACTGGACCCAGAAAGATAATTCTATTTATAAAATGTTGTGGGGAAAAAAAAAAGTGTCAGTTTACCTGTGACTTCTCTCAGATCCATAAGCTACAGCTACAAGAACATAAGAATCTTCTTGGCCATGGTGCCTATATAAGAGGTAAACTGCAGCATGCCACAGAAAAGCCACTGCTCCTTGGAAGTAGTGGAGAGAAAAGACACTTCTTGTAACCTGTTTCTGAGTCAGGAGCAGCACCACACAATCAGGAAATGGAAGATCTACACAGCAGAATACATTTCAGAAAGTACTAGGAAAAAATATACATCTGAGAAGACACCCTATATAGCACAGTTAATTTATTCTATATATTTTTTTGACATTTTATTCTTCATTCTCTAATGCACAAGTTTCTTTAAATTATTTAACATATTTTCTGACCGGTTTGTGTGTTTTTTGGTTTTTCCATAAACTTGTATTTTACACTTAATAAAACACTGGGCAAGTAAAAACTTTCTTTATATTCCCCATGACGTCACATTAATCTTTAATCTCTCCCCTCCTATCATCCTCAGTGTGGATTGCTGAGGAACATGAAGTGTGCTACAGCAGATGTTGAAACCACTTTGATCAGTGCACTTGCACTACATAACTTCCTCTGAGCACATATCTGTCCTCATTCCTTCTGACATTGCTTTAACTTTCTTTTAAGATTTTGTTCCACAACATCATGCTTCTTCATACTATTTTTTCCTACATATCTAGGCAAAAAAAGAACAAAACAAAAGACAAACAAAAAAAAATGGTTACTGGACTTTTCTACTTCCTAGACCATTTTTTAATTAGATTAAGTTCTTGTCTCGTGAGGAAAGAAGCTTGAAACTGAGAGCAGGAGATGAAGATGAGGTAGGGTGGTGTGTGTCTATTTTTTTTTTTCTGTCATCAGATCACACTGTTGCGTACCATATTTAGTAGCATAACCATCTGCTTCTTTCCCCACTTCTGAATATTCTCTGAAATATAAAAGACATTTAATTGTCTGGAACTTGTGTTTCTTCCATAAATAGTGTTGTTTTGAGCGCCTCTTATAATGGTAAAGCAGTGCCATTTTGTAGGCAAAGACTACCTCTTAACACCATTTCCATGGTAAGTTCAAAGAGAATAAATTATTTAGTACATTCAAGACTGGGCAAAATGTTCATTAAATATATATAGAGACCTAGATTCTAGCTGGAGATGACTTTAGCAATGAACTTGAGGTGTGTCAGTTATAAATATCTGACTTGACTTGTACCCATATAGTGTATTTTTTACATGTCATTGGCTTTATCTCTATTTTTTTATTATTTTAACTTACGGGAATCTATTTTCCTTAGCTTCTCAGATTAAAAACAACAAAAAAAAATCAACCCCACAGTTAAGCAGCATTCATTTTGATATCCAAGAAATTTGAAGAAAAGTGAAGCTTCCTTCATTTAAATTAACTGTAATTCAATAACACAAAATATAATGTGACTCACCAAAGTAATTTGCTGCAATTAGAAATGGTGCATATCAAATACTAGAATGGTTGTGTTGGCATCTTATGAAGCTGTTTACTTTAAAACTTGGACTGAATGTCTTGGTACCTATTTCTGGTTGAAAAGTGCAGCTTTGTTGTAAAGCACAGGAACAGTAAAGGAAAGAATTGGCTGTGGAGTGACTCAGGAATCTAACTTGACATTAGACTACCTGAGTTCTATTGCATAATAGTTCTATTTAAGGTTCATCTGTTCAGCTAATTCAAATTCTGCAGCCATTCCAGACAACGGTTTAGAAGTGTGAAGAATTTGCAGTAGGAATAGGAGACAACTGAATATTGATACTGAATAAATAATCATAGAAAATGACATGGACTGATGCAGTCAAGAGATGATCAAATAATTTATATTAAAACTTATAAACTTCTCTGCACAATAAGGCATTATTAGAAGAGTTTCTCGCTACTGAGGCTGAAGGGCCAGGCAAGGGGGAGTGTTTGTGTATGACAGGTGCTGGTGGTATCAGCAAGAAAACCTGGGGTCCTGCAACAGAAAAATGGAATTTGAATATAACTCCTTTCTCTTACTAAAAATTCTGTCTCCTCACCGAAGATATACTTTCCATGGTTCATAGGATGCCACATTTAAAGGCAATACCCTCCCCACAGCCCTCTGCCCCCCCACAAAAAAGGTAAAATCAGAGCTATCAATAATAATTATTTATTACAACAAAAATAATGTGTAGAACAGAACATATTTAAAAGCAATTCCTCCTTCAATTACAATCCTTTCCTTATATTCCTCTATGGACAGCTTTTGAGAAATACTGTAACTTTGAGATTTGCTCTAAAATCAGTGAGGCCTAAAATATTTTATTCATACACAACAAAAAAACCTGAGTGTTCTCTTTATCTTTCATTTATAAATACAACAGTTAATTGTGCAGTATTTATCACTGGTATTTCACAAGCTTATGAAAGGTAATGCAGTCCATTCATTACTGACAGATGGGGAGCAGCCAGCCCTGCTTGGTGGAGCAGGGAATAGCAAGTCCAAGCTCAACAGCTGGAAGAAGCTGAAGGTTCAGGCAAAGAGGTGCAGAAGTGACAGGTGTAAGAAACAGCAGTGCTTAGGGTAGGTAGGAGTGGCAAGGAATGAAATGTGCTTCAAGACACTGTTGATACAGCCTTGGCAAAATAGAGTAAAACCAGTAGAGAAGCAAAAAAGCAAACTGAGAAGCTGAGGAGAGCTGTGAGGTAGTTAGTAAAATAAGTGGGATTTACATTTCACAAAGTTATCATCCTTTCTCGTCCAACTTCATTGAATCCCTTTACCTGAATGTGTATATATTTTAAATGTTGCTGTTATGTTTTCACTAGTTTGGGGTCACCACGAGCAGTCTGTTTTAACAGGTTCAGTTCATGAATGGCAATAAAGTATAGCATTATATTTTTCTGTACTAGTTTTATAGTTGTGGCTAAAAGTTCCCTAAACATTTTAAAGTGTGAATTCTTTCTTTTATGACTTTTAAAGAAGTTTTTCTTCACTTTTATCAAGGGCTGATAGATTATGAAATTCTCTTTCAAAATAATCCAGACTTTTGTATTCTACAACACATTTGCAAAGTTTGCAAAATAAACTTTTATAATTATCTACATCCTTAAAAATGTCTTCAAGTTTTAGTAGGTATTTAATTTATTTTTAAGAGTACTATCATAGTTTTGTTCCCATACTTCTAATCAGTTGTAATAAATTCTCATGCTGAACAGAATCTAATTCCCTTGAGGACTAAGGATTAGTGTGAATTTATCAGGCTTCCAAATCCCTATGAGCATGCAATTAGAGTTATTATTAGGGTTCTCTGACCTAGTAGTCTGTTTTATTGTCACTTCTCTCACATAATTTCACATCCTTGCTTCTACATAGAATTATAGAACGGCTTGTGTTGGAAGGTAACAGCCTTTTAACCTAACTCCAACCCCTTTGTCATGAGGAGAGATGTCTTCCACTAGACCAGATTTCTCAAAAACACATACAGCTGCCTGACTTCTGTGAAAAACTCAGCTGGAAATGAAAACTTAAATGAAGTGAGACAATTCTGCCTTACACTCAGAAATGTCAAAGTTAAGATATCTGGAATGGAATATTCTGTACTCAACTATACAGTTCTTTACACTGAAATTTATTAATAAGAATATATCTATTCATCTTAATTTAGGAAATTTTCAAGGAAACCTGAGTCATGCTGAAATAAACAATATTTTCCATAAAGCATTTTCTAGACCTTAATTTTTCAGTTTATGCCTGAAAGCCTTTAAGTTCTGATTAAAGTGACATAAGTTAATTTCATAACCTCTTTTTTTTTTCTCTGATTTGAAGGGATACCTAATTTCTGAAGAAGAAGGAAATGTGCTTTGACAGTTCTACTTTATGGACTCTGATAAAATCTCTTGTGTGGGATCTTCTATTTAAAGTAACATGAACAGACCCTCTTCCATTTTGTGTCAGGACTGTTCTATAACATAAATATCTTATAAAAATAAAAGTTTTCCACACCATCATCCTTGCAGAAGTAACATCATATTAAAATCAAATGGTATTTATGCAAGATGTGTCTTGCTTTTTAGAAAGACTATTGTTATTCTGCAGGGGGGTAGAACATCTTTAAATTTACAACATACTGCTTGTAGTGTATTTGTATCTCACCACAAAAGGATTTAAAGAAGGAATTATAGAAGACATTGCTTAGACACTTTTTTTTTTCAAAACATGGCATAAAATAATATTCTATGAAAAATCTCAGGCCAGATTGAAACTAGAAAATGAGTCCACAAGACACAGGAAATAAAGAACACCATTTTAGAAATGAAATATTATCCTTCCTAGTGCTTAGCTGGTATCCAGATAAAAAGCTTTCAAAATCAACAACAGCTACTCATCAACAACTCAACAAATGCTACTCATTTTTTCATTCATACTTCACAGGTTTACGCTATCCAAGCTGAAGTTAAGCTAACCATAGCAAACAGATCTACCAGACATGTTTTTACTGTGCCTGCCTTCACTATGTTTCTACTTTCTGCTACACCATGGTCACAATACTACATATGACTTACAAGTGATGATGAACTCAATTAAAAGGTCAAGATATTTGCCAAGGCATATTGTTTTTCTCTTCAGTGACAAAATGGGTTCTAATCACCTTTATAGAGCACTCTGTGTTAGTGAAAATTAGTGACATTTGCATGTTGATGAGAATGAAATAACTTAGCATTTAGATGGGACAGAGATATTAATGTTTTTCACTCCAACAGTACAGTTGGTTTGAAACATAGCTGAGTGAAATCAATTATCTTACAAACATCAATTCCTCTCCCTTTGCAAAGTAGAGTACAAGACATCACAAATAAAAAGGGATTGAGCACTAACCTCTTCCTTGGCCGCTTGCTGGGCATGCAATAAGGCTTTGCCACAAGATACCAAGAATACAATTTTGGTGGTTTTCTTCATGCAAAACGGCGTGAGAGGCCTAAAGTAAATTACATTTCATCATTGCCAAAGCAAATAAAGGAGCTGCTCTAAAGTGGAAGTCTTTCATAATAGAATAGTAAACCTCAGATTTCTATCTCTTCCAAGTCTTCCCCCAGGAATTATGTATGCTATTGATTCAGTCTGCTAGAATTTTGAATATATCTGAGGTTAGAAAGGCCTGTCAATACCAAAAATGTCAGCAGGTGAATTCATTATTGTTGTCTCCTTGTATATATATAGTTTACTTAAAAAAACAGCAGTATCTATTTGCATGTATTTTATGCAAGGTCAGCAAGTTTGCAAATAATCAGCTCATATATGAGACATTTTATTAAATAGCAACTAATAGTAATTTTTGTGACACAGATTTGAGTTATTGGGTCTGAAAAAAGATCTTAAAAAACCTATCATAATTGATTTCTAAAAATAGTAGCAACAATATTAGGTTTGCTGACTATGAAATTACAAATGTACTATACAATTCATTTCAATAAGTAGAGTAGCATTACTGTGTTTTTTTTACAAAAATATTAATTAAAAAACCCCAAATAGTTTATATTTGTTTTAATATTTACAGATACACATCTGGAGTGTCATTGTGTCAATTATCACCATGTCTTACTCTGTGTAGTACAGAGATAGTTGATATTGCACCATATCATTACCTGATTTTATTGATTTTACATTTTTAAGATGCAAATTTTACTTGTAACATTTGTTGGGTTTTGCTTTCAAGTCCAATTTTTAAAAGTTACTGCAATTCATTTCCTTAATCATAGAAATAAAAGGTAAGAAGTTGTTTAAACACATTTACAACTGTAATAAAGTTTAACATCTCATCACTTTACAGCCCAGTGTATTAATTAATTCAGATTTTTTAAGTGAAAAACTGACTGATACAGGATCTTTATTAGTTTTTTCAGGTTCCTATTCTTCTAGTTATGCTCAAGAATGCAAGATACTCCTTTTATCAGTCAGCAAACAAAATTGCCACTCATAATGTAAAAACTGGAACAATAGAAAGAGTTTAATAGGGAACAAAAATTTTTCTAGAGATTGTTTTAAAATATATTGCTTGATAGTTGCCATTCAACTACTGTACTCAAGTTGAAAAAGAGGACTTAAAACTCACTGTTTCAAAGTGCAAAGAGGGAGAAACTGAATTGTTCAAGCTAGGAGTGCAACCAGACAAGCAAGGAAAGAAAGATGCTTAAAACCTATCTCAAAACTTGCTCATTCAGAATCCAGCTCAGCTTGCTGGTATGCAGCACCTTGACTCTTGTGGGGAGAAAAAGGGAGTAATGATAATTCTTCCACTTGCCCAGGAAAGCCAGCATTTTCTGTTTTACTGCACACACACATTTTCTGGTTTGTTGCACACACATATGAGTACCCTTTCCTGCCAATTTCTTTTATCATTTTGTTCATTGATTTTTGTCAAGATTACATTCTCAGGATGAGAAACAAGTTCTCTCAGTCACAGTAATTTCTATTAAGACTTTCAGAATCTCTCTGTTTCTACATCTATCTTACTCTCTCTCCCTTTCACACTTTTCTCTTTCTCTCCCTTAACAGTTCTAAGATTTCTTTCCTGAAGTTCTCCAATATTCACCTTCTAAGAAATCTAACAATATGCCCACTGGAATGCTACAAGGTTTTACTCTGGAAAACTACATATTTCTTGAGTGGGAAGGAAACAAAAAGAAAGGGAAAAAAAATCAACAAAAGCAACAATGTATGCAAAGTTTCTGGGGGCTTTATTGGTTACAACAGAAAGTACGAGAATACTACAAGGGATGAAAATATTAAAAACAATGTTCTATATACCAATTTTTTACTATGATACTATACCTCCATTATATTAGACTCACAATTAAAATAAATATTCTTTCATAAATACGTATACATTCCTAAAACAAATGTATATATCAGTTGAAACCTCCAGAATAACTTACTGCATGCAGATCTTCCACTATACATCAATACTACTTGATTTAGGTTTCTCAGTCACATCTTTAAGGATATATCAACATATATGTTATACACATTTGTTATGGGATCTGTAGATTGAAGGTCAGTTGCCTATGTACAAAAAAAATGATCTGGAAAAGCTCATTTCTGAAGGCGCTTAACCCTCATTTGGTTAATAAATTCTTAAATTACCACTGTTCTTTAGGTACTTAACCTGAGCTACCAAATTTCAAGGAACAGTAAGTGCTATAGTAAGATACATAACCTAAACTCTCTTGAGGTATTGAAATAATCTAGATATATGCTTCATCTTCTCTGAAGCTGGAAGGACTTGGTATTTTATCACTACTTAAACACTCAATAGTCATGTGCATCTTGCAAAGATCTACTATACTTGTCAGGGACCCTTATAGTAAAATACAGCCAAATGGAAGAATATGACCTCTATGTCCTACTTTTCATTATTCTTCCACTTGTTTAAATATGTTTCTCATCCCTTTGTACACAACGACACTCACTATTCTTTTGACATTTTATTTCAAAACTGATCTTCTTCGTCTTGGCCTTTGAAAATTCTGTCCAAATTCCAAATAATATTAAATGATAACATTATTTTGTATTTGTCATGACTCGTGACCTTGAAAATTTTTATTTTTGCTGCCTTCTTATATGGCACAGGTAACACTGTATATCTTTACTATATTTTTCATTAGGAAGTGAAAATTTAATCTATCTGATACAGAGCATAACTGCACTTTAAAATATTCTTCATTAATTATATTTAGTGTAGGAGTAGGAAGTTCAAACATGCATTCAAACTTCAATAAAACAAAATTTTACAACTTTTGAATTTCTTCTCATAAAATATAAAAAAATGCCTTGTTATTTTGCTTTTGTCTGGAAAAGAGAAATAAATAAAATCAATAAGAAATATAGTATAAAAATAGTAATAAAAATAAACTTATTTTAAATGTAGTTTTACATAAACCTGATTGGTGCTGTTAGAGCTAGAACATTTGCAGATTTTGCTACACATTTTCTATAAAAATTTTTAGATGTTTTGGAGACAAATACTTGTTTGGGAAAAAATGAATGAGTACCATATCTACTTCCTCTTTATTTAAAACAACTCAAGATAATTCATGCTTTAGTCCAACACTATTCTATGTTTTCAGTCTAAATGAAAAAGAATTTTGCATAGTCTACAATATTCTACACTATTTTCTGTCTAGAATAAGCATCATTCTATCAGTTATTTGACAATCTTTCTTTGAATAACTAAAGGGGTGGTGAAAGAAACCACCAGTTTGAAACATCTGAATCCTGGGTAACTAAGAATATCTGTGGTAGGAAGGTGAAACAAATAGAGTGTTGACGCTTCAGTGCCATCTACTACTGACATTTATCATTCTTGTTGTGGTCAGGCAAGAAAAATTAAGGACTCTTGAGAGATGGGAGCAAGATATTGATCGGAGTTTACTAAGCTCTAAAATCTTGCACTTGAATTTGGACTAAGTTGTTTAAAAGAGCTGTGTCAGCTCAAAACTTGGCTTTCGTGGAATACGTGAATAAAAACTAACATGACTGTAGCATGGTTTTCTGGTAAAAAAAAAGTGCTGTACAGGGATACTTGAATTACAGTTACAAATCTGCTACTACAGAGTGAACAGAATTGTTCAACTTTTTCCTTTTCATTTTAACAGAAATTTCGATCTCTTATGCTATGAAGTACCTATTGTTATAGATCTGTTCATTATCTATAGATGTCAGATAGCCTGTTCATTGCCAGGGCATATCTTATATAGATGAGATATAGAGTTATGAAACTTACAGTTTTACCCTTCAACATGATTCATTAGACAAGGGAATTATGTAAAATTGTTGGTGGGGGATGGAGGAGTATGTGCATTTGTGTAGATTTCCCAACTAATTTGTGTCGGGAAAAACCTTTCATCTGTCAGCAGTTTTTATAAGGCAAACAATCATATTTAAACAAAGGACAAAACCCCAAAGAGACAAACATACACACAACACTATGGTCAAAGGGATTTTATATCACTCAAATGCTTATCCCTAATATTTCTTAATAGTTGTTTCTAGAAAAATTGTTTAGTCATGAACTGCAAAATGTTTTTCAAAGAAGCTTAGAGGTAATTTAGGCCATATGAACTTCTTTTTCAAAACCAAATGCTAGACGCCTCGTTTCTGTTTATTTTCATATGCAAATGGTTGTGTTGCTTCTATTAAGAACTCACAGACAACAAACAAACAAGAGAAATTATTTGCATTTTCATTGATTTTATCCGCAATAGGAGTTTTATTATTTATCTCTGTGATGCAAATAAAACACAGTGTTTGTTTTTAATTTAAGGTGTTAAAAGGGTTTGAGATGATTTCTGAAATGAGTTAAGTTTTTCAAAGATATGCCCCTAAGATCTTACGACGTACTACTTAAAAAAAGAAAAAGTATTTCTCTAGATAGACAGAAATTATAGCTGTAAGGGAGTACTAGTAGATCTCTCTTTTTTTAATGAAATAATATATTCATATATTTTCTTCATTATTATTCTTTAACTATATCATGTCTAATGTTCCACTTATTTGAATGTCCAATGTATGGAAAACACAGTAAATGGGTAACCAATATCAGAAAGTTTTATATATTTCTGTTCTCAGAAAGGCATCAAGAACCTAGACCAGCTACCAGTATATGAACATAATCAGAATGTTATATCAGGATGAGACCCAGGAAATTTGGCTGCTAAGTATAGTTAGCTAGTAATAAACCCTTGAGGATAGCACAGGATGCAAATTTCTCCCCTTTGTAAACTTAGAGACTACTTCACTGAAATTTTGAGACTGTAATTGTCATACTTTCATTATGTGCAGTGTTCTTCTGATTGTATTCATTTAAACTTAGTGAAAAGAGCTTATTGTCAAAAAATTAATGTAAACTTCTAACAATTAGATCCCCACTTATGGGTTTTTCCAGTTGAGCAGAGAATTGACACATAAAACCCAATAACTATGTGCTCGGGAGGAGTCTGTGTCTGAGCTCTACTCTTTCAAGAGGTTTTGGTGAAAGAATGCCTGATTTTGCAATCCAGAGGAAGTCTATGTCTAGATCAGTTTTGGACTAATTGGACTCTGAAAGTCTGGATATGTGCACAGGCACAAGAGTAGCTTACTAGAGAACCTAAAACTGAGGCTGGACATTATCTAGGTAGCCTGCGTGTCCCAGGGCTCAATGACAGCTGGAAGGATAGCGTTTTGGGGGTTTTATTTTTAAGATCTCAGTGATAGTTCACATCCAAAATAAACCTGTTTTAGGTAGCTATATACTACATTTAAGAATCTAGTTCTGAAATAATGAAACTTGCTTCAAGTTGTCTAAACATCTTCCAGACAAAGAACAAACAGACAATCAAAAAAGAGCAGAAAATATAATATATAGCTACTGGTTGAAAAAACACCTTGCTTTTAAAGAAACATACTTAGTATCTGAAGAAAAATGAATTTACATTTTTAAAATAAATGCAATTTTTTTTTACTTTACTCCATTCCAGACATCTGTAAATAAAAAGCAAACAACAAAAAGCCCCAACAAACAATAGAACCCCTGCACCAAACTACATACACACAAAAAACAACAAAAAACCCCTCAAACCCCAAACAAAACCCCTCAAAACAGAGTAATTAACATTTGAAAGTCACAAAAATTTTAAATAATTAATATAATTAAAAAAGATTTTTCTGTTCTAGATATACATTACCAATTTTTTCGTCAATCGAATTGGTAGCCAAATTATATGTGTTACTTGAGATCTTTGGAGAACTATTTTAGAATTTTCTGAAAGATGTCCTGATGAACAATCACTTGGTCTGTGGAAAGGATTGTGAAAATATATGGTATCCATCAAAGTCAGTCCTAAAGAAAGAAAAATGAAATCTAAAATATAAGATTGATTAATCGGTGATTTAGAGGGCTTACCAGCCAATTCTGACACAGGAATTTTTTTTTCCATGTTGTTGAATGACTTTCTGCATTTTCATGCAGTATTCCTAAAAAACATAAAATAGTAAAAATGCTCAAACTCATTCAGATAAAAAAAATTTGCCAGGCTGGTAATGTTCTGAGCTACCTCATTTTGTCTGTAACAAAACATTTTGTGAATACATCTATGTTTTCTGGTCTGCGTAGAATTTTGATTAACTTAGAAAGCTGTAGAAATACAAAATAAAAATTATTTCTTAATAGAGAACTCTGTGTATATATGCATTAGAAGTGGACTAAAAATTCCTTATTTTGTTCTCTTGGAGCACACTTAAGATTATTAGGATTCATTTAGGGAGTAAAACTGTATATTCCTGATTTAGTTTGTCTCAGCTGGGGATGCAGATACTTGGGAGGAATCAAATGCATCACCAGCAGTGCCCTGTTCTTTTGCTGACTTCTACTACCCTAGTATCTTCCTGAATCCTGCTGCATACTGTCTTTGCCTCCCAGAAATTTCAGGATAGTTGCTCTCCAACTAGTATTTCCTGAACTGAGATGCAGGAGCCAGGAGAGGCACCCTTCAATTATTTCTTTGACTGCTTCACCCTAGCAGTTTCTTATTTGACATTTCTGTGTAAGGTCTGGGAAACCAGCTGTCCAGCCCTCCTGTCCTCCTGGTAGATGGGGAGGACAACTTGCAGGACGTAGGAACAGTTTATCAACCTCTGTTGGGACCTAATCCAGGATTGCAACTCTGCCAGCTACTCCAGTCCCCTTCCTCTGCTTGTGGTTTGTTTTCTCTTTTTATCCTTCTGTACTCCACTTTCAATAACTCTTTTCACTTTTCTGTTTGCATACTGTGCGAGTTGAAACTTATTTCTGTGTCTGTGATCTCCAAATGTGCAGGAAATTTAGCTGCCAAGACCTGTATGTCTACAATAAATAAAAGGCTAAAGAACTCAGACTGTCACAGCTTGAAAAGCTTGGATATAAAAGCCCTGCAAGGCCTGGGCTGACAAGGTTGCAAAGCAGGGTAGAAAGGACTTCTGTACTGGGCTTGTAATGGTTGCAGAGTCTGAAAACATTAGATGCCAAGGCACATGGAGCTGGGATAGATGAAACAGGCTGAAAGCAGAAGTCGGGAACCAAGACAAAGTTGCATTGTTTCTTTTCTCTTTTGAATAACAGATATACACAACAGGTAGTGTACTCATTCAGGCTTAGTCTGCTTGCAGAAAAATGACTAAGCATCATTCCTGTGTTTGTGTTAGTGTTAGTGCCTGCATTTAGGGTGCCATACTCCCAGACAGCCTCAGTTTTTCTGAACATTGCGCAGAAGAACAACAAGCAAACACAACCAGATAGGACTGACAATAGCATGGAAAGAGGCAAGTAAGTCTCACTAATTTTCCAAGAATAAGGACAATCTATTTTTCAGAAATCCATGGCACTCATTTGTTACATAAGCACAATGTATTTTTTTTGTTTGGTTGTTTTTTTATCAATACCTATTCCTCTCCACCATCTCTCTCTGACCTGACATCAATTCCCATCTGCAGTAATATCCTGACCAGTATTCACATGAAGTAACATGTAATGTGGAATGATGGGCAAGTATTTACACAGAGGATGAAAAGATACTTTGTTTTTTAAAAAGAAAGTATTTACCAACAACACAATGAGGCATTTTTATAATGACTTTTTATAACTGAAAACACAATAGAGTTGCCAGGAAACTTGCATAGTTTGTCTGGCATGCCAAGTACAGGAAAAACTACAGTAACAGAGAGAATGAAATTTGTTTCTGCCTTATGCTTTGTTCTAAGCCATGGCATTTTTCCTGCCTTGAAATAACACTTCAGATTCTCTAACTGTGAAGCACAAGAAACATACCTTACTTTACACTCAGTTTCAGCAAGGTAAGTTTTGCTGTAGAAAAAAGTATTCATCATGACAAACATTTTCATCATCAGCTACAAATAATCAGGAATATGGAGTATCCTTGCATCTCCTTCAGTCTGAAATATGTGTATTTGACAAAACAAGGGTTTTAAGTGACTTTGACTAGCCGAGAGACATAACAGCCTGTTCTCCATTTTCATAGCCAAGTGGCTGGAGAGGAGAGCCATGTTTTAAAACTAATGTTGCAATCACACTGAGAAAAATTAAAAAAAAATGTCCTAAAAAGAGAGCAATTCTTCTGGGCAGTCTTGCTTAAAATAGGAGAAAAAGAAAAAAAAAAAACAAACTAAAAACCACACCAAAACAAAAGCCAAAACCAACAACCAAACCCCCACCTCACCAAAACAGTTGTATTTCTATTTATCTTTTATCTTTAAATGTTTCTTTTGACCTTCAGGATGAATATTTCAATGCTTTACGTTAATGAACCTTACAATAACACAAAGCTCAGATCCCTCTCACATAAACAGTAGAACAGCTGTACTAGATAAAAAGTGAATAACCACTAAAATAGCTATCAAGTAATAAGGTGTTAGAGATAAAAAGGAAGGCTAATAGAAAGTTGAGAAAATTAATTCCTAACACTTGGATTCAGTTATTAAAAACATTTAAAAGAATAAATAAAAAAAAAATAGACTTAACACTGTTATTACAAATACACATAAATAAGAAAATTACCATAAATGCTGCTATAACATTTCATAAAAAATATCTAGAAAGATCAGTAAATATTTATAATGGAAAAGACTTGAAATACTCTTTACAAATCTCATTGTTGTTGTCTGTTAGTTTGTGAGAAGATAACGAGTCCTTTGAGATTAATACAAGGTAAACCAG
>NW_005054297.1:7215704-7253945 GCF_000277835.1 Geospiza fortis | reverse complement strand
AGTTAGAGTTTACTTCTCAAAAATAGGTTTGTTCTCTAACCGTGTCACATAACTCTCAATGCAGAGTAAAATAGGAACAAATTCAATAAGATGGGGAAAGAAATTCACTTCTTGTTATGCTGTGTTCTTTATAATGCACACGGAAAAAGAAACTTGGAATTTCCTTATTTCAGATAAGAAAGAAGAGAAATTGCAATATTACTTTCATACAGTCTTCATAATACAAAGCAATCTGTTTTTCAAGTGAAGTGCATAAAAGATTGAGGAATTTGGATTTTTTTAAAATACTTCAAGAACCACTTCAAGATACTTCAAGATGAAGTTTCTCTAAGCTTCAACTAAATTTGTTTTGATATATGAGTCTCAGTTCAGTCTTGGCTTTCTGTTTATGTCTTTCTCTACCAGCGCAAAATGTAAGTTAAATGGATATAAAATGCAATAAAATCAAACATGGCCCTTTATACGTACTGTACACTCATTCTGTTTAAGCTCAGCTCACAACAAGGCCCCTTCCTGTCTTCTATGCAGAGACATATAAAAAATAATTTATTTTTATTGTACTGATAATTTGTTTTCATTTTTGCTGTCTTTAAACACTGGGTATGAGGACTTATGGAAAAATAGACTTTTTGTAGCAAGACAGATTTCTTCAGAGAAATCTGCCTCATTTTATATTGTACTGTGTTAGTTTTGTGTTCTGCTTGTGAACTGCCAGAAAGCCCTTACAGATAAAGGAAAAATGTCAATTATGCTAAATGGAAAATTAGTTGGATAATAAAACTGCAAAAGACCAAATAAAATTAAAATTTGGCCAAAAATATAGTAATAACATCCCTTCAGGATTAATTTGGTATAGACTTTTACCCTGCTGGCAGAGACAAGAGAGGTGAAATCATTCCCTAAGGGAAGGTTAGCCATGAGCTGGTGACCCTGACACAGGCCATGCTCCACAGGTTCTGACCAAAGCCAGCTTCTGGAAGGTGGGCCAGCAACAGCCCCAGACTAGGGAAAAAAGAAGATCTGAAGTCCAATTCATGGGGTCCAATCAGAATCAGCAAGAGACAGGTCCAAAGACAAGCTTGGAACCAAGTGACAGCCTGCGTCAGGAGATGAGGTGCCTGCATGTTGGGCATGAAGTCACACAGCAAGGAGAGACAAGGCTGGGGACAGGCACTCCTCGGGCACAGCTCACCAAGAACTGCCTGCCCAGGACTGACCTCAGCTGGGCATCCTGGGTGCACGGGCCAGGGTGTGGATGGACAGCCCTGCAGGTGCCTTGTTGAAGTCATTAAGGCCTGCTAGTGTCCTTATGGCTCTGAGAGCCGAAAGGGTTAAAAGACAAGAGTCTGAAAGCTTGGGTTTAGTAGAATACAACAAAAACCAACAACAATAGAACAATGAACTCTTACAAGAATAACCCAAACCCTACAACATTTTCATTTAATCCTATTTGATACGCTAAATCATGATCAACTAATGAATTCAGTACTAAGCTTTGTATCATCAGGACTGTTTCACTGAGTGGAAATTCTTCAGGGATTTTCATGCTGTAGAGGAACAATCTAAAAATATTTTCTAGCTGCAACCAAATCTGAACTTCTTAAAATATTTTTGTCCAGCAAAAACAATGAAATGTCAAATTTACACCAATTTATATCTAGTAACATCTTAGTGTTTTTAATAAGAGACATTTCTATGCTGAATTTGTATTATTCCTAAGAGGCCAGTGAAATATCTGTACTACTTTTTGAACATAGAAAACCCATGCTGGGAAATATGCTTGTCTTATATCCCACAATCACCTGCTCTGGGATTCGGTGACTGGTGTGTGGAATGAAGTTCATTCTCAGCAAGTTTGTGTGCAAGGAGAAGAGCAAGCAATTTGCTGGAGGCTGTTCTTCACAGGGACCTGTTCACACTGGAGCCGTGATCTGACAGGAACCTCCTGAAGATAAATAAAAACACATGCAACATTCTTCATCCAGGTTGGAATAACCCTAGGCAAGCAGTAGAGACTGGGAGAGAGTTGCCTAGAAGGCATTTCTGCAGAAAGAAATCTAGGATCCAGGTGAAAAATAAGTGGAAAATATCCCAGAAATGTGCTCTTGCTGTGAGGGAGGCTCAATGCATCCCAGATTGTATTATTTAGAGTGTAGTCAATAGGACAAGGAAAGAGAAATTCTCCCTTTATTCAGCACTTCTAGGAATCCTGTGTCCAGTTTTGAGCTCCTCAGTGTGAGAAAGATACTTGCATACTAGCATAAGTCCATCAGAGGCCGTCCAGAGACTTAAATTTTGGAGCACAGAGTACATAAGGACAGGCTGAGAGAACTGGGTCTGTTTAGCTTGAAGAAGAAAAAGCTCAGGAGAACAGATATGTATTTATATATATACACAGCTATCTGATCAGAGAATAAAAAGAAAATGGGACTATACTCCCCTTAACGGTGAAAAAACTGATTAGACACTAAGGTGGATTTGTGTTTTTCATTTTTGTTTGGGTGTGTGGTTTTGTTGGTTTTTTTTTTTTTAGAAAGCTGGACAAACTCTCAAAAAGTTCTGAAACCTCTCTCTTTGGACAAAGCACAGAGAAACAAACCTAATAAAAACTTCTCTGGGTAGGGGTCTGGTGGATTAGAAAGCTCCACAGGTCTGATAAAAAAAAAAATAATGGTTGTATGATTCTATATATACTATTTTTAATTCGACTATGTTGAAAAAATGATGATCTGATCTAAAGACATGAAAAGTCTGAGGAAATAAGAAGAAAAATTGTAATGTATAACACACTATACTTAGTGTATAAATATTTATCCTTAAGAAATCTTAGTCAATGTCATATCTGAAGTGATATTCATAATGTAGTTGAAATTCTGATTTATGATTTGTGAATCTGACAAGAGAGAAAAGAATCATCATGAAGCATATGTACAGTTACATAGATATATATACACTATTTTACAGAAATAAATACACAGATAAAAAAGAGAAATCTCAATCCTTATGTCTGCAGATAGGCACTATTGATATTGTAAATATGAAAGTCTATATATAGCCACAGCAGTCTTCAATACTATGCGATTAAGACTTAATGTGCATACAGACAAAAAGGACAATTGGAGAATATTAAGAAAAGAACAGGGCAAGATTCTAACAGTGATAGAGTAAGAAGGATATTAAAAATGTGCTGTCCTGAAACACAGATAACAGGACACTAACATTATGCTGAAGTATTGAACTGACTTGTAATAAGTTTGAAATTATAATGTATCTTTGAATGGAATGACAAAAATACCAATTTCACGTTTTCTCTGGATTTAAGGCATTTTCTAGTGATGATTTCTAGATTAACACATTTCTGAGCCTAAAAATAATATATTTTCACATTAATCAAAGTAATCACATTTTAGAAATAATAGTGCTTGTGTTGCATTGCTAATGTATTAGCTTAGATCATGAAAACCTTGAAAACAATTACGTGCCAGCAAAAGTTGTTTATTCTAACATCACTGCCTAAAATACCCAAAGTGACGCCCAGAAGGTGTGACAAGAAATGTGTCCCAGCACTAAAGAAGTAACAGAACTATTATTGACAATTTTGCATTCTTATTAATCATGAGCATTTGGGTACTCCCAGATCTCACATAAAATGAAGACAATAAAAAGTAGCAGAATGAGTCTATCATTGAATTATTCTAAGGCGGGGAAAAAAAACCTCAAATGCATGTACATCTGCTGTATCCAATACAATTTGCAAAATCATTCCCAAACTGATAGCTGCAAACTGAACTGCAGAAATTTTTGGGAGCCAGGGGCTTTTGCAGCTTTAAAAAAGGTCAGGAAAAGCCCCCTTCATGCTTTTGGCACAGTGAGATCACCAAATCAACTTCCATGCCTAGTCTACATTAGGAAAGAAGATTTCCCTCAATGACTCAGTAGATATGTACATTAATGTATACGTTATATTTTCCATTTAATGAACATATATTAGATCATTTATCAAAAAGTACTCTGTATATTATACGGATACGTTTTTAGCAAAACATTAAACATCCTTACAAGAAGCCTAACCTGAATTATTTAATACTTTTCAACATTCCCCACAATTAAAGTTCTTGTCTAAAAACCCCAAACCAAATCAGAACAAAAAAAAACCAAAACCAAAACAAAACAAAACAAACAAACAAAAAAAAAACCAAACCCCAAACCTAAATGTTCTCAGACTTTCCCTTTAAAAATATGCTTGCAATAATTAGGGCAAAGCTGAACAAATTATACCTTCCACAAAGCTTTATATTAGCTTTCCCAAATTCACTTTTACCTGTCTTTTTCAGAAAAATATTATGATACTTTAATTCTTTACTGAAATAATACTAATTTTTGCATTTTAAAAAATCGTATGCAATTAGAAAGTTTTCCCTCAAAAAATTAGCATAAGTCCAGTTAGCAGAAGAGTCCTTAAATTCAGCTGTAAGATGCCCCAGCAGAATTACTAACACTCTTTGCCTCAGCAAGGTCAAGTAGGGATCCTCATTCATATTTAAATTCCAGCTAATATTCAGAGAGAGGGTTTTGCATCATATTTTCCAGATCTAATTAATAACATCTGGACAGTTGAGAACAGATTGGGAAGTGCTAAATGTACAACAGCTAAGAAATTCATATGCCAAATGAGAGAAATGAGGAATGGAATACAAGTACTCAGAAGAATAGAAGAGATTTTTCATTAAAGAACTTCTTGCTTTGTTTCATCCCAAAACTATGAGGAAGCAGAAAAGAGAAATACAGTAAAGCAAAAGGGAGTTTTAGGTCCTGATCTTCCTCTGACACTGAGCAACCAGGCCAACTATCCTTAGCAAAGGATAATTGGAAGAAGTAGCAAACTGCATAACTGCTAAGTAAAAGAACAAAAAGCTTAGGTAAGAAGATCAAAATTTGTGATCAAAAAGGAAACTTAGAGCTATTCATAACAGAATTCAACTAATGGGTTATCTTGAAGGGATAAATGCAAGTGGGGTGAGGAAAACCTAATTCCATGAAATAGAAAAAAAGACAAAAACTTGAGGTGAATCCAATCCCCTGCTTTCATACATCCATGGCACCCCTTCATTGATTTATCCAGTCTCCTTACAGAGCCAAAGGTGACTCACTTTCCTGCTTACCAACTTGCTCACAGCTTACCTTGAAGGTCAAACAAGTGATCCAAACCTTATGGAGATCTTGTTCTGACCGCTTACCACATGGATGGATTCACACAAGAAAAATAATACCAGCAGCATTTTGAAAGTGGTACTGGGGTAACATCATGTAAATTCACAGAGAAAAATTAAGGCTAGCTGTACTCTTAACAGAGTCTATGAAAAAGAGTAAGCTTATCTTGGGCTGCATTAAAAAACCTTGGCTAGGAACTTTGAGAAAACAAAACAAAACCACAAATTAAGGCTTAAAGTTTGAATCAAATGTAAAATACTATGATGTCTCTTATTTCAGACTTGTGTATTTTAATTACTGACTAGCTACATGTAAAAGAAAGAACTGTCAAAGTTATGGGAATCTCAATAATTTACATGCACCATAGACATATAAAGGAGATAGTGCTGCATCTCAAAAGAAAAGC
The DNA here is from genome assembly GCF_000277835.1 of Geospiza fortis. Classification (NCBI taxonomy): domain Eukaryota; kingdom Metazoa; phylum Chordata; class Aves; order Passeriformes; family Thraupidae; genus Geospiza; species Geospiza fortis. The sequence goes on along the minus strand of NW_005054297.1, from coordinate 7,248,328 downwards.
CACTGTCAAACAAATAGTCATTATATTTTCAAAACTGACAAAGAGGCTCATCTGTTTTAATGTTCTGTGACTTTGAGCTATATTTGTCCAGAATAAAAATGGCAGTATTTCCCTTTGCACATACCCAATAAAATTTTTGGAAACTGACAAGAAGCAAAAGTGTGCAGCCTTTGGGTGTCTGCAGATGTAAGTACTGAAAGAGTTAACCTGCCAAGATTAGTTTGTATATAAACAGGATAAATTCAATCATGCAGAGGAATGGAATCCATACAAAATGGAAAAGAATTACTAAAGGGAGAAATTCCATCACCAGACAGGACTGCAAAGAATAGGAAGTCAAAAAAGAAGTGAATAATAACCATCTAAATGAAAACTGTCATAGGACATGCAGGACTTGCACAGGATAAGATAAATGATGGTACATTTTCTCAAATAAAATGAACCTGTAAATGGTCTACTGAACATCACACAAATGTTAAAAGGAAATATTCAGCCCATTGCTGGAGGATTTGTCTGTATAAGTAATACAATGGAAGGCTGGATCTCTACTACTGCAATGATGACAGGTAGTTGCCTTTCATAATAGCTTCAATATTGTGATCCAGACTGAAACCACTATAAAATCCAATACATTTTATTGTTTTGGTGTAAATAATCCCTGGATTTGACCTGAAGTCACATCTCATGCCATCTAAAAGTTCCTCTGTATAAATCTCAGTGGCTTTTTTGTGGAGAGTAGAAGACGCAAAGAAACAAAAGGCAATCATTCATTACAGGGAAAAGCAAACCCACCCCCAAAGAAAAATACATAATAAATAAACTCCATATACATCAAAGTTACAGCTGAACAGACCAAATGCTGTAGAATCCTGTGATTAGGCATGATATTTTTTCTAAATTATATTACACCAGAAAATTTGTATTTCAATACAAGAAATATAGCAAGCGTACTCAAAGTAAATGGTTTCATTCAGGGAACAGTTTCAGTTATATTTCACAAACCAAAAGCAATGCTACCCTTCTCCAATGAATGTAGTTTATTGAAGCCCAAGAAGTTATAGATGTTAGTAAAATTTCAGAAATAACGTTTTGAACAGAGGGAGACAAGATGCCGAAACAAACCAATAGCCTCAGTTAATTGAAGATAGCAAATATTTGTTGTCACAGCATTACCTCAGTGTTGTCTACTTAAGAAGATAATGAAGAGATTGCATGAGTGGAAAATAGTGTCAGTCTTCTTTTATTGTCTGCAGGTGTGTTTGATAAAAGGTGAAAGAGAGTTTTTTCTTTCACCACAGCATTCATTCTGTTTCTCAGTAGAACATGATATAATACTTCATAAAAATCTTTCCTTCACCTAGTTTTCCTGTGAAGTCTGTGCCTTGCGTAATTTTAACACTGTAGGCTGAAACAAGAATGTTTCCTGATTTTTAAATGCCTTGATAATACTAAAATGATCTATGTGTAAGAGTTTGCTTTTGTATAATTTTTTTAAAAATATATTTCTGTATATTAATTTGATCACATGAGAAAGAGTTCTAGCTTTTCTAAAGGTCTTTTTCTAACTTCAAATTCTAGAAGTATTTTAGCAGATGAAATACACAATTGCAGATTCTTTCCTAGTTTAAGTCAGATGGATATAAACCAATGTTATTTATTTACGGAGCCATAAACAATGTGCACACTGCTTTACTTTACATATCACTGCTATCTTAATATACTATAAAATAAAAATAAAATCTTAGATGTTAGGGATAAACACAGGAGTAAAACAGTTTGACTATCATAAGTTCATGGTGGTGCAAAACTGTTTTTTCTTACTTTTCTAGCTAACTTTACAAAACCAATCTTTCAGAAGGAACTCATAGTTCCATACATACTTAAAGAAAATCCTCCCTCTGAGACATGCAGGTCTTTGCTCCCTGTGCTCCATTATACTCTACCCATTGTTTTTTCCTCAGAGTAGGAAACTGATCAGAAATAATTTTTCCGTCTGTGGTGGTTTCATTTGCAGCTTTTCCTCAGGTCTTCATAATGAAAATTTGCAAAGACACAAGTGACAGAGCAGGGAAGGAGTAGGACAGATCATTCTATTGGTTGCTGTTTGATTGGTGTTGTTTTACCGTACCTTAAAATGTATGGGAGTCACTTCCTTAGATGTATAGTCATACTGAATGAATATGTTGGAATTGTTTAAGACTTGCAAAAGTAAAGACATGCTGTTTTGAACCCTGAACAACAAATGGAAACAGCTAAAATTTGAGGATAGACTATTTCAGTTTAAAACAAGTGTTGTGCTGCAAACTTGAAAAGTGCCACTGTCTTCTGAAAGATACTGATGACTTGAAATATCCTTTTAAATTATGAGAGGAGCCTTTAAGAATCACTCCACGCCATTCTGTTATGAACTTATGCCTTTGCAAAGTGTCAAAAGCCTACTGTAGTGGGGCAGTGAGTAAGGAGACTTTTTATTTCTTCCTTCACCCCACATCCAGGGACTCTAACATTATATGACATGGTACATATTACAAAATTCTCTTCTAAATAAAGGGGGACAGGTCCTTAGTATCTAGTCTTCCAAATATAACTGAGTCCAGACACTGTCGAATTTTGATGATATTAATCTATCATTTGCAGAACTTCAGACTGTGTTCTATTCTAGGAAAAAGGGAAAAAGTGAACTGAGAAGGGTAGTAGAAAAGATAAATGAACCAAGGCCACGAAGTAGCTTATGTTAGGTCAGAGGACTGAATGATAGAAAAAAATCTGGATTGGATGAGGCAATATGAAAATGAAGCTAAAGGTAATTCATCAGATTAGGAAGTATTTGTAGAACACAATTTGTAGAACACTAGTGGACACTACTGTGATACTGAAATTACAGACAGAGCAAAAAATATAAATAAATACTACCTGTAATAGCAAAGTCAAAGAATGAATTTTGGAGACACTTTCATTCTTATGGCACACTTTGTGCTTTGTTAGGGGCAAGTTCTGATCTACAGCCTCTGCCATTGCACATTTAAGAGATGAAGAAGCACAGATCAATTTGACCCTTTTTGTTTTCATTTCTGTAAAATGAAAATGCATTAGCTCTGAAAACTGTTTAAATCTGGTGTTGCAATTGCTTAATCAGAAAAGCTTTTTCCCATGATGAACTAGTTGTTAGAAGCAATACTTCCAAACAGTCAATAGAAAAATTGAGCCAAATGCTTCTGTAGTGATGTTAGTCCTTGGCTCCCATACTATGTCCCTGCAGTAAAGTGCTCTGCAATTAATTACAGTGTGCAACCCCCACAACAGACCAGAGGCACTAGGCATGATTAGAATTTAGTGCTGGAGCTCTCTTTAGCTGATGTGATTCTGCTGCATGCATCACCATCACCCTACAGTGGCTATTTGAAAGCAACAGCCTTGTCATTGTACTTGCATAGTGCAAGGGTGTGTACTAATGAGCATAATACTGAGCTAATATATAATTCAGCATATGTGTGGCACAAATGGTTGTCTATAAGAGATTGGAAAAAATATTATACTACTAAGAAAAAAAAACACATTAAAAATGTGTCTCTAGACAGGATTCTGCTAGGCTCTTTCTTAAATGTAGGAAGACATGATCACCATATTCTCTAATTTGGGCCATCCTAAAATTCCCAGTGTTGATGGCTTAGGAATTTGTACTCATGACCAGTGGCAGAGGCAGCTCTAACTCTACCTGTTTTTCTCCTCTGCTTGTGTTAACACCAGAGATTTTTAAAGGAAATGAAAAATACTTCCACTTTGGCAGTGCTGAACAAAGGTAGAGAGAGGAGGGAGGGGTAGGTGACAGTCCTTCTTTCTCCTTAAAATTTGAATTCCTCCTCAGGAGAGCAACATATTTTATTTTAAAGAAGCAAAGATTCTTGCCTCCTAATATTCATAACTAAACCCAAAACATGTGCCATTTCTGTCTGCATACTGGGTTAGAAGCAATGTTAAATTAACTTTATAATTCCTATTGTGTTGTGGGCTGTCTAACAGGCAGTGTCACAAGCCAACACCCCACTGTGCTAGGCATCACAAACAATGAACAAAAAAGACTGTCTTCGTGCCAAAGAAACATTTCAGCTGAACATTTTAGTTCAGAGAAAAAGAAGCAGGAACCAAATGTAAAGTTCAAATATAACAGTAAAAACTATCTCAGCTAGTTCTCATGCCCATCTGTGTGTCCTGTTTTATCTTTCTTCTGGTTTTCAGCTTTAGAATGCACCTTGTCGTTTCACAGCAAAGCCACAGTGATCCAAGGAAATGTGAATACAAGCAGAAAAAAAATCCTTGGAAATGCCTAGTTCTGTCACATTATTTACTTTTCTTTTTTTTCCAAATCAACCAGAAGAATAAAGGTTAGAGAAAGAAAAATTCCTTACAAAAATGGTGCCTTTAGTGATTTTCCACATATCTGGCCACAATTAGAAAGTTGTATTAAGTAAACAGAAGGTGCCATGATGTTCAGCCCCTCCTCCGTTTTTTAAGTACACAAGATCCAGTACACTGCACCATTGGTCTGAAATTTATTTGCTTATACACTATCTGATGTCAATAAAACCATCACAGAAGAATTGAAATGGGCCTGGAACTACACTGACCAAACATCTCCATGATCTAGAGCAGAGAATGGACTATGAAAGAGAGGGAGAGAGAGACTGGAGAAAATGATTACAGGGTAAAAACGATTCAGGTGTGTGGGTGGAGGAGGATCTAGGCAAATTTGGTGAAAAGTGGGAGGTGCAGTACTGCACACCCCACACCCCTGGAGCCTCTAGCCCAGCATGGCTGTCAGCCACTGGCACACCTGAAGCAATACTTCACACCTGCCCCTGGAGTCCCAGTCTTGCCATAGAGTGCTGATAAAACCAAAAGCTCCACCTAGGAGGGGATGGCCACAGGAGGCTAGAGCAGATAAAAACCAGAGACCCATGGTACTATGTCTCTATTGCCCTTGGGTTTCAAGGCAGGTGAGATCACACTGGATCAAAGAGGTGGTAGCTCTATTTTCCTTTTTCTCTTATTCTCTCCATTTCTACACCTAGTTTCCTCTTCTTGAAATGTGGGCAATTTATAGCTGGATGGGTTAGAGTTTGCTAAGTTAATGCTTTATGAAAATATTTATTTTGATTGAATGATTGCTTTAAATTTTTCCAAGTTCCTGATTGTGATTTGACCATTGCTGACCACCAGGTGACTGCCCACTAAGCTGCTCTACCACTCCCCTTCCTAGCTGGACAGGGGAGAGAAAATAAGATGGAAAGAAGCTCTTAGGTTGAGATAGTTTACTGAAACAAAAATTAAAGTTTGTGCATGTATAAGCAGCGAGGAAAAATGCTTTTCCTCTACTCCCCATTCTCAAGTGATGTTCAGCCACTTCTTGGGAAGCAGAGCTTCAAAATGTGCAGCAGTTACTTTGGAAGGCAAGCACTGTAAGTAATGAATGCCCCTCCTCCATTGCTTTTCCTTCTCTTAGCTTTAATATCAGACCTGACATCACATGGTATGGAATATCCCTTTGGTCAGTTCTGGTCAGCTGGCCTGGCTGTGTCTCCTCCCAGGCTCTTGCCCACTCCCAGCCCTTGATGGGGAGGGGGAAAGGCTGAGACAGCTCTGCTGCTGTGCCAGCCCTGCCCAGGAGCACCCAAACCACTGCTGTGCTAGCAGCACCTTTCCAGCTGCCAATGCACAGCACAGCTCTGGGAGGGCTGCTGTGAGGAAATTCTATGCTAATACACTGTTCTTATAAAGCTTGCAGGCTTGTTTTTTAATCTTCTGAGAACAATGTCACATTTCTCCTATGCCCCTAACTCAGGGCAAAGTAGTGCCTTAAGCCCCTTTTAAATAAACTTACTAAGCAGGGGCTGGGGCTTTATAGAGGGTGGTGCTGTGCAGCTTTCAGCTGGGATACCAAGTCTCTAGAACTTAAAAATAACTATAAACAAGGACAATGCAAAGAATAAAGTATATTTATCCATATTGATGGACTGTGTATATTTTAAGGCAGGCATGAGATTTATGTATCATTTGAAGTGTAATCTGCAGTATACTCATATTGATAGAATTGCTTCTCATGGAGGTAGCTATGATATGCAATGGTTTCTGTGGAGTGAAAATGCTTTTGAAGTGATCTAAAAATTGTCTTCCTAGGCTGGTAAAATCAATCTGTGGAGGGAAAATCATGCCATTTACTAGTAACTATATGTTCATCATTCCAGTTTTGGGGCAGAAGGGTGGGGAATTTTTTTGTCTTTTTTGCTTGTTTTTAAGATGCACACATAATTGTCAGTCATAGTAATCACTAGATAGGTCATTATCTCTAATTTTCTGAGTAAGAAAACAATGTGAATAAAACTTTCATAAACCAGGCTTGGGTGAGTTAGCTACCACTCAGAGTTCTGCTTCTTCTTTCTCAGATTTCTGATGAATGCCTTCTTGTTTTCTTGTTAGCCATGCCATTAGCTTGACCTCCATTGCACCACTTCAGAGAACTGAAATGAGAGAAAGAAAACCCAGATTTAAAGGAGACCTGGGAGCAGGGAGGAGTAGGAATGCAGCTGGGATTTGTAAGTAAATCTGTGTTCATACACACAGTGTCAGGGAACAGTGAGCTGGATTAGTCCCGGGGAATGTGGGAAGAGAAGGGGACAGGAAACAGGAGAGCACAGAGCTGGTGAGAACAGAAACAGCTCCTGTTAGAGAGTCCAGTGCTCATCAGATAAAAGCAACATAACAGGCTGAGGAAACCAAGATAACAGTTCAGGAATGGGGCACTTCTATGGCATGACTGGAGTGGGGACTGCTGGAGTTGGTCTAGGATGCAATGGGATTCTAGGCCATGGGCAGGGCTGCGGAAAGCCCTGGAGAGACTGACTAGGTGTGGTCAGACTTGGTAATGCCTTGACATATGTGAGCAGAGAATGTTTCCTCCCACATGTGAGGTTTGGTAAAGGTACAGTTCACAACCTTTGTAAAAGTGATGAATGAGGGGGGAAAAAAAAGAGCAAGTAATGTGGCTTTTCAGTAACAATATTTAATTTATTAATTTCAACCCTAATTAATTTGACTTTGGAGAATTACTTGTATCTTGATTTGAAACACAATATGCTCAAACACTGATATTGCAGTGCCTGTTAGACATCTGCACTTAAAGTGTTTCATATACAGATCTTTCTGGACCAGTGAATTGCTTGAACTCATGCTCTTCTTCCTCTGATTCATGTTTGAAGCTATTTAGTACACACGACTGCATCACAAATTCACAATTTGGACTATCTGGAGAATACAGAATCATTTCCTTTGGAGAAGAAATAATAGTTAACACTCCAGGTCTGATTCTGAAGACAACATTTTATGTTTAAAAACAAATACAGATATTTTAAACAGCTTTTCATGACACATTTTGGTATTCCTGTACTGAAAATGCAATTGTGTTTTCCTGTGCCTATTGCCTGAAGGAACAATCCAGTGTTGTCTGGGAGATAAGGTTCAAATTCAAATGAAATGGAGACACTGAAGCCATTTTGCAGATAATATCTTGATTTGTGGGTTTACTACTCTGAAAGATATCACCCATTATATACTTTTTAATGCAATATTTAAGACCTGTCTTCATTTTAATAGGTTCACTTTGTAACTTCATTTTCACTCTATCCAAACAAACTCATAGTTAAATCAAAGAAATATTCTTATTTGCACTAAAATTCACTCCTGTAATCCAACTTATACTGGTATAAAATTATACATAAAAATGTGGGGAAATATTTTTTATTATCAAAGGAAGTTTGAATTAACCTATAAGATTTAAGTTGGTGAAAAATAACAGATAGTTTAGCAATGAACAGAGAGAGAAATTAGTTGCCTATTGTGTGACATTATTTTTATTCAGTTTAAAGGTTAATAATAAAAATTATGGAAATAATAAGCAATAGAAAATAAAATTGGGGAGTTCTAAATGAAGATGTTCTTTGTTATATTTACTGGCTTCTACTTCCTATGCAATTGACCTGAACTAATTTAAAAAAAAGTATTAAAACTCTAGTGAGATTATAATAATTGAATCTAGTAAAATGAAACCTATTAAATAATTTTATTAAGTTACAAGCCATATAGGCCATATTGTAAATGTCAGCCTAAATGATGATAGCAATGTGAACCCAAGAAAACAAAGTATTAGTGGGAACTATTAGCACAATTTAATCAAAAAGGACATATTTGTTGCCAGATAAAAAAAATTGTGTCTGAATGTGTCCCAAGTTAACTCACATTATACCAAGCAATGAATCAAACCAACCACATATTGTATAGAATGTAGTGAATATTGCAGTATTGTAGAAGTATGTAGATAAACCTTGTACTAAATGTATTGTATGCTTTACAGTTACAGAATAGGAAGAGATAACCCATATATTAGTGAGTGTATCAACTTAAGGTTTAAAAATGAAAACAAGAATGAAAAGTGTAACAGTTTTATTCAATTTTTTCAAGGTCTCTGAGGAATGAGTAATGAATTTTTAACACAGATAACATCTATCCAGCTATTTTGCCATTTTTATGTGCACTTAATAGTTTGGAACATAAACACAAAAAAATCAGGCAGGATATCAGGGTAAGATTTTCTGAAACAGAAGAATCTGGATTCACCTGCAGGCATCAGAAAGGATTCTGAGGCAAGAAAAACTGTGTCTGGGAATAATTTCCAGACTATGAAGAGAAGTATACAGCCATTCATATTCCTCTTCACACATACTCAGACTATGCCTTGTCTTGAGAAACAGACCACCAGGTTGCCATAAAATAGCATCTGTAAGATGTTGATGGAAGATCAAAGGTCTTGGGGACTCTTTCAAATGTGAAAGAAAAAAATTAATCCATTTTAATTGAAACACTGTTAAAAATTTAATTTTTTTCCTCACCCTATTTAAGAAAGATGCAAACTGTCACTTTTTCTGTATGCCATTATATTCACTGTTTCACAACAGCTTCCCACTTATATGCTCTGAATCTCTAGTGCACCTCTGAGTAATATTTGAGGCACACCCAAAATATTGTCTTTATACCATTTTTTTTTCCCTCATGTGGCAAAGGAAGCATAGTGGAAGCTTGCCTCCAGTTATAATCTAATGTAACAAATCATGGGATAGTTTAAATGTTTTTTAGTACAACATCCACCATAACTGTTGCAGTGCACCACATCCTGCTTGTTCCTTTACTTTGCTTCTATAAAAAGTAAATAGCCTACATAACTCTGTAGTGCAGCAGCTGGAATGTCTTTGGAGTCCATGCTAACTACATCCGCTCAGCAGCACTCTGGCACTCGTCAGGGTCTTCCTAAAAGTATTTTCAAGTCTAGGGAAATTTTCATCTCATGTTCCTGAAATGTTTGATCTATCCTGTTCAGTTTTAGGAAGGGCATACCAGCCAGAACTAAGATATTATGTTGCCTCTTTTTTTAAATTCTTCCATTTATCTGACACAATAGAAGAAAACCCAAGCACAAGATTCTGCTCTCAGTGTTGTCGACTCTTGCTGTTCTTTACAAATATAGTAATTTTGGATGTCGCATACTCCAGCGCTTGAAGAAAATCAACAGTATCCAAATCTCAGTTTTCACTAGAAGTGTATTTCTAGTTCTCATAAAGAGCCTGAAGACACAAAGAAAATTAAAAATGATTCAGGATCCAGAAGGAAAATAAAAAATAATTATGCAAATAAAATAGTTCTGCCTTTCAAGTTTGTAAACAGTGACATGGCTCAGTATGAATGATATATATAATTTAAAGAAAAAGTGCATAGACAATGGTGCTGCTAACTGTTTCAAAAGAAAAAAGCTCACCAAAAGTAATAGCAAAGTTAAAAAAAGATGAGTTAAATACTTGGATAAAATCATATCCTCATTATATTATATCTTTTATCCCTATACTTTGTCACTAGCTCACTTCCTTCCTTCCAATAAATGTCTTCTTAGAAAATAAATATTTAAGGTTTAGTTTCTGGAGGTATCAATAATGTTGTATTATAATTTATTTCTTATGTTTTGGGAGGTCTGAAGCATTGGAAAGACAGGACTTATGTTATTAGGATCCTACCAAAAATGAGATCAAGATTTATCAATTGAAAGCTATAGGTAAGAGACTATTTCCAGTCTGAGGCGTCTTTCCCATCACCAGCCTTTTCTTTACCTAAGTCCTCCTGCCATAAAACTATGCTATTTCGCTGTTTCAATTTGCCTTCAATGGGGTTCTGAGCTTACTCAGAAAATATCTTCCTGTCTCTGACATAAGTTCAAGGATAAAGATTTTTGCCTGCAATCAAGAAATTCATTTGGACAAAACCAGATAATGCATATCTATGCATACCATCTGCCTGAGGCATTCTGAAAGGGAATGAGGTCAGTAAAACACGGTGAGCAATTTTTCTCTGTTTCAGTGTTTTGGCTTTTTTTCATTTTCAATAACCACAAGAGCCTGAATATTTCTCTATGAGTTGGTTTGTTAATAACTCTGTGAAAGCTGTTTCCAGAAGCATAGAAGCTACAATCTAAGCCATAAAACAAGGATTAAATACAGATTCAAAGATCAGTTTATAAATTATTTGCATTTATTTCATATTTGAGTAGACATAATGCAAAACAGACATATATAGACTAAAAGATGACCAAACCATGGGCGTTGTTATGAAGAGATAGATTAAAAAGAGTCCTAATGATTAATCACCAAAATATAATGTGCATTTTATTAGAAGTATAACATTTTATATAGTGCATATTACTGAAAATTTCAGGACTTTCACAATTCAAACAGTAATAAGTGTGGTTGTGGGGGTTTTTGTTATTAATAACAAAATATATAACATGTATACACTTAATAACACGTATACACTGTATCCATACCTATTGCCATCAGACAAGTATGATAGTCAATGTTTTGAAATCTAACCTACCAGCAAGATTGACAGCAACAGAGGAAAATTTGGACACATACAATTTCAACTTAAAATTAACATTTTCGGTTTATTCATTCAGTTACTCTTTTTCAAGGAAAAAAACCAACCTTGTAATTTGGGAATGGAGCTTTTGAAGAATAGGAGGAGAAAATTTTTATTGCAGAAGTCTAGTTTGACAGTGATAAGAAATATCTTATTATATCACTTAAATTGCATTTGAATTTGTCCTTCTTATGCTGTCATTTTACTCTGAAACACAAAGTAAAATCATGAAAATATTGAAATTATTAATGTATTTTAGTCACTACTATAATGCTTAATGACACCCCATCTAATTCTCTAATAGCCTGTGAATTTAAAAACAAAAACAACAGCAACAACAACAAAAAAAAAAGTAATTTTCAGTTGAGGGATCAGTTATTTAAGTTAAAGCCAAACCAACTGCAAATAAATTTTGTCATCATATTTTCTTAACCATCAACAGCTCTTCAAAATATAATGTAGGCATGGTGCTGGAACATCAAGTTATTAACAGTTGTAATAGTTCAAGATTTTATAATATCCATAACATTAGATGTTATTCTGTCTTTTTTCAATACTCTATACTTTTTAAAAATCTCTTTTGAGAACTCCTTCATAGTAGTTGTAAGTCTGGATTATTATTGTAAGTTTCAAATCAGATGTAGACAGCTGAAGTATCTCATATTTTTTTGTATGCAATGATAAACAAACATAAGCCAGCATTTTAAACAATATTTCAATATTTGAATACAAAATTAAACTCCAACTATTCTGAAAATATTGACTCAATATTCAATTTCTTTACCAGTTACTAAATATATTCTAATTATTTTCCTAGGGATTAATGCAACATACTTGACATTTACAAAACAAACTCTATTCTACCAAATTGAGGTAAATTCTAATTACAAAGATAGCACACATTAGAAGTTTTTGCCACAAAGTTATCAGTTACCACCCATTATATTCTATGTAGATATCAGAATATAAAAGTACATAATTCAGAATCTTTTTGATGAATGTGTGTAGATTCCTTACACTCAGCAAAGACTATTAGAATATTTTTCTTACAAGATCTTTATGGGATTTTTTTCTCACCCCCATATTTCTTTGGCGTATTTTTGGGTTTTTTTGCCTGTCTGCTTTTACTTAAATAGAATATGTGCAGGTCATGAAATTACTTCTAAAATTGATTACTAAAATTTCTTCAGACTTCCTCACAAAAGAATGAAGTTGAACTTACCAAGAGAAGGCACAGAGGTCCTTATCAAACCATTCCCTTGTCACCCAGATTAATAAGATTTTCTGCCTCCTTAGAAACTAAGAAATCATTGAAGACATCAAAATTTCTCAGTACACCTCACAGATTAGCATTATAGGGACATCTGTAAAACTCAGAACAGTTGATTCCAGTTCTATTATTTTCTATTTGGAAATCATCATCTGTTCTTCATTTATTCCCATTATTATACACATCTCAGAAAATGCCTAATAGAATTCCAAAAAATTCATTATCACTTTTTAATCAGGAAACAAAATCTGCATTGTAAATTGACCAATTCTGTTCAGAATTCCTAATTTTCCTTTATTGTGTTATCATAAAATTTCTAAATCCAGTTGATTAGGTAACCTGTGATAATCAGGGGTAACTTCCTGACCTCAACTGTATTACAGTGTAGATTTTCCAGGAGTCAAAGCTGTCCCCTGGGAATCTTTAGTTTCTGGTCAGAAAAACGTCATGTTCAAACTTATGGTCCTTAGGGATTTGGCAGTATAAGGCCTCCCTCTTTAGCTGTGGAGAAGAACAAGAGATTAATCTACTGATCATAGCTTTTTCATCTGTTTGAATATTGTATTGCAGTTATATGATACCCTATAACTTAATCAAATTGTTTGTGCTGTGACTGGGTTAATAATCTGAAGTCTGTAATTGAAGTTCTGTCCTTTAAAATGTATTGTAACTCCCAGACAGCTTTATTAATTCCTTTTTGTTGTGGTTTGGTACCATGAAGTTCAACACTTGCTAATTATTCACTGAATTCAGCACAGGGATATTGAAAATCAGGAATGAAAGAGAAATTCTTGTCCTATGCTACCTTGCTCATTTCAGTTATTCATCTGTTGCACTTACCATTCTGGAAAACATGACAATTCTTTTATACTTTTCATAGCCCTTATGCTCAAAATACAAGATATTTACAGAATCACAAGGTTGGAAGGGACCTTAAAGGTCATCAAGTCCAACCCAGCCCTAACACCTCAACTAAACCATGGCACTGAGCGCCACATCCAGTCTTTTTTTAAATGCATCCAAGGATGGTGACTCCACCATCTCCCCGAGCAGGTCATTCCAGTACTTTATGACTCTTTCTGTGAAAAACATTTTCCTAATATCCAACCTAAACTTCCCTTGGGCAGCTTGTCCTCTCGTTCTGTCAGCTGCTGCTTGGAGAAAGAGACCAACCCCACCTGACCACAACCACCTTTCAGGGAGTTGTAGAGAGTGATAAGGTCACCCCTGAGTCTCCTTTTCTCCAGGCTAAACACCCCCAGCTCCCTCAGTCTTTCCTCACAGCGTTTGTGTTCCAAGCCCCTCTCCAGCCTCGTTACCTCCTCTGGACATGTTCCAGCATCCCAACATCCCTCCAAAACTGAGGGGCCAGAAGTGGACAAAGCACTCAAGGTGTGGCCTCACCAGTTTCAAGTACAAGGGAAGAATGACCTCCCAGCTCCTGCTGGCCACTCTGTTTCTGATCCAGGCCAGGATGCCCTTGGCCTTCTTGGCCACCAGGGCTCCCTGCTGGCTCATGTTCAGCCTGCTGTCACCAGTACCCCCAGGTCCCTTTCTGCCTGGGCACTGTCCAGCCACACCGTCCCCAGCCTAGAGTGCTGCAGGGGGTTATTGTGGCAGGACTCGGACTTATTAAACTTCATCTTATTGGACTCTGCTCATCCATCCAACCGTTCCAGGTCTCTCTGCAGAGCCCTCCTACCCTCCAACAGGTCGATGCACACTCCCAGCTTAGTGTCATCTGCAAATTTACAATGAAAGACTCAGTCCCCTCATCCATGTCATCAATAAAGACATCGAACAGAAATGGCCCCAGCACAGACCCCTGAGGGACACCCCTAGTGACTGGCCCCAACTGATGCAGCACTGTTCGCCACTCTGGCCATCCAGCCAGTTCCTAACCCAGCACAGAGTGCTCCTGTCCAAGCCATGGGCTGCCAGCTTTTCCAGGAGTGTGCTGTGGGAGACAGTGTCAAAGGCCTTGCTGAAGTCCAAATAAACAACATCCACAGCCTTTCCTGCATCCACCACGTGGGTCACCAGGTCATAAAAGGACATCAGGTTGGTCAAACACGACCTACCCCTCCTAAACCCCTACTGGCTGGGTCTGATACCCTGGCCATTCTCTAAGTGCTGTGTGATGGCACTCAGTATAGACTATTCCATATTGTTCCATATTTTTTCTAATTGTATCTAGAAATGAAAAAAAAGTAAAAATGAGACAAAAAAATGCAAATGATCATTTTTTTTACAGATGCCAAATTGTAGATGGCAGATTACATTTTGTATATCTATATTGCATTTTGTACATCTACAAAATAGTTACTGGTATGTAAGCATAGCACATTCACCACTAATTAGTTTGCTAGCAATATCTTGGTAGTGTCCTGGCAACTCTGTCAGAGTTGAATAAACTTGAGCAGCAGGACGAAGAAAAGGGCTAACCCGCATTGGACTGACATACCCATAACATTTACAAATGAACTGAGTACTTGGAAAAACTATATCATGCTGAGTTGAGGTAGATTTATTGCACATGACATTCAGTGATTAATGAAAGAATTGCTTCTGGCCTTTCTTGAACAGATGCTCAAGGAGAATACATAGAGACTACTCTTACTTTGTGAACAAACACAATTACTATTCTTGCAGTTGAGCATTATCTACTCTGTGACTTTCCATAGATGATATAAAGAGGCGAAAAATATATTCTGTTGCCTTCTTATGCTGGGCATGCATAGAGGTAAAGTTTATTATTCAGAGTAGTTTATAATTCTCTGACATCTTTGAGTGCAGGTGGGTAGTTCAGGGGAAAAGTCCATTTTTGCTGACTTCCTGGAAACTACAGCTATCTTCTCAATCCAAAACTAGAAAATAGTGTATAAGGATAATTTATGTTTTCTATATGCAACAATCTATAGCAAAACTCAGTGGGAGATCCTGGATTAACATCTTCAACTTTACGAGGCTGCACGGACATCTTTTGTTTAAGCCTTTCCATTCCCCGATAGTAACATCTGCCAAACACCATGCTGTTTCAGCCTAGTTATTAAGCTTCACAATCCACTGAGAAATTCCTAAAATCCTAATTCTCTCCTTCTTTGTTTGCTCAAATTAGAGAAAAACAGCATTTAAAAACAAAGTAGTTGTTTGGACCTTCTTTTATTTCCTTTTTGTTTAACATAGAGTAGTTTATAAAAGGAACATTTTGGTTGCTTGAGTTTTGGTTGATTGATTGATGTAAATGATGTATCATTTACGGGCTTCCTTTTAATGAGTACCTTTTAATTATTATCTCTTATATCTGCAAGGAAAAAGGCTTTCTTTATTCTGTTTCTTTATTCTGTTTTATTTTCTAATGAAGACTTTGATTTCTTCAGGCTTTTGGTGGCCCAGTTTCACCATAGCCAGCAAATCATTCATATTTACCAATTAAGACATTAACAAGGTTTAAAATAAGAGTTAAATCAGCCAATCTTGTCATTATACTTAAAATGGATGTGTTTAGTAAACTCAGTTCTATCTCTTCTTTCTTCATTCTGGCATAATATACCATAAACACGGAATCTGTTTTAGTTCAATAAACACCAATGGCAAAATTCTGGTTCACAAATCCTTGTTAGCTGAGAACAAAATTCCTGACATGAGACTGAGACAATATTTGAGACTTCTGATGGTGCTATGATCTGATTATAAGAGATACCTCTGCCTGAATTGTGTTGTGAATGAGACCATATGCCAAAGTCAATACTATGGATTTTATTAAACAGAAAATGTGACATAGAGAGAGAGAAAGAAATAGAAGGAGGGAAGGGAAGTGAGAGAGAGAGAGAGCACTTAAGTAGAAAGACTTTGCCACCTGTGGCATCCTGCTAGTCCTTCTTCACCCTTACTGGGATGTGTCTAGAGGAAACCAAGAAAGCTGGTGAAGAGTCTGGAGCAAGTCTTATGAGGAGCAACTGAGGGAGCTGGGAATTTTCAGTCCAGAGAAGAGGAGGCTTAGGAGGGATGAGATTGTAGCTAGGTGGGGGTCATTTTCTTCTCACAAGCAACAAGTGACAGAATAAGAGGACATGGTCTCAAGTTAGCCCAGAGAATGTTGGGAATGAACATAAGGGAAAATGTCTTCACTGAAAAGGAAGGCATTGGAAGAGGCTGCCCAGGGAAGTGGTGGAACCATCCATGGAAGTGTTCAAAAGGCATGTGGATGTGGCACCTGGGGACATGGTTTAGTGGTGAACATGGCAGTACTAGGCTATCAGTTGCAACCAATCTTACAGTCTTTTCCAGCCTCAACAATTCTCTGACTTCGTCTTTCTCAACAAGCTAGCTTTAGATCTACTATTAATGCTCTGCAATTCACTAAATTGGTGCAACAAAAGAGATACTTATTTAACATTCGATGTAACTTTCTGTACTGTGATTACTTTCTATTTTACAATTAGCAACAGTCATCCATTGGGCAACATTAATTTACATCTCAGGGAGAAAATAAAAAGATAAAACGCATGCAAAGAGGAACAAAAAACCAATTCTACTAGTATGCATGAGACCTTCTCAAGGGGAAAAGGATTTTCAGGTAGGGGATAGTGTTAGGGTTTTATCACTGATCATATTTGTCATTGATGCTGCAATTTGAGAAAACAAATATTTGAGGGCCAAAATCAATAAAAAAATTCACACCAATAATAGCCCTTTTAATTTTATGACATAGTTTCACGTATTTATTCTCTCCAGTAACTTAAATATTTATTAATAATACTCAGACAGATATTTCTGGTGATAACTCTACACAAAAATAACTTTTAAAAATAAATCCTATGATTTTACCCTATATTCTCACTACTTAAATCTGTGAAATATTATAGTGTTTGCATGTACTCATGATATAAAAGACAGTGTGACTGCTAATATATTGGCATTTTAAATTCCCAGGAAATTGTTCCAAACAGGGCTATTCTTTATCAAATTGAAGGATTATCTCTCCCCAGGGATCAACTCATATGGGACTAGTCCTTTATTTATCATTTTAATCTTAAAAAGCAGTACAAGAAACAGTGATAGCTCAAATGTACAATGTGCCAACCAGTCAAAACATTTTTATCCCCCTCCATGACAACAATCATAACGACAGTATTGCAGCAAAGCATCAAAATTCAGATGATATCATCAGTCTGACAATATATTGAAAAACAATTCTGTTGCCTATAGCAACAAATAGCTTTATTGAGTCCTATGTTGTCTTGGGGATGCACGAAGGCAAAAATTAAAGAACTTTAAATTACAAGGGAACTAACTGGTAAAAATGAAAATAAAATAAAAGCTAAATCTAATTTAGGATATAGTAGGTGAAACACCTACCTAAATCCTAAGTATCTTACCACCAAGAAAGTTTCTAAAAATGCCAGATAAGTAGATACATTTCAGGAGCATCCCACAGAGTGTCTTAGAAAGCTGATCTATAAAATACAATGAATTTGCATAAAACAGGTCAGGAAACACTAAGCATATGGATCTGAGTCTTGCTGTATATATGGGACACAGAATTAGGGCCAAAGAAAAACAAGTCCATGCACAGTTTCTGAAAAATGCCATGCTTACTAAGGTTAGCTTAGCGACTACCATTAATACTACATTCACTCACACATGGAAAAGAGAAAAAATATTCAATTTCTAGAGTAAGGAATTTAGTACCATCAAGTTTCATATACATTTCCTGAAAAGTAAGTCACATGCTATTTATGGTAGAGGCTCTTACAATGTTTTTATTATAGCTGAAGGAGTTTTTGTCCATTTTGACAGAAAGACAAAAGGAATTATATAAAATTAAAACATAATAACTAGCATTAGTATGAATTTGAGAACTGGAAATCTTTACTCCTTAAACTAAACGGGTGCACTCTTAAGTGTAATAAGAAAACAGAGATTAAGAAGTAATACTGGCTGTAATAATCTATTTTTTTCTTTTCATTTTATTGCAGACAGACCTTCCTCAGTCATAAATTTATTTTGTGATTTGACAGTTTCCCTAAGAATTATTAGCTAAAGTGGTTAAAGCATTTCTCAGTCTTTCTTTTGTACACCTACAGAATTTGGGAGCCAGATATTTGTTCATTAGGATAAAGTAGAACAATCTGGAAAGTGCTGAAGTACTGTGAGCTTTCAGATCAACAAAGGAACCATATTGTGAGATATTCAGGATGTGGCAGATGCTCAGGAGTACTCTTATAAATAGTAGTAGGTGGACATCTAAAGTCATCTAAGTTTATCAGATCCTACCAGGGATAAAATGAAAATATAATAACTTTTAATTTTTGAAAGACCGCCACTTGCTGGAAAAAAACACAAACAAACATCTTTTTTATTTCATTCTGGGCAATAATCAGAACTTTACCTCCTCTTGGAACACATGTAAGAATCAGTAGGAATTTTTTGACTGATACAACATGATTGTCAGCACATATTTTCCGAACAGCTTTCCAGAAAACATGCATAAATTAACAGGAATGCAGACTTACCTGCAATTTTTTCCTCCTCCTACAGGTGGAATTTCTGCCATTACCTCTAGATTCGCTTGGATAATATGACAGTAAAATTCCAGGAACTTGCAAGTTGAAGAGATATGTCAATCAGTTAGAATAAGCATGCTTCAGTAAAGGAAGATAAGTCAGATCCTAGTCTAGCAAACATTTAATAACTTCAGAAACCATGATCTTAATTAATTAATTATCCATTCTATAGAAATTCAGTATCTCTATTCAGTAGAGTAATTAAATATGGGAGTTATCAAAGAAGTGTCCCTTCATAAGTAGATGTTTATCCCCATATATCTAGAAAGTGGGAAAGCTGGAAAATTCTTCATTTCCTTCTGAGAGTTTGCATATTGTGTCATTTTTTGTTGTACACTATATAACTTTAAATAGAGACCATGGACCAAAATTCCAATTCACAAGTTGAATCTCATTTCAAGCTTACAAAATTTCAGCTGCTTTTTAAAAAATCATTTAATGAACAAAAGTAATTACAGTTATAAAAGAGAAGATAACTGTGATTGAGTGAATTAACTACATAGATCCTGTCAGGATGTCCTTTAACATTCTTTGCAGCCAGATATCTCTGCAGCAGATGCCAAAATCATAAAAGAAATGTCACTTGAGGCTTGAGCTGTCTGCACTTCAACAGCCCAATTAAAGACTTGAGATTCAACCAGGGGCATTAATGATTACATGTGACTGTGAATTGCTAGGAAATACCAGTCTGTAGGAAGAGGATAGCATATCACAGCAGCAGAGAAGTTTGGAGCTAAGCTTTTTGGTAATTATTTTTGTAATTCTACACTGAACCACTTAAACTACTCTGCAATCAGCAGTACTGTGTTGCATGCAAAGTTAAAGAGCTTCACCCACTGGATTCCAATGGGATCCCAGGTAAAAACTTATGGGGACTCCTCACACTTCCTCAATATAAGCCAGTGGCTAAATATGCTGGTGATGCTGGAGGTTGTGTCTTGGAAGAAGGAGGAAGAAAAGGAAGGTATATTACCTACACAACAACTAGGTAACCGCTTATCGCAGTTCTGTATATTCAGCTGTGCATAAGGGAGTCCAGTTAGAGAAGGGAAGGTGACATTGTAGTGGTTGTCTAGTTGTAAGTATTTGCAATGGCAAAAAAGGACATTTTGTAGAAGAAAATTGATCTATTTACGAGTTGTTGCAGAAGTAATTCTATGAAACACAGCATACGTATTTGTCTTTTTATAGATATGCAGGATCTTATCCTATAGAATGGATGAGACATATTAGTGCTAAAAAGTGTGGAGATGGATTGCAGATGTTTGACTCATAGCAAATACTTTCCTGACAAATAAAAGGATTACAGGGAGATGGGAATTGTCTTTGCTTTTCCTTGAAAAAACATGCTTGTAGGGACTTATAACATAAAGGAACTAACAAAATTTTGACTCGATATTTAAAATCCAAGTAAGGTATCTGTGGAAAAAGCCAAACTGTCTAGACCTCTGAAAGACTTCCTCAGTCACTGTAGAAGTTTATGAGATCAAGCTTAAAGTAACTTTTAAAACAACGTAGTATAAAATACACTAGCTTATATACAAGAGATTTTTTGTTTTGTTTTTAACACAAGTATGTCTTGAATGTTTTCATATCTTTACTTCAACATTTCACTTTTTAAAATAATCCATTCTTCAGGTCGGAAGTTTCAGTTTCTCTTCCTGTGGTCTGCAAAAGGACTTTTTCCTTAGAATTATTAAATAAACAAGACCCTGTATTATTCCATGTATAACAGGTAGTACACAAAACCTCAAATGCAAGAGCTTAAGATACACTTAAAATATCCTTTGCAAATAGGATTTCTCCTTCTTAATTCCTGGCCCTAGCTTTAACTTAACTAACCTTTTATGCTTTGACAAGGTTTAAAAATACTTAAAAAAAGTTATGTCTCTCATTGCTGGCAGGGGAATATCTTATGTCATCTAACTTCTTGTCTGGGTTTCTGTGACCTTACTGTAAGTTAACTTCATCCTCCTTTGTTTTTATTTCTTTTCAGAAGCTCAGTTAAACAGCCCATGTAAATTATTTATACATATTTTGCTCAGAACTCTTTTCTTCATTTATCTGTTACATTTTATACTTAAATGAGACAGCTTACTGTAAGCCTGTATGCTCAGCACTGATCTACAAAGAAGGTCTAGCCACATTCATTTCTCTTCTTTTTTTTTTTTTTGGTCTCATCTGTTCTCTGCATTACTTTTTGGGATGTATGTTATAAGGTCGTTTGCAGTTTGTGTTGGTCCTTATATGTCTGCTCTCAAGTGTACATGAACATATTTAAAACTATTTGTTTTTTCTCTGCAACAAAACCATTTTAAATGGAAGTAATTTGACTTGGTTACTTATCAAGCACTAAGAAATGTAGAAGGAAAAATATCTAATAGACTGCAATAAAGTCAGCTTTTCTAGGTTATACGTTTTCTTTCAAATTTCCTATGATTATCCATTTAAAAGTGCTTCTTTTCTATAAATGTCCTTTTTACTTTGCTGATTAATTTTGTTTTGCGGCTTTGTTTTTGTTTGCTTTGTGTTTTATTCAAATTCTGCTTACCATCATTAAACTGGGGAGCTCCTTCTTCCAGGAATTATAAGACTTATGTATATTATTTCCTTTGTTTTCAAGGTCAAGTTAAAACTAAGATTATAAAACAGATGTCCGCTATTAAGACATGGTGTTTACTGAAGGTAATGCCCATTTGTTTGTATAATTTTTAATATATTTATGCAAGTACTTCTGTTGCACAAAGCCAAATCAATTGTGTTTTTTCATTTGAGCAAGCTAAACCCCACATCATTCAACAGAGATGAAAATCTTAAAAGTTCATTATGAAATACATTTCAGGAATATCTGCTTATATGCACAATGTGTGCTAATTTACACATTGATGCCAAAAGTTATATAAATCAACATTTTCCACACTTTATTCTGAAGAATTTCAGCTACATAGCATTGGATTGCAATTTATTTCAATTATAATGTTAACTCAGAACCAGACAATAATGGGAGAAGGATTTGTCTTGTTTTGGTCTTAGTGCATTTATATGTCATGCGGCTGTTTCTTTCTTCTTAGTGATGTGATCTGCAGCCACAACATTAAAAAAATTATGACTTTAAGACAAAGAGTGTATGAAAATGTGCTACTCCATTTTCTGGTTGTATCACAAAATCTGAAGATATGGATGTCAGAACAGAAAGAAAAGAACAAAAAGAAAAAGAAAATATGCTATTTCTGTGTGAATAACCTCAACAGACTGTACTTTGATTTCCCATGTTAGATTTGAATTATTAATATATTTATTTTTCATTTTAGAAAAGCAATATTACGTGTGTATTATGAATGAAAAGCTTTTTTTTTTTTCTACTGCATTGAGTAAACATGAGGCTATATTGGAGTTACAAGATTGGCAAACAGCATTTGCTATTAAAACCCTTTGACTGTGTTACTAATTGAAAATTGCATGTTAATGTGTTGAAAACCTACATATCTTTGCTTCTTGAAGCAAACTTGATATTTACTTTGTATCCAAATTAACTCCTGGGTAACAGAAGGCCTCAAGACAAACTTTGACGCCAAACTACTTTTTAACTACAGCTAATCATCTGATAGAAAATATTCTATATTTAAAACAGCCTTGACTATCATTCTTCAAATAGTACCACTATAATTACTTAGCCTGTTTCACACACAGGCCCTTGCTCTCTCTACAAGGTACTTATTCAGTTTTATTGTTCTCTGTATCTCATACTATATAAAGATCTAAAAGAATAAAGCAAGCCATGTGGGGATTAGCAGTGGGTTTAAGTGTTAATGCTTCATAACACTCCATATACTCAGAAATTCACATTAAAATTCTGAGAGTGGCATAAGCAGTGTGCAGAATCTTTGAAGAAAGATACTGTTAAAGTAGGGGGCTGGGGACGTTATCTAGAGGTGAAAAGTGCAACAAAGTAAGTATGTTCTGAGCAGAACTTTTGTAATACGATGGAAAAAAAAACATATAATGAATTCATCTCCAGTAACTAGAAGTACACTAAGGCTGTGTCTGATAATTGTGTAAAGTATTTATATGTAAAGTATTTGTGCTATGTTTCTGATTTTTTTTTTTATTGTATAGATGGCAAGTATACTGTTGCTACTGATTACGGTCTACAACTTTTACTCTAATTACAGGTTTATATTTGTGTAATGGTATAAGTCATGCTTTAATTCTTATTTTAATTTTCATGTTTTGTACTGATCACAGCAGAGTCACTACTAATTTATGAAGTTGTAAGAATGCCAAAAATGGAGTTTTGTCACTTTTGGTTGTGTTTACTTCAATTATTTTAATCCCTCCTTCACAAAATCTGATGGTAATTTTACCAATAAAGTATAACAGAAATTCTATAATGTAAACAGAAAAACCCGGATTGAGATTTAAAATCTGTCATGTTTCCTTCATAAAGAGTCATGAAAAGGAAGATATTTTACTGTCCAAATTATTACTTGCTGTGTTGTTCTCTGTTCCTGCTGCCAGAAGTTACTGACCTCTATGCTAACTTTGGAGTTCTCATTTAGGAAAATGAGAGGAAAGAGGCCAGAGCTAACTGGGCTTTTTTCACCCCATTAAAAAAATTACTTTCTCAAAAACTGTGTGACAGCAGTCAGCAAGCTAACTCACAGATGGTAAAGCCAAAAGCTGATATCCATTACAGGAATCAAAGAAAAACATGATCATGAAAGCCTAGCTGTTTGATTCCTTCTCTATTTTTGTTCCAGTCCAGGCTTTTTGGTTGACTTTCTGATGTGCTAATCCTCAGTGCTGAATTTTTCAGGACTGAAGGGAGTCAAGACTACCTTTTCTCTTGGCTCTTCAAGGAACACTACCTCAATACAGTGCTGATAACATGCAGGCAAGTATAAACTTGTTAGCAGATTTAGAAGTCCCAGATTTCTCACTTCTGGTAACACTTTAACCACATCAAAGATGTAAACTCATCTTTCATTTTTGTTTCACTGTCAGACCTATACTTTACTGTCTCTGTAAAATTATATTGTGTCAGAAATTAATTTTTTTCTTTTTCTGGGGTGATCCTAAAGCAAGCAGACTGTCTATGCTTTTCCATATCATATGAAGTTTGATCAACAGATTGTTAAAAAACGTTATTCCTTTGCTGAAATATAGGAAGTAATCCTCCTTAGCTGTATGTGAAAGTCACTAAGCACACCTATTGTAAAATAAAATAGAGCAAACAGCAGAAATGTAATCAGGTAACATTTCTCTGCTTTGGCCTGGCAGCTTGTTAAAAGAGAACTGTTTTTTCACTGCATCAAATCATTTGGCCTCATTTAAGTCATCAGTAAAATTCCTGCTTGGTGGACTAGAATAAAAGTGACATCAGTAAGTACAATAGGTAATTGATATTCTGCAACAGAATAGCACATATTTTATATATAAAATATACATAAATATAAGTAGTACTGGGTATTGTAATTAATCAAAAATAGGTGGCATGATTTTGTAGAAGTCCTGGTACAGTATATACACCAGAACTCACATCAATAACTGAAGGGGGGATTATTGAAAGATGAAAGTGTATAGTTTTTGCCGGTTTGGTACAATGGTGGCTGAGATTCAAAACTGTATCCAGTGCTCTGTACTCCATTATAAGAAGAGCTCTGGACAGTATTTACAGGTGTTTTCACATTTTCCCTCAGCAGTATCTGATTTTATAATGAATTCAAGTGTTTATAACTTAAAAATCTGAAAATCGTTCATATTTATGATTGCATAACACTGATATTTCCCATGCTTTGTGTTATTCTTATCAACTGGTGTGATCTTCCTTTTGACAGTTTGTGATCTAACTATGCATGCAGGTGATCACCATTTAAAATATGTCAGTCACTGTAATTTTAACTCTAGTATTATCTTTTTAAACTCTAGTATTATCACTTTTTGAAGCAATTAATATAATTAGTACTTTTCAGTCTCTTTTAATGAGGATCACAATTTAAAGAAACAAAAATATTCATTAAATGAAGCATTGAGTTTTTTCATGGAGGAAGACTGAAGAAATAATATATTGGTTTTCTTGTTAAAAAAAACCAAACAAAACAAAACAAAACAAACAAACAAAAAAACCCAACAGCAATAAAAAGAAACCAACCCAAATGTATCCTTTTGTTTGAAGAAGCCCCCTATATTAAAAAGTGGAAAGGCAGGTCTTTACAAAAAATTCAAGTTTAAATTTTGGAATATTGTACAAGGAACTTTTTCCAATACACTTACAATATAAAATCACAGAATCATAGAATGGTTTGGGTTGGAAAGGACCTTGGAAATCCTCAATCTTCAACCACCTTGCCATGGGCAGGGGCACGTTACACTACACCGAGTTGCTCAAAGTTCCATCCAACCTGGCCTTGAACACTGCCAGGGATGGAGCATTCACAACTTCTCTGCGCAATCTATTCCAGGGTCTCACCACTCTCAGAGTGAATAATTTCTCCCATATATCTAAACTGAATTTCCCCTCTTTCAGTTTGAGCCCATTACTCCCTGACCTATCACTGCAGTTCCTGATGAAGGGACGCTCTCCAGCTTCCCTGTAGGCTCCCTTCAGACACCGAAATGTTGCTATGAGGTATCCACTGCTCTTCTCCAGGTTGAACAGCCCCAACTTTCTCAGCCTGTCTTCATAGGGGAGGTGCTCTACTCCCCTTCTCAACTTCATGGTTCCCCTCTTGCTGCAACTTGCTCCAAGTTCTATGCCCTTTTTATGCTGGAGCACCAGAACTGTATGCAGTATTCCAGGTGGGGTCTCATGAAAGCTGAGTAGAGGGGTAATCACAAGGATCATCTCCTATTTAATTTCTTATGGAAGGAAAAACAGTTCCAGAGTTTACCTAAACAGATCAGACTATTTTCATTTACACCCTTCTATAAACCCTTTTGCCACCATCTAAAAGATCAGTAATAAAAAGTAGACCACCCTGTAACGTTACCTAGATTTTGCATACCTAGAAGATGCCTGATTTTCCTGCTTATTTGGCCTTTTAAAGGTAAAAGGTTTTTGGGTCAGTCTCCAAGACTTGGTCATTCATTTTAACCCAGTCTTCATATTGGAGACTAATATCCACTAATGCTAGCATGCCTGTTCCAGAACTGCTTTTAAAAAATAAAAACATACAAGCCTTAAAAAAAACTGGTTGGAAATCTCATTAACATTTTTTTTGACAAAAAATAGCTCTATTTTAATATACAAGGTCTCCCTTCCTTCTAGTGACTGTATTAGCAAAAAGCTGCACGTGCACACAAGGAACAGATGGGAAACATGCTAGCACTGCAGTACTCCTGAAACTTTAATTTCTAGCAGTGCAGTACTCCTAATACTTTAATTTCATTATGTACCTCTGCACATATTTTTCACATTGTTTTTGTCAGACTTCCTCTTTCAGAAAAAAAAAGGAATGAATTAGCTCATGTAATCAGCAACTTTGTGAGTAACAGATTTGTAAATTAGTTTGAATTGACGTAGCAAGGTAGGCAGGTGCTTCCATGTTGGGAGCTATTGAACCTCACTGAACCTAGTCAGTTCATTCCTGGAATGCATTCAAGCTTTAATAGATATTAAAGCTGAACAGGATCTATATAAGTCATCTGTCTCTGGCCTTGCCAAAATGAGTCACTATCTGTACAATAAATATAACTGATCAAGCCTAGATTTTAAAAACCCAGGTCATGAATGTTTCACTTTCTATTGAGAGAGTATTCTTCAGCTCAGTTATTCCTTGGAGTTTGTGCTAGATTTTATGTAGAACCTAAATGTTTTCTTCTCTTTGATGGTACTATCTCTGACTATTACACCTTTCCTCCAGATTTGAAAAAGACTGGAATGCTAAACTCAAGAATTCACCTATGCTAATAAAATGCCAATACTAAGAATTCACTGTCAGTTTAGTCTGCTAAGTGCCTACTTTGTCTTACTCACTGCATCAAATCACACCTTCAGAGAAAAGACATTTCTTGATTGCTGGAATAGTAAATAGATTCTCCCACCAAAAAAATGTTCTAGTGTTGGGGTTAGGTCTCATTTATCCTACTCAACAAGTTCTCATGCAAAGATCCCAAACTGACCCAAGATTGATGATGGTTTCCACTCAATAAAGATTATAGACTGCACATCAAATAATGCCATTTGGGATATGACAGCCACTCTACAGCCTAACCAAAGAGTCAATACTAAAATAAGATGATAACTTATTTGCATTACATATATTTAATGGCAAAATAAATTTGGTTTTCTTTCAATCAATGATAATGGCCCTACAGGGGTATAAGAATAAAAGTAGTTCTACTAAATTGTACTCAAATTTGCAAAATAATTAAATTTGAGAAGTGTATGTATAAAATATACTACAAAATTTTCACAGCATCGTACCTTCTCTTCACACTGATTTTTACAAGTTTCTCTCATGAAGCAAGAATCTTTCAATCTTTTTTTTCTTTCTACAGATTTTATGACTTTTGGGGGCTATTTATTATTTCACTCCCTTTTTTTTCATAGAAGCAAAGACACTGTTACTTCAGGTAGCCTGAAGAAGTATTTTTCTTACAGCACTTTTCAGTTTTGTGCAGGGAATATCTTTTTGTCTTTATGAAAATACTAGTATGTCAGTTAGCTTTAATATCCCTAACAAGGTAGGTAAATTCATTAATAAGTTGTTCATAACACATTTTAAGCCATGCAGTTTTCAATAGCAATGGTAGTGTTCCTCCAAGAATTCTTTAGAACAGCATTTTTCCTACATCATCTTAATTCTAGTAACAACAGTTTCTGATTATTAAAAACTCATTTTTTCACATAATGCACTCTTTAGGCAGAGGGGGAAAAGCATCAGTTGACTTCAGGAAGCTTTCTTTTCAGATATCTGAAATAATAATTATTTGTTCCTTTAGCGCATATTAGTTCCAAGGAGAAGAATTTAGGGGTTTTTATTTTGATTTGGGTTCAGCTTTTTTTCAGGGGAGTGAGGCAGGTGTGGTAGTCTTGGTTTGATGGGTTTTTTCCTGGATTTCTTTTCTAGGTTGTACAGGTGGACATGTGGAAGCATGTGAACAAATCAAAAGAGGAATTGATCCTTAAAAAAATAAATGGTACATATGTTATTGCTTAATGTATCTATATAAAATACAGATAAAAAATATGCTTTATTACACACACATACATATATGTACACACGTATATACAAATGTGTGTGTGTATATTTATATATTTTGAATTTTTCTGCTCTGGTTAAATAAGGTGGTATTATCTGAATATCCAGACAGACAGCTAGTATGTAGCCATTTACAAAAATGTTGTCATAGCTGTTAAAAAAAATAAAACACCTTTGAAAACTTTCCCTGAAGGGATTCAACTTTGAAGATTTGTGTCATAAGGACATCCAAAGGAACCTGAAGTAGCTTATAAAAATCATTAGGTGTCCATCCATCGACCCCCAAGTAAAAGTTTACAGTCAGTATTAGTTTATATTAAGTTGAAATATTCGATTATATTTGAAAATTCCTGTTAACATGTAGGGGAATAGACAAAAGAAACCCAGCACATCACTTTTATGCACAGATATTAACCTTTACAGATCACTGAGTATGTCCAGAGCCTATAATTGTGTTTGCTAAAAACAAAGACTACTAAGCTTCTTTCAGATGACTCAGCAGAAATGTATTTTTTTTAATGATGCTATATTGATCTAAACTGTATATCCTTCAAGAAAATCAATTTGTCAGAAAACTTTGACCTGAATTTTCAAAGACAGCAGAAAAAACTATATTCCTTTTTTCTTCCTGGATTTAGAAAGAGATTTAGCAGTGTGTCTAGTGTTTACAAGAAAAAAATAATAAAGCCAGTGATAAAGCACTATTTCAAACGTTGCTGCAATGACTGAAAAATGCATTCCAAGCTCCTGGAGAGTATCTTAAAAGTTTCATGAAATGAATGAGATAGTGATGTATTTTCTAAATACATATATTTTATTAAATAATAGAAAAAATAAGAGAGTGAAATACAGGCTAGGAATTTTGTTCTGGTTTTCTTTTGGTTTTAGTTAGTTATGGGGGGGAAGAGCTGATGTTTTATTTGTGGTGGCTTTTAGTTTCTTTTTACTAGAAAACATTTATCTATGCTTTCCAGAAACTGGTTTGCAGAACACTTTCAAGCTTGGCACTTGTCTCCATCTTGACTTAATCCTGGACATCAGACCCTATATCCATTAATTCACAGAATTTTTTCTACTTGAATTCAGAATTTATGTCAAAGAGAAGTGACACAATCTAGGTCCCCTGTTATTCTAGTTTCCAAAGATGTATCTGGTATATAAAACCTGGGTGTCAAACACCAACTATTGAACTCACCGTAAAACACAGCAGTCACTGCCACTTTCAGATTCTCTCATCCTGCATTTTGCAGAGCATCTACTGAGGAAGTAGGATCCAGTTCCCTCAGAATTTCAAGACTTTAAAAGTACAGCTAACATGTCCTCACTGCAGCCAATTAGACTAAGTGGAAACCACTGTCCTTACTGAATTTCTACCAAGGTTAATAGAATCATAGAATCATATATGTTGGAAAAGACCTCCAGCATCATCAAATCAAATCATAAGCATGGCATTGCTAAGTCCACCACTAAACCATACCTAAGTGTCACAGCTACTTGCCTTTTAAATACTTCTAAGGACAGTGACTCAACTACTTCCCTTGAAAATCCTTCCTGTCCTTAACAACCCTCTCAGGGAAGACATTTTTCCTAATATCCAATCTAAAGCTCCTCTGGCACTACTTGAGACCATATCCTCTTGACCTATCTCTTGTTACCTGGAAAAGAGACAGTTCTTTCAATTAAAGAAAAGGAAAAAAAAAAAACCAAAAACAAACAACAACCCAAGCCTTACATCATATAAAAACTCACATGTTCATATATTTCTTAACAATGAGGGTCTTTGCATTTAGATTTTAACACTAGCAATTGTTTTCATTTACCTTTCCCAGCCTGAAGGAGAGGTCCCAGCCCTTCAGACTGCAACTTGCTGGGCTGTATCTATCATCTGAAGATCTGTTTGGGTCAAAACTTCTGCCCTGGCATAAACAGCTGCAACAACATGTCTTGGAAAATGTGCCCGGAGCTGAATAATTGCCATTCCTTTGCTGTTGTTGCTGGTGGATGAGCTAGATATTTAGATGAAATCATAAAATATTTTAGTTTACCTACATTGGTGATTTTTTTTCAAATTTTTTCTTCAATTTTTAAAACTTTCTTTTCAGACTTTCTCTAGTAAATGATAATGAAAAATATTTGCAGAGGTTTTAAATATAATGAAGATTTGTGCTGGAGAAAACTCCTCCATCAAATCAATGCTTATTTAAGCTTTTCACAAAAAATATCTGTGGAGTTTCTGTTATTTTAAGGTATATCTCATAACTCTTAAGCCAAGATTTAAACTGTACCCTGGCTCTACAATTATTCCTTGAAAAAAAATTCATATTTAAGTCCTGAGTATTTTATTCTAACATTTTTTTAATGCTTAAAGACTAGAAAAGCTGTGTGATTCTTTGCAAAACTAAGGAATTATCAACATCAGTGTATCTGTATGATACAAAGTAGGAATTATACAGAGTGAAATGCATTTAATCTTATTCTATAGCTCTTAAACATAGCCCAATCATTCACTAAAGCTCTTTAATAAAGGCCACAGGTGCATTTTACTCTCTAAAGCAGCTATAGACTTCAAAAGAAGTAGCACCCAAGGTAAATTTGCTCAAACAGAGTAAGAAAAATAAGCTGAAAAAAGGGAAAAGACAGAAGGTAAAGAAGAGTACATAATTTAAAATTACGTGTATTTCAGGCGCACTCTTCATAGAAAATATTGTAGAAAAGGCCAGAATAAAAATGCACAAATTGCCACTGAAATTTTATTCATATTTTATTAGACCAATGGACAAATAGTGTTATAGATTTAAAAATATATTGCATCAAAGAAATTCATTGCATTATTAGTGCTTAAAATCTTTATAGTTTTTTAAATTATTATCAGGTGGGAAGCATGTGCTTTCAGAGCTGTATTTTCACTGAACATGATGACAGATCACCAACTGACCCAAAAAAAATCAGGAAGACCATAAGGACACAGAATAAAAGATGTGAACTTTAAATCACTCTTCAAAAAACATTCCAAACAAAGGAAAAATAAGGAGATAATCTGGTCATTAATTACAATACAAAAATGAGCTTCAAAAAAAGTTATCCAAAAAGAAAAGAGTTAGAAGAGAAATTCATTAAAGGTACATATAACTTCAGATTGAACCCTTTATAAAGTTTTTGCTAGGTGACCCCGAAGATATACACAGATGAATAAGTGCACATAGAAGGATAACTGTGTGTCCAGAGAATGAAATACCTCCTGTAGAATAGGCAAAAGACCCCTGTAGTTCTTCAGTCTAAAAAAAAAAAAAAAAAAAAAGAGAAAACTGATATACCAGTTAGATAAATGCTGCAGAAAAAAGCATTTCTCTTACCAGCAACACCCAATGAAACCAACAATGGTGTTAAACCTGAGAAAACTTTTCTTCATGGATGCTGAATAGAACACGTTGTTATGGCATGATGTGTAAGACTGAACTCTGTACAGAGGAATGATTCATTAAAGCCTATGAAGCTTTAATACTGTGTTCCCCAGAAAGGTATGTGTCCTTGCACTCACTCTCTTCATATTTACTGCTGTAAATGTAAACAATATTACCAAAGAGGACACCAATTGTTTCACCTTTTTGTATTTGATTGTTTATGCAACACTATTTGCATGTCAACATTCAGAAGTGCACCAGAATGTACATTAACTAAATTAAACTTGCAAATTTAATTTAGATGCATATTAAAAAAAAAAGTATCAATACAAAACTAATAAAATGGTGATATGGCAGGGGTGCAGACAAAAATAACACATAACCCAAATAATAAAGCCAAAGCATTTAGAAATTCAGAAACAGCATTTGCATTTCATGGGAATCATCCTCACTTGTGGACATGTACTTTACCAGGATCAGCCAATTTAATTTTATGTCTCTTCTTCCACTGAGGAATTTAATATTTTACTTCAGTGAAATATATTTACCAGAAACAATAGCAAAACTGCCATTTGCAGTAATGAATTCCAATTATTACATTCACTAATAATAGATTTCTTCATTGACCAGCTTTTCATTTTCTTCACTGTGTCCTGGGTAACCCAAAATGTTATTGTGTTCTTGAACTCTCTGTGCCCAAAGTTGTTATTGTCTCTTTAAGAACCAGTGGCAGAGCTGAAAATGGAACTGTGGGGTAGGGAGGTGCTGCAGACAGGTAGAACTTTCTAAAGTTCATCAAATTATTTGTTCTAATGCATATCTGAACACGAAAATTACAAGAAAAGCAAATAATCTGACTCAAAATAGCCTTCTCTACTTAAGATTGATTTGAAGACCCATATGTTATGTTAACCATACGATTTTGTTTGTCCTGTATTATAAGTGGTGTTCACATAATTTCATTGAGTCTTTCTACAGTATGAAGGTCAGGAACTCTATTAAAAAACATGTCCAGAAATGTGTTATGAAAGTGCAAGATAATTACTGAAATAGTAATTATTCAAGAAACATTACTCTGGAAGATTTAAAATTAAAATGACCTTAGTAAGAGGCCAAATGTTTGCTCATATTAATAAGTCACAAGTATGTATTTCTGAATAACCCTTCATTG
>NW_005054297.1:7185999-7215685 GCF_000277835.1 Geospiza fortis | reverse complement strand
ACTCTTTCTTAAATCACAGTGAATAAAATAAAAAGAAAATCCCTCAAAAGAATGAGGCTATTATCAGTCATTGAGCTCATCAGAGTTCATTGGGGACAACAAATAATGCTATCTAATTAATTAGGTTGACAGCAAACTGTGTGACATATTTCGTATGGCTGGCTGGTTTAACATTCTAAACCCTCTTGCTTATTAGAGTTTGCATGTTTCAAATAGAAAAGGATGTTAGACATCCCATCTGCTGTGTAACAGAGCTTCAGAAAAAAAAAATACACTGAAGTCTTGATAAGTTCACATCACAGTAACAAGACAAATGCAGCATCTTATCTGATATGCAATGACACAATTCCAATTGTTTCTAAAATTCTATTATTTTAATCAGGCTACACGGAAATAAACATCCCACTGTCAACATGATTCCTTGATCAAAGTCTGATGTCAGGTTAGTCAATAAAATGTCTCAGTTTGAAATACCTCTTATCTCTGAGTGAGCACCAGCAAAATTTTGAAATGGGATGCACATCCTGAGATGGCACATCTTGTTTATAAAGTGGTGGTTGGCAAATAGTGATATAATACTGACTGACTACCATGCAGAGCTGTGACTCTAATTATGTGCATATTCTGAACTAAATTTGTTAGAAAGCAATTTACTTAAAAATGCATGATTCTATTTCATGCCTGAATACACTTATGTGAAAGTACTGTACTTCTGGTATACTTCAAATAGATTTAGCAAACATAGGAAGGGGCAGAAGTCCAAGCATGCTATAATCAAATTTTTTTTTTAAATTTTTCTTTTCAATAAAATATCTTGAAAGTAACACTTTGTTAGCAGAGATATCCATATCATACATGGCTACTGTATGCAATTACATGTTCTTGAATTCTGATGGAATCAAATGCAGAAATTAGGTAGCAGGACTACCTAAAATTAAAGCACAGGACTGAAAGCATTGTTCAGATTCTCCCTGAAATCTGACAGGCTGGATAATACGACTGCTTCACTGAGGGACATATTCCAGTGACTGACTACCTCTCCTTTTCCCAATGGCCAATGTGAGCTTTCCTTGATGCAGGTGAATTCCATTTGCTTGTGTCCTGTTGCTGGATGCCAGAGGGAGGAGATCAATTCCTACCCTCTGCTGAGACCCTTGAAGAATATATAGATTGCATTGAGGTCATCCCTCAGCCTTCTCTTCTCTGTGCTGAGCAAGTCAAATGACCTCAGCCACTCCTTCTAAGTCTTGCCCTTGAGACCTTTTACCATCTTGGTCATCCTCCTCTGGACACACTTAAATAGCTTCTAGTAAGTCCTTCTTAGAGTGAAATACTTAAAATTGAAGGCTGAACTTGGGCAGTACCACTGCAGTGTAGAGAGGAACAATCACCTCCCTTGACCAGCTGGCAATCCTCTTCTTGATGCACTCCAGGACACAGCTGGCCCTTTTGCCTTTCCTTTTCCTTTTCAAAATTCTTTTTTCCGAATTACAGTTAGTTTGTTAGTTTCTTGCCAAATCTTGTTGATTTACCATTCAAAAAAATAGGGAAAATTCTCAAACTAGAATGTTTCCCATGACATATTCTCATATCTACAAGTCTAGATGAGTTCTAGACTCACCTATTATGCATTAAGTTTATGTGCCAAATGCTTGTGCAGGATTGCTGTAGCATATCTCTAAGTTAAAGGGTCTTTAAACTTTACATAGAGTACTTTTCCAGAAGGCGTTCATGTCAGGTTGCTTTCTATTGCTCTTTAATTTTTTTTCTCATGTTACATTATAAACAAGAACTGATTTATTCTTAATAAGCCCTTTTAGTCAGGAACATTTTGAATGAGTATAGCAAATTTGCATGAAAGTTTATGTTTTAATGTTGATGCTATGTGAGTAAGAATGATTGTTACCATGTAAATAGACATGAGCAATATTAAACATGGAAATAATAAAGTCAATATTAGACTGTGTCAAAGAGATTAACTTTGTATCAGATGAACGACAAGGCAGTGTACTCTGTAATTATCATCTTAATAAAAACCAGAAGTCCATTCTATTTTTTATGGATCGCACCAAAAATCTAAGAGTATATTCTAAACACACATTGAAGTCTGTTATTAATGGCACAGTTAGGAAATCTTTAAGATCCAAAGATCTTAGCAAAATCATAATATAGACTGGGACTCCAGCTGATCATGCAAAACTCAAAATAAAACGTAACGCTAGACAGGTTTAATTTTCATTATGAGTGAACAAGAAAAACTCTACTCAAACTTAACAAAAAATCCATCTAGAAAAATAAAGAACATAGAATAGGCCTGTCCATGCTATTGAGTTCTCTTACCCTCTAAAACAAGATTATCACAAGTGACCTGCCTTGGGAACAATCTCTACTCTGAGCTGTGTTGAGAATTAAATGCTACTAAATGGTTTTCCTTTTGCTGAGCTGTTTAAATTCTCTTGTGTGCAGATTTTAGCTTAGACATCAATTTCTCTTCTGTGGAGTCCTGTCATGTGTAAGTAAAATTTCAGTAAAGAATCCAACTCCATGGAAATCTTTTTACATGTTCAAATTTATATTAGTACAGAAAGTTTTTCTTTGCAATTAACTTCATCTTTATCTCTCTTTATCAGGTCTCATGGAACTTTTGAAGCAATTATTGAATTACTGAATTGCTTTATATCATGTATCCAACCTAACAGATTCAGTTTGTTTTTAAAGTACACATTTTTCCCCTGATATAGCATGAGAAACTGTAGTTTGTGTAAAAAAGACTGGGATATGCAAAGACTTGCAAACACAAGGTAAATGTTTTTCTACTGTTAATTGAGGAGAGGAGGGGGGAGTAGAGAACAAAATTTCTTTCCAGTCTGGCCATTTCCATTTTTTTCATTAAAAAAAATAAATAAAAAGAAATAAAATAAAAGGTAATTGCTCCAAAACAAGATAGTTAAAACCATACTTGGTCTATTTCAAATGTAGTAGTAAGCCCCGATGTTCCAAAAATGCATGCACAGAAATATGAGGATGATTCCTCAATCAGCTGCTGTACTGACTGTGTTCAGAGAAGAGATATACTTCTGCTACACTGGTATTTCCTTTTCTATAAACCTATTTTGTAAGGAAATTGAAAACAAAACTTTAATTTTTCCTGCCATAGCTTCTCTGAGTTCCATAGTACTTTGAAGTGCTCCCAGCTTTCTGCCAATTTTCTTTCCAATTGTAATGCAACTGTTTGTCAGCTCCTGAAATATCATGAAATAAATATAAATACTGAATATGTCTTCAAGGTTTTCCTTCAGATTTGTAATGACTAATGCATTTAGCCAGCTCATTAGTTCCATAGTGATAGCACTTGATATATCTAGGGGGGTAGTTAATGTCTCTTTTCTCTCTCCTCACCCAGTTTTCTGAATGGTACAGAGAAGTATCTGGGTTAATTTTGATAGTACATTTCATAGCTTTAAAACACAATAGGCTTCAAAAAAAATCGTGCAGATGGAAACAGCTGGAATACAACAGCGGTATAGAAGAGGGTGATATAAAAGATGTGTGATTTACACAGACATTTTATATGTGATGTACATATAAAATCTCAGTATATCAGTTTTTGCAAACATAGGAGAAATCTTTTTAGCTCCCAAAGAACCTCTTTGGCTCAGTAAATGAATCCAAACTTTTCATTTTAATGAAAATCAGAAGAAAAATCAAGTAGGAACTATCAAGAAAGAGATAATGAGAAAATATTATTAGCCCATTTTTCAGATGTTTGTCACACACAAACACACCTCCTGGTGCAAATCACTTTAGCAGTCTTTTAAGCTAGTCTGTTTGCTTTACTCAAAATTGTATTTATGGGCAAGGGAAAACTAACTTTTCATATCAAGACAAGAATTTATTGCTAAAATAATTGAATATTCACAGTCTTACCTGTCAAACCAGAATAAATCCTAGAAAAGAAAATGAGCACTTATTAGGTAACTCTATTTATATGTTGAAAAACTAAGACTTAATTTATTGACATTCTTGTCTGTTAACATGGGAATCAATGTTCAAAAGAAGATTCATCTTACATCTGACATATCAAACAGTTGTTAAACAATTAGAACTGTATCTTATGTGTCCACTGGGTTTACTTCAGGGGAAGAAGCTGCCTTAGGAAGAGAAAGTTAAATTGCTTTGAAGTAGGACCACTAAGTTGTTGGCATGCATAGGTGACATTTCAGAAATTTGAAAAAAATTATTCAGTGTAAATAACAGTATAGTAAATGGCAGATAATTTTACCTATTGGATTTAAGGTTTCAGGGAAATGGAGCAATTAGAAACCTGGAGTTGACCTGACAGAAAGATGTGTAAAGTATGGGAAGCTTAAAGGTAAGAACACTACAGTAAAATTAAAATAAAATTAAGAAACTCATCAAATTTATTAAAACAAAAAAAAATACAAAAAAGGCATGAAAATCTTACATTTGTGCACAGCACATATGTAAAGGTCTGGTTAGTGTGGTGGGTTGAACCCTGTAAACTACGTACCAACCAGTCTAGCATGACAGTGGGTGAGGCTCAAAAGGGCAAAAACCAAGAAAGAAAAATGGATCAAGATTAAGACAGTTTTATAAGTAAAGAAAAAAAAAAAGATACAAAGACAGCTGTTTACCACTTACCACCCACAGACTGACACCCAGCCAGTGTCTGAGCAAAGGTTATCTAGGAAAAGCAGTATCCTCAGTGTGGAGCCATGTGATGTTAATTATCACTTTGGTCAAATGGGGTCAGTCTTCACAGCTGTGTCCCTCCCAGTTTCTTGCCCCCTCAGCCTACTCACTGGAGAGAGGCAAGAGAAGAAGGCAAAACACATAAGCAATGGAAACCCTTAGTGCTGTTAAAACAGTTCAGCAATAAACCAGGATAAAACACTGGTTTGTTATCAACACCATTTTGTCATAAACACAGCACTACACAGGCTGCTATGAAGAAAATTAACTGTATCCCAGACATACCTAGAAAATTTAAAAAACAAGCAAACAGGTCTGCTGTTGCTTTTTCTTTTTTCTATTTTATAATAATGTAAAAAATAGATATAATGGAAAGCAAAAGATTTCCTCATATGTGAAGTAGTCATTCTTGATAACCTTAGTCACATATCTGCATTTTCATGACTGTCTGGATTCTTTGTGCTCTCTAGTAAAGGCAAGATGTGATTAGATGTAGCTTTTATGTCAATTTATTTATTTAACATTGTAGGTTTTATCCTAAATATAATGAAGCTAAAATATTAACTTGATGTCCCAAAGAAAAATATTTTATTCCAGCCAATATAGAACATGGCCAAATGTTGCATTAGATACCATCTGTATCAACATATTGTCAGCCAGGTGCAAATGCTTAGCTGGCAAACCTGGCAGTCCACCTTCTAGTGTTGTTTAAACAAATGGGTTTCTGTTCCTCTGGGATCCTTCCTCTGCTTAATGAAACTCTTGGCATTTAATCTTTCCAAAACTTATAAAGTGGTATTTCTTTGCTTCTATGCATACATACACTGGTGCATTTCCTGAAGATGTTCAAATAACATTAAAAGACTCACCCAGCTACAAACACATCTAGTCAGAGTTAGTAAGTTTTATGGAGCAATCCTTGCAAATGGCAACGAGTAGCTAAAATTCAACACATATCTTTGAAAAACAACAGCAGAAAAAAGTATACTATGCTTTATTTTATAATGTACCTCAGTTGAACATATTTACTCTGTAATCTGAGGACAATAAATATGTCCTTCTGTTTATATAAATTGTGAAACTCAAAAGTCCTGCTACAAACAAACAGGAAAACACCTCATGTGAAACCAATAATTTACTGTTAGTCCAATTAAAGTTTTAACAGCTTTATAGTCTGACCAGTATAGTTACCAATATTGTACATTCACAGTCCAAACCAACAGCCTCGATAAACCAGTTTAAAATATTGCACAAAGGCTTCCCAAGTGTCTGCTGCACTGCTGGGTGGTGTTATGCAAACACTGCCCATGTGCATCTCCTGAGACTGGGTTTGCAGGGCAGGCTTGAGAAGGTTTTGCTGCACCACCCTGAAATCCTTCCAGGAGAGCTGGGACATCACTAACAAGGAGGATTTCTTCTATCCTTTACAGCAAGGTGGAGATCTAGCTACTTTACTCCTTTTCAGTCTTGTAATCTATTCACATTAATTTCCCCAAATTATCTTAGCACAGTCTGCCTATATATTCTTTCCTTTCATTGACTTTCAATTATTTGGTGTTTATGTCCTCTGTCTAGTAGCAAAACTTAGTGACAGTGGAGAAGGTTATTTCTAGAGAAATATTCTGAAATATCAGTCTCATCTTCCTGATAGCAGTCTTTGACATTACTAAAAAACTCACCAAAAAATTTCAAGTGTCTTTTAATATACAATATTATATGTCGTCTATATTAAAAATTCTGTAGTTCTAAAACTACATATACATATTCTGTGGTTAAGATAAAGAATATTTTTAAGGATAATTAGTATGTTACAATTTTTAATGTGTAAATATTTATATATAAATAGAAAAAAAATAACACCCTGAATAAAGAAAATTCCCCTTACTGCAAAGTGTATACATATACATATTTGTTTATACTTTCTTAAAAACTATACCTGACATAGGTTATATATTATGCAGAGATTTGTCCATCTTCTCAGCCATTCACAGTTCCTCTGGAAATTTCTGGAAAACATAATTTTAACTTTGTATCTGAACCCTAAAATGGGTTTAAACTTGACAGTAATAAAAAAGAAAGCAAATAAATATATAAACATTTCAGAGGCTCAAACAGAGTCTTAAAAAATTACTATTGTAGTCCCTTAATTCACATGTATGGCAAAAATAAGTGTAAATAAGGACTATCAGAGAATTCATAAAAAATCTAATCAACCAATGGTTTTCAATTGCATGTCTGATAAAGTGCTAGGTTTTGGTATTTGCATCCAGTCAGTGAAATATGAGGAAGATGATATTTCGATCATAATCCTTGCTATATATCTACCTTGTTATTTAACATATCTAAAACCTAATTTTTTAAAATAAATTTCAAATTTTTCTCATGTACACACACCATTTTCAAAATTTAAATTTAGCAATTCAGCTCCGTATTTTTCTCCATTGAGAAAATTTTTCATTGATTTTAAATTATATTTTCCATATCATACTAAGTTTTATACTAAATATACATTATATTCTATGCAATTTCAAGAGATACATACTTTATGGATCATATATACATTTATGTATATATTTGTGCATATATATGTATATATATGTGTGTATATATATATATATATATATGTGTGCGTAAAATGTTAACCAAGAATATTTCTGTAAAATGAGGGGTTTTTCCAAGAGAACTATATAGTCACACTGATTTGAAAAAAAAACAACTCTGTAGAACTGTGTGTTATTGTGTGTTCTCTTCATTCTTACAATTACAGGAAACAAATCATAGGTTTGTTTAAAGGTTTTATTGCTGGTTTAGTTACCAACTTTTATTTGTTTTTTGGAAGATCCTACCATAGACCAGGAGACAATTGTATCTTGATTTTCCTCTGCTAAGATCACGAGTTATATTTATGATTGTCAGTTTTTCATTTTTATGTAAAAGTCACATTCAGCCATTTTCTTGATACCCCACTAGTGGGAAAATCAGAAGGGTAAAAAGATAAAGAATTTTCTGGGTTGAGATATGGACCGTTTAATAGGAAAAGCAAAAGCCACACAAAAAAGCAAAGCAAAGAAAAAATTAATTCACCACTCCCCATGGGCAGGCAGGAGTTCAGCCATCCCCAAAGAGTGGGGCATCATCACAGGTGGCTGTGACTTGGGAAGACCAACACTAACACTCCAACTGTTCCTTCTTCCCCCCACTTTATACACTGAGCATGATGTCACATGGTCTGCAATATCCCTTGGGTCAGTTTGGGTCACCTGTCCTGGCTGTGTTTCCTCCCAGCCCCCTATGTACCCCCAACTTCCTTTCCAGCGAGGCAGCACAAAGAGCAGCAAATGCCTTGGCTCTGTGTAAATCCTGCTCAGCAAGAACAGAAACATCTCTATAGTGTCAACACTGTGTTCAGCACAAATACAAAACACAGAACCATACAACCATACCAGCCACTGTGAAAGAAATTACCTCTACCACAGCTGAAACCAGCACGATTTCATTCAGCAGAAAGGAAAAAAAGAAACAAACAAGCAAACATACAAACCCAAAAATGTCCCCTTCCTTGTCAAATAAACAAGCTCGACTGAAATATGATTTAGCTTTCTTTTCAAAAGTAATGCCATATAACTCTATTTCTCTTGCTAACATAATGAAACTGAAAAAGATGAGTGAGAAAAGATAACAGCATGCAAAGGATAAAAAAATTGGTATCTTGTACTGGCTCCAGCATAAAAAAAAGATTTCACATCTCTTCATCATCAGAGACAAAAAACAGCAAAAGGCATAAATGTATGCCATGTGGGCTGCGTCCACGCAAACAGGAGCAGACACAAGTCTTCTGCTGCAAAGGTAGTTATAACCACACATAAAATACGGCTTCATAAGATAAAGCAAAGACTGTAAAACATATTTATACATAATGGCTTTCTAACAATACATTAAACAGTAATTCTACACTCTAATAATCCTTGACAAGAGACAAATATTTTCATGGACCCCACTTTGCATCTTCATATAAACTTTATGTTGTTTCTATTTGAAATCTTATATCAGGAGAAGACAGAGGTTCTGACAGCTGAAGACAAATTCAGAGTACTGAAAGCTGTCACTGGAAAAGACATGGGAAATGCTACCAAAAATCAAGTACATTTGGGTATGCACAAAATAAATTAATGTAAGTTTCTAATGCAAGTTTTATTAAAAAATATAGCTCAGAACTAAATATTCAGTGTGTTCAAATATCACTGAAACTGAGGTAAACTAAATTATCTGTGAATGGAAACCCAATGGAATTGGCAGAATTCACTCTGTAGTGTTCTAATGCAACTACTATGAATGCCAGATAGGTGTAAGGGCCATTGACCTCATACAAGTATCAAACATCACGTCTTCTTCTAAACCATGTATCCTACTGCCACTATTCGAAACAGGCTGGTGGACCCATAAGATTTCTCTAGTAGACACTAATCACCTGAAAAAAGCAAAAAGCAGCCACAGCCACAGTGATGGATGCGAAATTATCTGAACATTTTTGTCTGAAACCTATGATAGGTTTTAATGTTGTAAGAACAGTCTCTTCCAGAAGATTTGTGTTTTCTAACATATCTGTTATTCAAGTAGCACTTACACAAGTGCATAGTTAAAATTTGTGTAGTTACACAGCATTGTTATTTGAGATAACAAAGAGGTTTGTTTTTGTTCTTGTTTTAAACAAGGAAATATGAATTAATTGAAACCAAGATGCTTTAAGCTAACACGGCAATTCCCAGAAAACCATTATAAGGATGTATCAGATGTTATTTTCCTTTCAAAATCAAGAAAAAATGCACTGT
Organism: Geospiza fortis; assembly: GCF_000277835.1. Taxonomy (NCBI): domain Eukaryota; kingdom Metazoa; phylum Chordata; class Aves; order Passeriformes; family Thraupidae; genus Geospiza; species Geospiza fortis. The sequence goes on along the minus strand of NW_005054297.1, from coordinate 7,206,143 downwards.
ATCAGGCTCAAAATGTCCTGACACTGTGATAAGGATGTTTATACTTAGTATGATATTCCAATATTCAAATGTAAGTTTAGCAAAAGTAAGCTACTTCATTTGAGGATAAAAAAATGCAGCCTGTTTCTGAAAATGCTTATAGTAAAATTTTGTTTTTCTTCACTGATGCAAAATACAGTTCTCTAAAATCTTCAAGGAGATTTCAACTGCCTTTGAAAAAGAACAGTTTGAGAACTGCTAACTATTGTATTTTTAATCTGGAAGTAATTTTCTGATTGTGAAGGAATCTCATTGCTGTAGAATATCAGCAACACAAAAATACTGCATACCAAAGCATTCCATAATTTCTGCTTCTCATTTCACAGGAATCTGAAAACCACAAAGAATGGGGGGGAAAAATTAGCCAGGCTATTTTAAATTACTTCTATGAACTAGGATTAATTTTGTCTGAGCTAGAGTTGAAGATCTGAACATCAAATAATATGACTGTTACTAAGCAGACAAGTAGAGTGTGGAAACCCAGGGCATCAGGAAAATATTTCTCTCTCTGCTCTGGGGTGCCCTGACCCCCAGGGGAGCACTGACTTTGACCCTCATTCATGGAGAAAGGTTCCTAGACTTCAAGATAGACTAGAATCCACAAAAGTGTGAAATAGATTATAGAGAGTAGTGTAAGTGTATCACTTGGTGAGAAATTTAGGTTTTGATATTTTTAGGATATTGTGGATGGAAGAAAGATGGAGGGCACAGGATGTCATCCTGAGTTTCTTCTTCATGCTTCTTCTTCCTTCTTCTTCTTGGTTTGGGTGGCATTTTGTAATTGGGCAGAAAAGTCTGCAGTGGGGGCTCTTTGGGATCAGTTATTGGGTTAAAAGGGAAAATAATCTAGGTGTCAGTTCTTAATTGGATAGTTTAGTCTTAAAAGACCTTGTAATGAGATTGTTAGCCATTTTGTGCCTTTTAATGAAAAGCTGCCGAACTCACAATAGTGAGACTGTTTTACTGATAAGAAATAATAAACACCTGAGTCCAAACATGAACTAACTACTGTCTCAAGTGCCTTCAATCCAGACCCAAAGAAATGGACAACTGGTACTGCCACAGTAGAGAGTAGAGTCTGTATCAGTAAAAAGCTTCCCCCATCCACTCCTGCCCCCCGGACATGCACTATCTGCTGACACCTTCCCACGAAGGCCACGCTCTGAGCAGGTTCCATGTCTGGCCCTGGCAGCTGCCTGCCTCTGACACCCACGGGTCTGCCTTCCTCATGCCACGTTCCATGCCCACATAACCACATTCCTTCAGCCTCTTTCACAGAAGGTCTTTCAAACCAGGTGTCAGCCCAAACCACCAGCCAGGCTGGTTCCTAATGATTCTGTGATCCACCTTTCCAGCAGTTTCAGTTTTAACTTTTTGGTTGTGGTTCACACAAAGGCATCTTATTCTCTGTTCTTGTTTGCATTCTCCCCTTCACCCTGGCTCTCCATACTTAGCCCATTTGCACTGAACTCAGCTCCTGGCCAAAGTGATACCATGATACTTCTGGGTCAATTGCTGATTTATGAGACTGATGTCAAGGAACTCTATCTGCCTTCAAAAATTTAGTATGAGACTGAATTTGTTCCTCCTTAATACCTCACATGCTTACATATATTTGTCCACAATCATAAAATAGTATTGAATTGTAAATTAATGCTTGAAAATTAGGTAAATTAACTGAATAATCTATGTGTTTCAGGTATCATTTTTTTCCCATAGAGACTTCTTTAAAGAAGTTTCACTTCCAAAAGTGATACTGCAAAATAGGAATAAATAGGAGGCTATATTTATCAATTCAGAATTATTTCCAAATCAAACACAATAGTTATAAACAGAAAGATAATGGAATCTTTATTTGCAGTTCTGCACTTATTCTGAGGTCTGACAATGCATATGTATTGTTCCTCTTTTTGGTTACTTTTTTGCCTACTGTTTTCACTAGTAAGAGATGGAAGTCAATAGAGGCTCTCAGCTGTCTATGTCCAATATGCTGCAGCAGCTTGTTTTCTGCCAAAGTTTTTGATTACCAGAAAACAGAACTGAGCTCCTTATCTCTCTTTCCTGTGGTATGGCATGCCAGGTAATAAAAAATGGTTTAGCTTCTTATTTTAAGTGGCAGAAAATTATAGCTGATCCTGAATGCATGCATGGGGACTGATTCTCAACTGCGCCCAGAGAATACAAGGTGATTGAACATGCCAAGTGTAGGCCTAATTTCTGACCAGGAAAAGGAATGTTTTAGTATTTCTCCAGCTTACTGCAATTACTTGTTGTAAACGGGTAAAAGTACAATTTGGAACTGGGTACTGTCCAGCAGTATATTGAACAGATGCTGTTCAGCTCCACGAGGTTGAAATCTGTGTTTTTACTAAAGCATTGTTCCTAAAGAATATCCTCTGGAAGGATATTGTCCTGAAGGACAGATTTCAAAAGTGACACAGCCAGTGCCGTCCGCAGACTTGTCTGCCTACAAAGAGTTTTCTGGCTGCACTCCAATCATGACCCACAAAGAATAGAATTGCTTGGAGACAAAAAAAAAAATTATTTTGCATATGCTTATTTTCCAGATGAAGATATATAAGACTGACTAAGCAGACACAGAAAGAAAAGTACATTAAAACTATATTCTGTACTACAGCTCCTGTATTAGGGCCTGAAGGACTGTAGAATTTAATGATTATATACTGAATGCTTTTCTGTATACACAGAAACTGACGCCAGAGCATGATGCCAAACTATTAGGTTCTATATCAAGGAGAGGATGTTCCCCTTTCCTTTAAAGATGCAAACATAATGTATTTTCAGTAGTTTCTGTCCTTGAAAGTAGAATGGCTTCCTTCATATGCAGTCCAGAAACTCTGCAATTTCTTGCTGCCTGAAAAACTTTTTAGACCATGTTTTATTCAATAGATCTCACTTTACAGAATGGGAAATAGCGTGCAAATAATCATGTATCTGAGGCTGTATCATGGTTTTATCATTATGAGGCATGGTGTACTCCCACAGAATTTTTGTTTTGATTCACAGCCTAAGTGAGATGAGTGTGTTCTGCTTACTGCATATCATCATGCAGAGCTTCAAGATCTTTTCTGAAATGAAAAATGTAACATATAGTAAATATGGATTATAACTTATTCAATATCATTTATTATTTATATTAAACATACTCTGTTTTTTTAGGAGCAGAAACAGATATTTATGTTAGGTTAAATCTGGTGGTTTTCCTATGCAGCAAATCCAATTCCAATCCAAATCTTTTGGTACCAGACCATTTTGCAATCTGGATGTCATGCATACATTGTTTGACATGCAATCATTGTTGTGATTGGGTTTTTTTATGCTTGACCCAGGTTTTGGTAATACTGAATAGTCTCAAAGAATAAGGAAAACACCAAAGGAAATGGAACACAGAGTAAAAATAAAACATACCATCCCTTTCTCAAAGGCTTTCTCAAGTGCCATCACTTGGTGTTGTGGGATTTAAGAACTGATTTAGTGGAGAAGGAATAAGAAATAAAGTTTATTCTTTGTACCCACTTACATACAAGACAAAAAAATAATAACATAATTACATGTTTATACCACAATTTAGTGTATATTGTCATTTGTAAGCAGAGAAGCACTTCTACCTGCAGGTGGGATTTGTACATGCCTGTTGGGCTGCCAGATGTCTCAGATTACCAAATCACTCTCACACACAGTTAATAAAGAATGCAAGGATGGGAGGAGGTCTTCCTAATTTCTATGGGTTGTTTGAATTCATAGTTTGGGAATTTTTTCAACTATTGGCTCTTGTAGGAGACTAGAAAACAGTGAAGACTTTTTAAACCTAATTTTATCTTCTATGTAACTATTAAAAATGTAATTTCTGTCATACCAGACCTATACAGATTTTTCAACCTCTCACTGCTTCACAGCATAATTAATGGGGCTACACTGTGACACATTATATTAAACTACTGTAAAACACATTTTCCAGAAGACATTTATAGATAGAATATAATGGTTTATTCTCTAAGAACCTTTTTGTGAGGTTTTTTATTTTGTTTTTTAGATAGGACAGTTAGGTATTAATTAGATCATAGTGCTTGTATCCTCCATGTTTTTCTCAGTTCCAAATCTAATTCTATGCAAGTTAAGAGTTATTCACTAGTAAGAACAAAATCAAAAGTTTAATGCTAAATATTAAGTTTAGTGGACAATTTTTTCTCATTTATTATTGTAGGATATTTTAACACTAAAAAAATCAATGGGAATTAAAAATTTATGTCATTGGGAGTAGGCATCATTTGGAACTCTTGATCAACCAGCTGATGGAGTTTTTGAATTTATTTCACTATTTTGAGAAGAAAATGTAGGAGTATCCTTCACTAATTGGTTTAACAAAGTTCATGAGACTATAGTGTGTCACTTTAATTGTAGTTTGTTAAGTGCCAAAGCTAAGATTTTTGTCATTTCAATAGAAATACTCTGTTTAGGCACTGGTCCAAAGAAGTGAAACAGATCCAAAAGAAGAGCAATGGGTACTTTAAACAGGCATAACAGCCTCATGCAGTGAATACAAAGTTCTGGATAAAATCTGAATCACAATATAGGTAATACAGAAGCACCTAGGTACACTATTAATTATTATTCCAATTTGGTTATCTGAGATTTCGAAAACTAAAGTTTCATATAAGAATAAAAAAAGGGAAATTGTTCAAATGGATCAATTAGCAAAATGGAAAGGGTAAAAATACAAGCTGTCTGTTGACCTTCCACACATTACTCAGCATATTACTATAATTTGCTTCTTATGTATGTAATATAGTTCTAGAATAAAATCCTGGACAAGAAATATGAAATGCAGAAGTACAAATTCCTTAAATGAAGCAAATTCCAGACCTATTCTTGTAAATATTCACCTACTGGAAATCTTGCCCTTCCCTAAGTGAGTTCAGGTTTAAGAAAAGAAAAGGGTGAGGAGGAGGGAGGGGAAGCAATGAATTCTACACAAAGAACCATACTAACTTGAGGTCAAACATTTGTCAGACTTCTGTTAAATTAAATTTGATGAGAAAACCATATTTTTTAATTTGAGTAATATTTATTATCATAAAAATTAAGGTTATTTCTACACATGCCAAGGATATGTGCTATAACAAAATATAGAAACCCCATTCAGCTGTAATAGGGGTGTGTGAGTGTACTGGTCCCAGTGACTGATATTTTTTTAATTCTTCTGTTAAAATTTTTACTGACTCTTTATGCTCAACTCCCTCACTCAGGTTTTGCCCTTCTTTACTTGGTCCCAGATTTTTTCATATGGAATTTCAATTTCTGCATTATTTACTGCTTGCCATATTGCTGCTGCCTCTCCCCCCATCTTCTCAGGGGAAGTTTCTCCAATCAGAATATCATCCATATATTTTGTCACAGTTTCACATCTTGGGGGAGTGAGTCTCTCTGCAAAAGTTCGGCAAGTGCAGCATGAGCAATTATAGGTGAATATTTATATCTCTGTGGGAGTCTGCTAAAGGTGTATTGTACTCCCTGCCAAATGAAAGGAAACCTCTCTTTATCCTCCTCCTTCTAGGGAACCATAAAGAATATATTTTTTATACCTAGCATCACCATCAATGAGTGTGCAGCTGCTTTCAAAGTAGCAGTCATATTTGCAATGTTTGGTACAGCAGCTGTTAGCATGGCTGTACTAGCACTCAGATACTAATAATCAATTGTTAAATACCACCTCCTGTCTGCTTTCCCAGCTGGCCAGACAGCTGAGTTATATGGGGACTGAGTTCTGGAGATTATTTTTTGTTTCCCAGTCGTGATTTCAGAAATTCCATTTTGTGCCACCACAGAAATCATTAGTAATTTTTCCATGAGGGAGTGCATTGGCCACAGTCATTGTTGTTGCCTTAAGTTCTAGCTTTCATATTTTCCAGATTCTGTACTGCCTTGGTGTGTAACTCTGAACTTCATATTACGTGTTAGTAAATTCTCTTCACAGCTTAGTTAGACAAAACAATCCTTTTGCAGCCCAAGAACCAAGGACACTGTTACAGCCTCTGGCCCAAAAAGTGTAAACGACAGCGAACTGAAGAAAGCAATCTGGGAGGCTGGGACTTTGTAACCTGAAGCTCCAACTGGACAATTAACCCCAACATGTAAATGGACCAAAACTTATAAAAGTGTGAAAACTCTCGACTGGTTGTCCATCTTGCATCCACCTTGGTCAGAGCCTGGGCCAGGCTCTTGTACTGCCCAAGGTGTATCCTTTTAAGGTCTTTTAATACATACCTACTTTATTCCCTTAACTCTGTCTAGTCTCTGTTCCAGATCAGCCTCTCAAGGCATCATCATTAGTACATACATGGTAGACCCTGAGTTTCTACCAAGGTTGGGATTGATGTCTGAACCTGAGGACCAAACATCAGCATTTGGCAGGGTCATCTGTTTAAAACATTGAAACCTAAGATATTTACATTAGGATCTTTAATTAAAATGTATGGGCTACTATCACCACTCAATAAGCCTCCACTTACCAACAGAGAGGCCTAATTACCTTCTAGGTGTTGTTTCTTTTTATCTTTTTTCTTCATGTTCAGTAATTCCTCCTTAAGAGGAGGGAGGGGTTGTATCCCTTTTTGGATACTGATGCCAGAGGAATTGAAATATGCTTCTTCCTTTCACTGTTATATAATTTCTGGAGCACCTATTACAATCTCAAAACATCATCCAACCTGACCAAGAACATCTCCAGTCATAGAACATCTGACACTTCTCTGCAACTTGTTCCAGTGTTTTACCACCCTCACTGTAAAAAAAAAAAATCTTCCTTATATCTAATCTAAATCTACCCTCTATTGAAGTGTTCTTACTAGCCTCCTTCAAGTATCAAAACCCTACAAATAACCTCTCCCCAGAGCCTTATCTTCTCCAGGCTCCCATGGTCCCATCCAGCAGCCCTCCTCCCTAACAGACCCATGTTTTTCCTGTACTAAGTCCAGAGCAGGACTCAGTACTCCAGGTGGGGTCTCACCAGAAGAGAGAAGAGTGGAGGAACCACCTCCCTCACCCTTCTGGCCAAGCTTCTGTTGATACAGACCTGGAAGCAGTTGTCTCTCTGAGTTGCAAGTGCACATTGTCTGCTCATGCTCACCCCAGCATCCCCAATTCCTTCTTGGCAGAGCTGCTAGCAAACGCTTCATCCCCCAGTATTAGTATCAGGGATTGCCAAACCAGCTGCAGAACCCCGCATTTGGCTCTGTTGAACCTCATGGGGCTCACATGGGACCACTTCTTGACCTTGTGAAGTGCATTACATTTTCTCCAGAGAGTTCTTGCACTCCGAAGGGAAAGATTATTTGAATTTCTTCATGTGGTAATGGAGTTATTTCTACATTAGGTGTTATTTGCACAACTAGAAATTTCAGCCTCTAACAAAAAAAGAAATTCCAGAAGTGAAGCGTAGTGATAATGTCTTTACAAATTAGATTTCAAACAATGATTTTTAATAAATAGATATTTTCTTTTAGTATTATCATCTCTGTATTTTTCTTTCCTACAAATACACAAAGAGTAATTCTGGAAAGAAGTAGATGGTATGTTGATTAGAATTCAGTGACTTTCTTTCCCTTTTATGATCCTCAAATATTTGTCAGCATAATCACTGTAAAGTCTCAGGAATAAATGCTTTAAAGAAGTCAGTGTTTATTATTTCTTATATTCTAAGGTTTTTCAAAGCTACCAGGACTCAGAAATATGCTTTCTGTATGTGTGACACAAAAAACTAGATGAAATACAAACCTAGATCTAAAGGCTTTCAGACCTGCTAATGTTGTAAAATGAATTTATCAGCCCAGGCAGTTTCCATTACTGGGATAAAAAGTATAATTATTTTAACAGAGATCAAGATTTTCTTAGCATTATGTATATTATTAAAGGACTTAGTTTTAAGCTGATTTGATTTATTTTTTGAGAACATGCATTTAGGAAAAATTGACGTCTCTGTCAAGAACACAGGACTATGAAACAAGAACCTAAGTTCTACTGGTTGAAAGAAATTCTTTTGTTAAAAAATTCTATTTTTATATGTCTTGTATCTTATTATAATTTCTTTAGACTATGTCATGTTGTAAAATATAAGTATACCTGTAAGAAATTTATATGTTATCACTTAAATGCTAGCGCTTTTTGCACTCAGATGCTATGGCAATGACCACAGTATAAATATGTTCAGAGAATGAATGAGATCTGCTGTCAAAGATACTAAAGGTCATCTTGTCCAATCCACCACTCAAAGACAGGACTAATTTAGGTCAGGCTGTCTATCACCCCAAGGCCATGGTTTCCACAGTGTTGCTGGGCAGCCTGTGTTTGACAGTTCTAATTGTGGTAGGTATTCTTTCAAATCTTCTAGGTTTTTGCCCCTCATGCTTTTGATGGACACCTCTGAGTCTGTTTCCACCTTCAACAGGAAGCATCTTTACTAGAGCATTTTAGACAAAGTTATAAATAACACTTTTTTGTTTAATGACGTAAATTGGACTGATGAAACATTGATTAAGAAAACAAAATATTTTGTCAATGAAGAGATTAATATGTCATCATATTGTCTCTTCTTTCTCCTAAGCTGAAGTCAGAGATTAACCAGAAGTGTGTGGGAGGCTGCTTGCAAGGCATTATCTCCCTGGAGTGAGGACCTGTTGTCTCCATCTCTCATTAGGTGCATGGTCAGTATCAGTACAGAAAATGTAAATGTCAGACTCTCCATAACAGGAATTCTGCATATCATGCCCAAGCATAGTCCTGACAGCCAATGATATGGCACGTGAAAGGGAAGAGCCCTCCATGGAGAAGTGTAATTTTGTGTTGCAGAGAGAATAAATATTTCTCATTTGTAGAAGAGTGTTCTACTACTCTCCCATTATAAGTACATATATTTATAAATTATGTATTTTCCATTTTAAAGGTAGATGTGTTTAATACAGTATATTTTAAAAATACATGAACCAAGACAGAAATAACATTCATTGCCCACTTAGCATCATCTGGCATATGTAAACTCAAATTCCTTGTCAAACTAATTTCTCAGACACAAAGTGCTAAGCCTACCGAAGGGAAAAAAAAAACCAAGAAAGGTAATTTAAGGATTTTTGTTTACTTGTAAGGGGAGCAGTGAGGAATCTTTTTCTGCATATGTGATTTATCATCCATATTTCAATCTCTCTGGTACAATTTGTCTCTAGCTGATGAGCATTTCTCTCCTAACTTATTACACCAGTATTTGGATCTCTTTCATATATAATCCTTTGAACCTTTTTCTATGGCAGTTCAAAGTCCTTGGTCCTATGCAAGTTCTTAATAAAAAGAAATTTTAAAGACAAATGGATTGTAGTGATATAGTACTGATGGGTTACAACTTGGTCAAATTATAACTTGATAATAGACTAAAATGTCTGAGAAAAGCTAAAGAAAAAAGGTCAAAACCCCCTGCAAATAAAAAGCATATGCGCCTGCTGTAAGGAAGTTGTAGCAAGGTGGGGTCAGTCTGCTCTCTCATGTAACAAGTAATAGGATGAGAGGAAATGGCCTCAAGTTGCCCCAAGATAGGTTTAGAATTGATGTAAGGGAAGATGTCTTCCCTGAAAAGTCCTGACAACCTGAAAAGGTTGTCAACACTGGAAGAGTTTCCCAGGGAAGTGGTTGAGTCACAAGCCCCAGAAGTATTTAAAAGACATGTTGAGAGTCATGGCTTAGCAGTCGACTTTGAAGTCCTAGGGTACAGGTTGAACATAATGATCTTGACCTAAACGATTCTACGATTCTATAAGGCTTTAATATAGACATCTGAAATTCATGAATTCTCACATTTGAGTCCATAGACCTGTACATCCGTCTCTGCGGTAGGTTAGGCGCGATTTCCGAGCGGCAGCAGCTGGATGCCCCTGCTGCCGGCCAAACAAAACGACGCCGGCTTGCAGTGGCGGTGCATTCACTGGTTTGATGTACTAAAGCTCCTCCCACAGCCCGATTTCCTGGGCATTTCCCCCCGGGCACAGGGGATCTGCCCCGCCGGCAGGGCGGTCGCTGGCAGCCCGGCCGCGGCCGCTTTCTCTGCTCCGCTCGAGTGCCAGGCGGAGCCTCCCGGGGACAGCGCTCCCAGCGCGGGCACAGCCCCTGCAGCCATTCTGCACCGCATGGGTTACACGTGCTGGGGCATAAAGAAAAGTCAGATTGGTCCCTTTCCCTGTTTTAGAAAAATGATAACATGTAGAGAAAAAAAAATCAGTATTGTAAAGTGTTTTGATATGTTATGCTGTAACTGTTGTTCAAAGGAATGGGCTGAGATAGGAAATACAAGTTGTTTGCTTCCCCATACATCGTCCTGAAGGAGCCGTCTGAATTGAGAATAGGCCTTCTGAATTGAGAATAAACATAGCAAGTACTCTTTGGTCTGTATGACTGAATGAAGCTGCAGGTTTCACAGCATCAGAACAAGTCAGTCAAACGACTCAGTGGCAATATCTGGAAACCCTGCAAGTTTTATTTTGGTTAGCTTGTTTGTTGAAAGATGATTTAAGTTTTACATCTAAAAGCAGAGTCTTGCCACAACCTTTCAATAAATAAATTTACTGCAGACAGCTTTCTTTCGGACACAACTGATTTTACAGATGGTCATAAGATGTCGATGGGAGACTGCAGTAATGGAAAATAGAACTGCCTAACAGAACACTAATGCTGTAGCTGTTCATAAGTAAGAATACATGATGAAAATGCTGTGGGGGAAATGACCACCATTACATTCAGCTAGGAGAGTGTTACCAGAACTCGTCTGTATCCTTCATTTCTCACATGCATCTTCTGGTTTTATTCCTTCTAACAATCTTGGATTCTTTCACTTCAGCTTCTAAGTGTGTCCTGTTTTTTCTAAATGAAAGGATTCACTATTCATATATTTTTAAAATCATATAATGATATTTTGAAAAAAAATACTAAGTAATTTGTAAAGATTTGAAAGAAAAAACATTTGTTATTTTATTGCAGTACATATGTGCATGTTGGCTGCATTTTTATGATTTTTTGTGCTTTACACTAATAATAGATATTAGAAGTAAATTATTTGATCTGATGCTTGCTAAAATATTTTTTTACTATACATATTCAGCAATATAAAAAAAGCATCACAAAATGAACTATTTTAACATTTCTGAGATACATGAAAGAGGCAATTTCTTGCAGTTTCTTTTTTTTGTCTATTATAACAATTTTTTTATTAAGCATACTAAAACAGTGTAGTGGAAAACTTATGCTGAACATTCATTCAAGCAAATGAAAGATGAAACAAAATATTTACTATGCTTATGCTTCTGCCAGGATTAATTATTGCTTTATTTGAATTACTATATTCAATAGTAGTTATAAAATAAATTACTATTTTATATATAACAATACAAAGTATTATATTTCTATATGAATATTCAATAAATATAGATATAGATATGTAATATCTATGATATCTCTTTTGCAAAATAGTTATAAATATGAAGAAAGAAAATAAAACATCTGAAATTTTTGTTGCAAGTGTGCCACTTCCTATTAATACTTGGTGTATTTTAATTTAAATTTTTAAATTACAAAATTCAAAATATTTAGAGGCTTAAAAAGATTTTCAATACTCTTGTAGTAAGAAAATGGTTATTTAATCTATATCTTTTTATTAATCAGCAGAAACAGAAAATAAGAAAAACTGTATTGGAGTAAGACATGACAAAAATGATCATAGAGGGTGATTTCTTTTTTGGTGTTTTGGGGATGGTTTTTTGGGTGTGGGTTTTGGGTTTTTGTTTGTTTGTTTGTTTAGATTTTGATTGTTTTGTTTCTTTTTGATAGATAGATGTCCAGTATACTTTTTGGATTATATTTATGACTAGATTTTTTTTCTGATTGAAATACCTTTTTCATTCCACATTTTCAATGCATATGACAACCTGGATGCTAAGACACCTGCTTTTATTTTTCTTGAAAACAGCTGCATTTTAGTCATTAATGTCAGTGGGAAATGGATCCTCCTTAAGAGCAAGTGATGGAACAAATTATTATTGATGATTCAGTACCATTGTGGATTATTGCTTGATTTTTAAATGACAAAAATTCGTTTAACCAAAAAGAAATGGTAATGAGCTTGTGTTCTATCTTTTATGTTTCTATTTTGTCTAACACTGAACCTCTGGAAACAAAAACATCATAAAAAATGGGTAAGGAGGAAAAAAATATCATAAAAGAAAATAAATAAAACAATTCAGACACAAATACGTCCTGAAATAAGTATTAAACTGCTTAGTCCTTTTCTGAAGATGGTATCCTTGTTGTTGCTAAATTGCACTGTCAGCTTGTGGGAAGCCTGGTCTGGTTGTCTTGAAAACAGGCAGCTGGTAGCTCTCCAAGTTTGCAGGCAATATATCTATTACAGAATGGAGCTGTAGAAACCCAAGCTTGACACATCTTGGTGTGATATTCCCTGTACTTACCATTGATTCATTTCTACTCAACATGAATTTTCAAATGCATGTGTGTTCAAGTGAATGTTCAAGCTAATTTTGACCAAAGTCTTGATAGTGCTTCACCAAGACATACTCAGACATTCCTTTATTCTGTTTATCCATCTGCTTCAAGTTCTCCCAGAGAGTGGTAGAGGGAATTCTTCTATTTTCTCCAGTTTTTAAATATCTTCAGATACCAGAAGGACAGACTTCACCTGTGCAAGACAAATTAGACAGTGTCTTACTCGCCTTCTTTTGACAGACTTTCATTTCAATTTTATGTCTTTAGGATTCACACATTGTCCTTACATCTTTCTAGTAGATATCTAAAAAGCAAAAGATACACCTTAGCAATTTTTTAAGCTCTGCAATATCTTGTAACCATATACATAAATATAGTACTAAAACCACTAGGTATAGTACCTTGCTTCCAAAGGAGTCCAGGTAATTTTACCAAATATGTTTTGTTTTGTTTAATTGGATTATCTTAGTGTACATATTTTCAGTTACCATAAAAATGTATTAGAAAGTGACTTTTCTATATGTATTTCTATAGATCAATCAGAAACACTGCTGCATTTTATTTTTGCAGCTTTAGAATACTGTTTAGTCATAAGAAGAGGTCTCTTATGTAAAAATGCAGGTAAAAAAGTCAGGGGAGGAGGGAAGAAAAAGAGAAAACATGTTCCACAAATATTTGGAATGACCACAAACTAATTGCAAAACAATACACGTTCTAAAGTGAAGGTATGGTATGTGTCCTGTACTAATTAATGCTGATAATCATGGAATTAAATCTTTCCCTAACAGAATTAGGAAATAATTTATTTACTTACTCAACTTTTTTCATCATATAAATCAAATATGGAGTTATGTTTTTAAGCTAATATATAAGTATACCTGCATAATTTACAGTAAAAATTCCTTTCAAATCAATAGATTAGATATCTAAGCTTAAATAAATTTTTTTCTACTTTAACAAGATATGACCTTATTTAAAATTAAAAGAGGCAAAAAGCCTTCTGAAAAAATGCATAAAAGCTAAATAAACAAATAATTAATAAAATACAGAGGCAAGACATGTCTTTTCCTGGTGAGAAATCAGTATACAAGCTTTTAAAGGAATCTTTGATCTGATCAAAAGAGGTGGGTGTTTCTTATATTTCTGTTGAAATTCTCAAATGACAGGAAGGGCAATTAGGGAAGCTGGATGATTTATTGCTTCAGGGGTGTAATAGACAAAATTGTTTTAACAAAATTAAAAGCATGAAAGTGAAATAAAATGCCTAGTTGAGTCAGCTAGAGCCAATACTTGCCCATTTTGAACTGCATTAAAAGGCTGATGAGAAATAAATAATAACAATACATACTGCAATTGTCTTCTCATTTACCTCACAAAATAATTGTGACTTTCTAACTAAATACATGTTTTTTGCAGAAAGAATATTAAGACAAGTTCATATATATGAACATTTATTAGCAGAATGTGTAGTTGATGGCATACCTGAACTATAATTACGAAGGTTACCTCGGAGTAACTAAAGGAGAGAGAATGAGACAGAGAGAGAGGGAAAGGAGTTAAGGGGGAAAATGCCTATAGGAAAGGGTAAAAGCAGTTATAAGAAACAGGGAACATGGATACACATCCTCCCCTGTTTGGTTCCCCCAAATGAAGAAGGTGTCAATGATGATGATGATTTTCAGCATGCTTTTTTCTTAGTATTACCCTTTCAGTGAGATCTGCTAAAGCTCCCCTTCGATTCTTGTTTCTGATGACATTGTAACTTATTGGAAAAAAAAATAAATTATTGGTTATTAAGTCCCTGTTGACACATACTATCAGTTATTTATAATGAACTTCAGTGACTAGTGTTTACTTTCTTTGTGCCTATGCTTGGCTTTCTGGAGTAAAAAGTAAAATCTGCAAAACAAAAATGAAAGAGTTAGTGACAGCGTATGGAATCATATAATAGTTTGAGTTAAAATGGGGCCTTTAAGAGCATTGAGTTCCAAGCCCCCTGCAATGGACAGGGACACCTCCCACTAGACCAGATTGCTTGATATGGAGCAGATGCAGCCATGGTTTCACTTTTGTGACAGCTAAGAAATATCCAGTAAGTAGAAGCTGAAGTTTTAGTAACTTGAATTTATGTTCCTCTGAAGACAACGGACAAAGAGATGATGGTATCTCCTAATGGGATCATCTTTTCTAATGCACACATGTGGATAATCAAAAAGGATCTTAGGAATCATATATTAAGCATATCCTCATTACCAAATAAAATATACTGTGATACTTAGAAATTTTTTTCTCTCCCTTGAGCTTTTCTTTAAAAATTATCTGTAAGAGATAAAAAGAATGTTTATTGTAAGAGGACTCGATATAGTAGTTTTTCAGATAATAAAGTTTTCCTCCTTTTCAGTCAATACTTGTATTTTGAATGTAAAAATATTAATGCCAAAGTAATAAAAAAGAAGAATGGTAGAAAGAAAAGATAGATTAATAAGAAAACAGTGAAGACACAAGTAAAATTAAAAAAAAAAAAAAGAAATAACTAATAGAATAATAAAAGAAAACAAGTTTTCAGTAAAACGAACTAAACTCCATGAGGACCAGACTTTTGCTACTTTCATGATGCCTAAATGAGAGGAGAACCTTTTAAATAGAAAATCCCTAGTTAATGTCATATTGGCAACTTGAGCCTAGAACATCATGTTCAAAACAGCTGTTAAATGATTTGCATTCTGCCGGGGTGAAGTGTATCAGTAACCACAGAAAGCACATTTAGTCTTCAGGAATCCATGTCAAAATAGCATTGAGCATTTGAGTCAGCATTATCTCAAAAGTGAAAAATTAGGTGTAAGACAAATATACACAGCTAAGTACAGCTGTACGGAAGTAGCCTGAGTAACCCAACCATCATTCATCTTCTCTGTTGGTAAAGCACTTTGAACAAAAACAGATCAGTTGCACATGCAAATGTTCCGTAGACATTTGCCTCTATAAAACAGTTCCAGAAGTTTACTATCTATTTGAGGAAGAGACTATTTTTAAAAATTGTATTTACAGAATTTGTACTACAATACAATCTCACCAAACACAGGGTTTCCTCAGTATTTGTAAATAATTGGGATAGCAATCATAATAGGAAGGTTAGTTTTGTAGGTTTTTAAAAATAAATATGGCACAACACTCGAAGAAGACAATTTTTAAATTCACCTATGACAATTGCTGTATTGATTTCTCATAAGGTGAAAAATAAAGAAAATCAAAGCCTTTTTGTGGAAAAGATACATATATAGCCAAAATAGAAAGAATTATAGCATACTTTCTTAATTTTGTTCACATACTAAGTATGCAAACAAATCACCAATGGCCTTGAAAAGTATGTTGTCCCTTACGTATAATAATCATTCATGTTTCAGTTATGGAGGAGATAACAGATGACAAATAGACTTACATGGTGCATCTTAAGTTTTGTCTTATTTAATTCAGATTGCTTCTGTTTTCCACATACCAATGTTAAAAACATCAGTATTCTTTTGGTATCTGACATACAATGACTGAGAAATTTGATTGTCCTGTATTATTAATGGAAAAAGCAAGAAGATCTCACAACAGTTTTTAAATATCTTTCTTACCTAAGAACATAGTTGTCCAAGTTAGTATGAATTATGTTCTTTGAAATACCAGAACTGAAATCAGTGTTATTGCTACTGAGCCTTTGAATTCAAAGGCATCTTTTCACTGTCTTTAATCTTCTATTTGAAAACACTAATTCTAAGTCCCAAAAGGGACATTTGTATTTTATTTTATGCTATATGCATTTCAAATTATTGAATAGTAGTTTTGATCTGGCTTTCTGATAAGGTTAAAACACAGCTGATACAAAAGAACAAAGTACTTTGTATCCTGTTACATTCTATTAAGTCTGATTGTCTCATTATACTGAAAATTGCATTTCAGCTAATGCTCCCTAGTATGCAGATCAGTTTAAGTACAGTGTAATGATAACAGAATGAGGAGGTTTTACATGTAACATTCATTCATTCATTCATTCATTCATTCATTCATTCATTCATTCATTCATTTTTTTGGTACTTGATAGACACAGCTTCTCCAATTTATTTTTTTCTAAATTTCTTTCTATATTCATATGATCTGAAAGAATTTAAAAATACTTAAATTGAGTTCACAAAGAATTTTTAAAAATTGTAGATAACCTTTGTTGTTTTAAAATGTATATATTAACAAAACACAAATGAAGCCGAAGACATCGACACTTGAAATAACATACAGAGAATTACAAATTTGTTCAATCAGTAACAATGAAACTCCATCTTTTTTTTTCCTCAGAATCCTTAAAAATTCCTCATAGAAAGTGATAACAGGATCATAGACTCAGATATTTGTTGTTTATTAATTTATCTAGGATGCTAAACAATTCCACCATAATAGAGTTGGCCCTAGATTACGTGTCTCATAATTCAGGTGTCTGCTCTACTACAAACTTCCTGAATATGCCTAGGCAGGCTTTGTGAAATGCCATTGCTAGCATTTCTCTTTCCTCCCATCATTACTCATCAGTTAAACAAGTTCAAATTAAAGATACATGTGGTAAATATTTCAAATCAGTTAAGTTTCTCACAGAAGATAAGATCAAAAGTTTATGTGAGATATCTCAATACAGGTGGAATGCATGATAAAACATCTATAATTTCAGTTTAGCAATGAAGTCAGACTCTTAGTTTGTAATTATTCAGCCGTTACCATGGTAACAAACTCTTCTCCTTAACACAGGGTCACTGTTTCTTTGCAATTTTATCAGAAGTTGGACATGAGGAGAGTGAAAGCTCATATCTATTAACAAAGAAACAAATTTGAACAATAATAGGAAAACAGAAAATAAAGACGTATTCTAACTTAAAAGTCACTGTTAATTGTTTAAGTTAACCCCAGTAGGCAGCTAAGCACCAGAGAGCTGCTTAACACTCCCTGATTGCTTAAGCTTATTAAAGCAAAATCTTCATGCACAAGAAAAACAATGTAAGGAACTTGTTCACTACTTCTTGTTGCAGGCAGATTTTTTTCAAGGGAAAGCAGCGTTTCCTCATGCCTAGCAGCTACTTGGGAAGACAAACACTATAACTCTGGACATTGGAATGCTCTGAAATGGCCTTTCCAATGGACACAAATACCTATAAGTTATCCCTGTGCCCATGCAGACTTATCCACAGGTCCTAGTCCCTTTAACTGGAGTTCTGATTCAGCTTCCAGCCTGTCCAGTACAGCAGCACAGGAAGAGCAAAAATGCCATGTCCATCTACTAACCAAGGCAGATTGTTGTTGCTGTTTTCAAAATGTTCACAGGCATAGCACAGTAAGATGACAAGCAATACAGAAAATAGTGAAAGCAGCCGCTAACAAGCTCTAGACTTTTATATACAATAAGGCAAGCAAGCCCCATGGCAAGAACAGGAGACTAGTAGTTAATAGCTGAACAGTTACAGCAGCTATAAATTCAGTCTATCACACTGAAATCTGTCCTTATCACAAACCCTTCAAGACTCACCTTGGGTTCCATAAAGGATTGTTGTAGCTTAACCCCAGTAGGCAGCTCAGCACCACACAGCTGCTTGCTCTCTTCCCTCACAATGCAATGGGGAAAAGAATCAGATTGGTGAAGGCTGAGATAAGGACAGTTTAAAGGATTAAGCAAAAACTGTGCATGGAAGCAAACCAAAATAAGGAATTGATTCACTGCTTACCATCACCAGGCAGATGATCAGCCATGTCAAGGAAAGCAGAACTCACCACATGTAGCAGGGACAAACAGTTTTGGGCAATCAGATGTTGTATTCAGAACTTCACCTCCTTCCTCCTTTTCTCCACATCTTTTATTGCTGAGAATGACATAATGTGGTATGGGGTATCCCTTAGGTCAATTTAGGTCAGCCGTTCCAGCTATGTCTCCTCTCAACTTCTCCTGCATCCTCAGACTACTCACTGGCTGGGCAGCATGCATGGATAAAAGTCCTTGACTTAAAGTAAGCACTGTTCAACAACAATGAAAACACCAGTGTGTTTTCAACACTGTCTTGGTCATAAATCAAAAACATATCACCATGCAATCTGCAATGAATAAAATTCACTGTATTCTAGCCCAGGTTGGTAAAATAATTTATTAATCTTCCATAGTTACTACATGCTAATTTTTGATACCACAACATATGAAATAATTCATTAACATAGATTATAAAATAATACTAGATTTGTATTTGAAATATCATATAAAAATAATTGCATAAAGTTGTTCAAATTCCTTTTAAGGACTTGATGTCTTCAAGAATAATAGCTATTTCTATGATTTTCATAGCGGACTGAGAAGGTGTATTTCTGCAGTAAACATGGCTCAGAAAAGTTAAACTATGTATTAAACTTGAATCATTTTGAACATTACTGTACGCATATCTTTGTAGTAATTTTTCGCTTGTAAATGAATTGTAATGGATAGTTCAAATAATGCAAATGAGGTTTAGAAATTTAATGTAGCATACACGAAAGTTAAATAAGAGATTCTACATATTATCTTGGCTTGTTTTTTTCTATTTTTTTCCTCTCAGGGTTTAATAGATACAGTGGCTTTCAGCTAGCATCTTGTGCTGAAATTTCTCCTTAGACAGAAGCACTGCTTTGTTATACATTCTCACTACACATTATGAGAAGAATGGGTATTTTAAGTACCAATGTATCAATGTAAATAATAGTATTTGTGAAAACTGCAGTACAGTAATGCTCCAAGTACTAGTCAAAGTGGCAGTTCTGGAGTATTCTAGTGTAATCTTTTCAACTATACTTGAAACACTACATGAAGTGATAACAGATACACTATATATAGTTAAATTGCTAACATGAACCATTGACACCAAAAGTAAATTCACAGAAGATAGTTTTAGAATATTTTCCCAGTGAAATCTGTAACTTGTTTTTTATACTGTGTTTTACAACACAGAAAAAGAGAATGGAAATGGAATCTATTACAGTGTGGAAAGGGCAAAAAGAATGAGCTTCACATTTTTAGGTTTTAGAATTGTAGAATCATAGAATGGTTTGGGGTTGAAAAGGACCTTTGAAAACCACACAGCTCCAAAGTTCTGCCATCGGCAGGGACACCTTCCACTAGATCAAATTTCTCAAAGCCCCATCCAGCTTGACCTAGAACATTTCTAATGATGGGGAATTCAAAGCTTCTCTGGACAACCTGTTCCAGTGCCTGACAATGCTTTTAATTTTAATCTGTTAGCTTTTGTACTATCACAGGTGGCCATCATAAAAAAAAAAAAATCATCTTTCTAGAATTCACCTTTAAATACTGAAAGGCCAAAATAAGGTCTCCACCCCTACCTTTTCTGTTCTATGCTAAACAATCCCAAACCTCTCAGCCTGTTCCTCACAGGAGAGGTTTTCACCATTCTCATTATTTTCATGGCCTTACTATGGGTCCACTTTAACAGATCCATGTTTTTATGTCCTGGGTGCCCCAAAGTTGGATGCAGCACTCAAGGAGGCACCTC
>NW_005054297.1:7180999-7185971 GCF_000277835.1 Geospiza fortis | reverse complement strand
GAATTTCCTCCCTCAACTGGCTGCCACAGTTCTTTTCATGAGCTAAGGATATGATTGGCTTTTTGTCCTTCAAGTGTACCTTGTCAGCTGACATGTAACTTCTCATCTACCAATATCCCCAACTCCTTTTTCAGCATGGCTCCTCCTAATCCATCCATCCCCCAGTCTGTTGTGATACTGGGGATTTGCCCAGTCCAGAAAAGGGTCTTGCACTTTGCCTTGTTGAACTTCATGAGGTTCACATTATACCAATCCTCAAGTCTGTCAAGGTTCCCTCTGGATTGCATCCCTTCCTTCTAGCATATCAACTGCATCACTCAGTATCATCCAACCACTTGCTGAGTCTGTGTTTAATCCCTTTATATCATTGATTAATCCAGTTCCATCCATTTAGAAGTCCATCTATCAAACCAAGAGCAACAATGATTTTGTGTGAGACTGTGTCAAAGTCAAGATCATGAAATATTCCTCTGACGTTTTCTATTATATTCCATTCTGTTCTAACTCTCTTCTATTTCTTTGTGCCTTTCTTGTAAATTGGAACAATGTTGACTAGTTTTCAATCAGTGGGGATGTCCCCAGCCTCCTAAGACCATTGGTAAATGATCAAAATATCTGCCATAACACTGACAAGATCATTCAGTACTTTGAGATGAAACCCAAAAGGCCCCATAGATTTAAGACATTCTACAAATTCATATCGCCTGTTGCAGCACTGAAATCAAGCAAAATCATGGTGAACTCTGAGAAATTCTCTGCTTTTGCTTTCCCTCAGCGCTGAGGCAGTGTTGGAAAGCATTCTCTGCAGCAGCTTGCTCATTGGTCATGTGTTTCATGATGTAAATGAAAACAATTGCTCACCACCAACTGATGCACAGCCAGTCCCTGAAGCATGTCTATCTTGCCAACCTCTCTACTAGACTTATTGCTTAGCATGATGTCTTATGATGTGGAATACCCCTTGGGTCGGTTGGGGTCAGCTGTGCCCCCTCGTAACCCCTTGTGCACCTGCAGCCTACTTCTGGTGACATGGGATGAGACACACAAAAGGCATTGACTCGGTGCAAGCGCTGCTCAGCATTTGCCGTAAAATCCCTGTGTTATCAACAATGTTTTTGCACAAACACACAACATCCCCATAGTGGCTGTTGTGAAAAAAAAAGAAAATTCTATCCCAATCCAAAACTGTACAGAGGGACAGTATTAAAAGTTTTACTAAAACCCAGAAAGGCTGCAACCACCACTTTCCCTTCACCCACTCATGGTTAACCTTAGCATAGATTCTTGTGATTTTTTTTTCTCATCTATTTGGTTTTATTTCAGTGGAGGTAGTGTCAGATAAATTGTGTATGACCATAAACTTTTATGAAGAGAGGTAAAAAAAGTCATTTAGAACCCTCTTGTAAGCAGAAAGAATTACACAGGCCTTTTAGAGAGTACTGTGCTGTCAAGCCACACATATGTAGTTACTGTAAAAAAAACTCTGTAACAAGAACAAAACCATAAAATCCACAGATTTAACCAGAAATAATATCCAACATATATATGTAAATGTATAAGTTAAAGTTTGCTCCAAATATCTATAAGAATTTTTTGTCCTGCCTTTGAATTCATGATGCAGATAATTTTTGGATATATAGATGTACTGAACGGGACATTGTCTCAGAGCTGGAAATACTCTACGATGTGTTCTTTGCTGCTCAATTGAAGTGATTCTGTCACTTTTACTTCTTTTAAATCATTAAGACTTAATGAAACTTGCTCTTTTCAGACATAAGTATCACAGTCTAGATAATCCACAAAAATTGCCCTCAACAACATGTTTTAAATGTCTTATAAAATTTGTATTAACCTTGTTTTCTGAAATCTTATATTGCAAGAAATATTTTTAGACTTCTCATTTGAGAGCTTACATAATATGTGATTTACTTAGCTACAGGTTGTAATAAATTTTTACTTACATGTCAATTTAGGACTGAGGAAAAACATGCTTTTTCCATGCTGTCTTGGTGTATCCTGTCTTTTTTTACAACATTAGAAGTAGATGTCTACATAGAATAATAGCTAACCTTCTCTCCATCCTAACTGTAGCTAATCCTCCCTCCTCCTCTCTTTTAAAACCCAAACATTGTATTCAAATTACTTATATTTATTGATAATATGAAACTGTTGATACACCCTCAAACTTTTGACAACTCAAATAAAAAGAAAACACATCTCTGTTTCATTAGGTACTTGAGAATGTTTGAAGTGATGCTGTCTAAACAATCATTCATTTCATTTTAGTCAGTACTTTTGACAAAGAAGCTTGGATCTGTTGAGTCTAATGATTGTCAAAATCTTAAGTCTTACTGCTCTTCAGATGTATAAAAATTCTAACAAAGGGTTAGTAGGATTTTTTAATACACAGGGACACAGACACTTTATCCTTTAAATTTCTCTACTATATTATAGGTTACCACAAATACCACACGAATCACCATTACCATGTAAACAATCACTAAACCACTAACAAGTATGCCTATGATTAACAGAGCACATATATCTCAAACTATTACAAATTATTATTAACTTTTATTGATATAGGATCAATCAAAAGTGTGTCAACAATCAATAATAACAGTAATCAATCATGTAGAAGTAAGCAATAACAGTGACAGCCATGTAGACATATCCTCTTATAGAAACTTATCATTACTAAAGCAACTTATCAGCAATTTAACAACAGGTACAACAGAGTAATTGGGAGATAAGTATTTCATCACTATCAAGTGAATTAGACAGGTTTCAGAAGAGGAAAAACTATCCCAAATGGAAGGATAAACTGATTACAGATGGAGATCCAACCATCCAGGAGGCAGGAAGGCAAACCAAATGAACCCCAAAAATGGGGTACAACAAGGTAACAGACTGAATCTTACTTCAGTGACAATCTGTGTCTGAGTCTGAAGTCAGACAGTGGCAGTCCAAGATTTCATCAAAAGTTAATGTGGAGAATTCAATCTGAGAAAGGAAAAGTAGGAGCAGAGTGGGGAGTTCTCAGAGAGAGAGAGGCTCCTTTTTTGATGAAAATAAATGTCCTGTTATAGAGATATAAGAGGGCATAGGACATACTACTTAGACCAGACAGTAGATGCAGTTAATTTTGATTTTTTTTAACCTTAACAGCCAGTAGATGATGGTATTTTCTGTTCTTTCAGGGTAATTTTATTTTTCCAGACAGTTTTCCACCCTTTCAGACAATAAGTTGCTGTTACAGTGCCTTGTTTTTTGTGCTTGTCAGTGGTATCTCAGGA
Source organism: Geospiza fortis (assembly GCF_000277835.1). NCBI lineage: Eukaryota > Metazoa > Chordata > Aves > Passeriformes > Thraupidae > Geospiza > Geospiza fortis. Next base: position 7,182,675 of record NW_005054297.1, on the reverse strand, counting down.
TGTGTCAAGTCTCTGTGTATCAAGCTGTACTTCAAGGACGTTTATCATTCCTCTGCCGAGTTCCCAGGCTGGCAGTTTCAGCCTGGGAGTCCTTTCTCTGTCAGTCCTTTCTTGTCAGTACTTTTCAACAGTCATGTTCTTTTCTCAGTAAGTTTCAGCTTCTAACCAAACCACCTCTACTGCTGCTCTCATCAACCAAGCCCACTAAAACACTGACTGAAGAAATAGCTTTCCTATAATATGGGACATGTAAACCTGGGGTTTCTCCAAACCTCTTTGGCTATTATGAGAACAGAAATATGAGTATGTATATATCATTACATGAAGGACAGTCTCAAATAATTTTTGATTTTGACATTTTCTTTTCAGAACATGCTATGATGCACACTAGACCAAGGGCATGTGGAAAACAACAGGTATCATGCTGGAAACTAGTGAAACTCGATGCCAGCATAGTGAAACTAGATGCCAGCATTTATTGTGCTTTAATAGATTTTTATTTTTAAGGGGGACTATTTGCTTACATTTTATTTGCAAGGTTTACATTCTAAAAAACCTGACTACCAGTATCCTGGTGACGGTACATAACACAAATTTATTGAGTGTGATAGAAAGACATCTGTTTTCTTTTGTCTTGCTTGTTGTCTCTGTTATCAGGAATTCTTTCAGAAAGAGAAGTGGTTGTGGAGTCTTTCTTCTTCTTCTGCCCCATGTGAAAAGGAATTAAACACTCCTGTTGGCTGACTGCTGCCTCTAAGCCACAAGTACACAATTTGGGCCTTAGTGTCTTTTCAGATTCCTTTCTTTGTGATACATTGTTGTCCCCAGGTGCCATTGCTGACACTGACTTGCCTGTGGCTATACATTCCTCATACATACAGTTTGACACAAAAACTATTGTCTGTTGCAGGTCTTTTCTTTACAAACATTAACTACAGTTTGTCTTATTGGAAAGGTACAATGTACTTTCACGTTCCTTTTACAATTCTGTGCAGTTGTCAGCAGCATTTTTGTATTCTCTTTTGTTTAGTAAGAAATACATTTATAAAAACCAAAACATACGTGGAGATAAAATATGTACCAACACAAAATGAAAATAAAAATATTTTTTCTATACTTTAGAGAACAGGAGAATACTTTCTGGACAGGAGAATTGCAGCTTGTTCAGAAAATTATTATAAAGAAGAACCCATTTGTATAATTTGTATCAGTATTATTAATACAACTTGACTAGATATGAGTTTGCAAATGTTCAGTGCTGAGATAGTAAGATAATATTTTCAAATGGAAGCTGTCTTGTGATAAGTAAAGGCTAAGACTGCTGACTTGTAAACTTGGTTCTTGCTAATGTATCATCATTATAGGAGAGCAGACATAAAAGGAAGACTTTCCAGTAGAGACATTCACACAAGACCTTATTAAATTTTTTAGAGCTAGATTTGTCAGACAATTGGTATTGTGTGAGAAATTATATAGCAATAGCATATTACCAACAAATCAAATTTTATAAAATTAAATTACACCTCAGCCTTCATTTCATGTTTTGTGAAAGGCTTCCTATTAGTATGAAAAAGACGTATAAAATAAGTTCATAATCTTTATTTTTAAAATAAATAACATTTTTTGCTAAACATAACATTGTTTACCTATTTCACCAGCCCTAGTTATCATATTAC
>NW_005054297.1:7153656-7180989 GCF_000277835.1 Geospiza fortis | reverse complement strand
CAGGATCCTTATTCTTTCTTATTCTTTTTGTCTTCAATCTGGAAAAAGCTATAAAATTCAGAAGCAGTGCATATTTATTGCATTAAGAAATTTGGCAAATCTAGCAAGGGGTTTGTTGGCATTCTAAACTGCCTTGTTAATTATATTCAATTACATTATTATAATTTCTTGAAGAGAAACTAATATTATAATAGAAACTGAGTGTCCTTCCACTCATCAACAAATGAGCTTGTGTACAAAAGAGTCCTTGACAATATTTTCTTTTCATTACCAATTGCTAATTAGTCCACTGAACTTGTCTAGGTGTGTTGCTGTTGTCATGCTTGAGTGCCCTTGAAAAAATCAAGTAGCCAGCATATATGTTTGATGTCTGATAATTAGGTAATGTTGTACTCACTTGGAATAATTGGTCTGGAAACCTATAATTATTTATTATTCTGAAAGTGTTAGAGGTACTGAGTCTAAGTACACCTGATTTTTTGGTAAGTTGATTCCAGTTAGTTTTTAGTTAAAAGGAAGTTTTGCAGAAACTGGTAAAACTAAGCACTGTTGCATGGGACAAAGGTGAGGGAAATATTGGCTCTAAACAGAAGCAGAACAGTTGATGTAAGGCTTCCTAACTCTGACTTCAATATGACCAAGTAAAACATTTCTTGTCTCTCATGAAAATGCCTCTTTCTCTTGCTTTTACTTCTTCTATATCTTCCTTGGTTAAAAAGGACAAAAAAAAGTTACTAAGCATCAAATAAAGAGATATGCCTTCTTGCAGTGATCACTTCTAGACTTTTCTCTCCTGTTTTCAAGCTTGCATCATCCATTTGCTCCTATGTTATTTCTCTGTTATTTCTCTTACTGCTTTTACTTTCCACTTTTATTTTCCTTGGTCCCATTCTTCTTTTTCCTCATTCTCTCTGTTCACACCATACACATACATTTATGATCAAATTTTTTTCTACTAGCAGTGAAAACTCATATAAAACTCAAAACATACCTCAAAAGAAGAGAGATTGAGATGAGCTATAAGGAAGAACTTTTTTCCAGTGGAACACTGGAACAAATTACCCAGAGGGATGGTCCATGCCTGATCCGAAAGTGTCCAAGGTCATTTTGGACAGGGCTGTGAGCAAGCTGATCTAGTTGATGTCCCTGCTCACTGTGGGGGGATTGAACTTCAAGTTTTCCTTTCTACTTAAACCATTCAATGATTCCAAGCAAGGTTTGTAGAAAAATCAGAAATCACAAACTAACTGGCAACAAGGTTACTGAGTTTAGTAGATTGTGTATTATACACTATATATGTGATAGATATGTCTTACATTACAAAGTATATGACATATTACACATTGTATATTATTTATTCTTTGTTTATGTTAGCTCCAAATAATCCATTTCAATTCATGTATGTGGAAAGGCAAAAAGTATTTTTGTGTTGTACATAGCTACAAAGAAAGAACTGATGCTCATGACACTTATACAGAGATGCACTTAAAAGACTGAAATGAGGTTAGTATAAATTCTTGCTTTTGTAAAATATTTGTAAAATGGTTTTTTTGTCATTTTTATACAGCCTTTCATAGTTATAGATAACCTGTGCTTCTTCTGTACTGATATTTATTTGGAAAATCTTATATTAACCATTAGTTATGTGTTATGTGTGTGGGGGATTTTGGTAAGTCATAGTCAAGCATTTAAGAGAAGCAAAAAAATGCAAAAATCTCCAGGCTGTAAGCATACTTTTCTTACAGAAGAGGTAACTAATAGTCAACAATACTTGCACATGTTTATGGACAATATGCATGTTGCTAGGAGCTTGATCAAGTATATGTGGAAATCCACGGTATCTTACATTTACTAGAATGACTTTATCACTCTTCCCTAACTGAATGGATTTTAAGTCTTAGAGTTGAATTGAGGACATAAACTCCATCAGCTTTATCTTCCAGCAGGTAGACTGCCTTTGCCAGTGGAAAAAGAACTGTTTGCAGATCAGATAAGTGCTAAAACCTCTCCTTATCTTAAGGTACCAACAAGTCATAAAACTAGCATAATTTGTCTTATTTCTTGTACCAAATAAATACAAACCTAAGTATGAATCACTGAAAAAACCTCAAGGTGCATTAAAATTCTCTGATACATAAACCACAGACCATCTAGTATGTTTGTAAATAAACATGATGTTAGATGAAAGGGATATAAATAAATAAAAGGGTCACATGTACTTTAGCAAAGTTATTAAAGAATGATACTATCAGGTACACAAATTTCACACCTAGAGGATGCATCCTGCAGCCTTAATTCTATGCAGCAGAAAAATATTAGATATTCATATGTAGGTACTGAACACTATGAAACACCTTTCATAATAGCTTTGAGGCTGAATATTTTATTTTTCTATATTGATAGAGGGATAAACTAATATGGAATTAATGGGATAACATTGGAAATACAGGATCCAGTTCACACTTCATAAAATATACCAAAAATCTGAGTTTAGAAGACATCTGCAAAAATATTCTGAGAAATCAGGGCCCTGAGTGCACAGATGGACCTTAACATTCAGGAAGGATGTTAGCCCTATTTAGCCTCTCCTGAACACCGCCCTAAACACACACGTGCACATCCATACACACCCCCTGTCCCTGTGTTCAGAGGCTGGAGTTAAGCTCAGATGTGAAGGTCACATCCCTGCCTGAACCCTGCCATGGGTGTCCCCCAGGTCAGTCGTGCTCCTGCCCCCCCTGATGTGCTGATTCTGCTCCCCAGATGATCCCTGACCTTGCTCATCCCCTCCCTTTGTCCAGTGCTGGTTGTGCGCTGCTGTGGCCGTCCTGCTCTGCTCTGCTTCTCTCTCAGGGCGGCACAGCCCTGCCTGCCCTGGGCCACCATCCCAGCCCTGCTGCTCCCTGACTGTCACTGCCTTGTTATTTGAGAAAAGAAAGATAGTATTTGTTTATCAAACTAGAAGGAACTTGACCATTATCTAAATGGAGCGATATTTCTCATTTTATTACATATGTTGACTAAGGTATAAAATTCTATAGAAGTTCAGATTACATGTTGTATATGTTTTAAATTCAAATTTTTAATCTTTTTTTCTGTTTTTTTTATTGGTTGGCTTTTTTTAAATTATTGAACTAGACATAGGAACCACATACAAAATTATTTTCCTTTATCACTTAAATTTCTGAAAGCCCTATGAAAAAAATGTGGTAGCACAAGATTACTTATTCAAGTGTGTAACCTCACTAGATCCTGTAGTCTTTCTTATTCAGGATCAAACCAAATGGTTGCCATACTGTACTCTGTCCTCATAAAATCTATTAAATAGCTTTTATCATGTAAGTAGTGTGGAAAATAAAATATGATTTAATCTGTCTTTTCAAGGATAAGTGTGAAAGTTAGTAATAAAACACAGAAATTTCATTCTCCTAGATTATACATTTGTCTAGGAAATAGATAAAGCTTTGATGACTATGCAGAAATTGTGGAACATGTTAAAATGTAAATATGACAAAATCAATAGCCACTCTAAAGTGAACTGCATGAAATCCAGATCAACACTGACAGGCAAGAATGCCTGCTCTTTTTGCACTTGAATGTGATAAGAACTTAAACTTATATTTGATTTCATACAAAATGCTTAATTTTACATAATTTAGCATGTCTGACACTAATTACACAAGCATTAGAAGTGTTCTTTCTTGAGTCAAGACTTTGCCCATGGCAGTGTAGAAGTTATTCCACGTGTCTTTGTGAATAAGATTTTGTGCTGACTTACCTACATTTACTACCCTTTCAATGTTTTAGTGTTCTTAATAATTTCAAGGCTTCCAAATATAAAATAGAGATAACATTTAAAAATTCAACTCTAAAAGATGACAATAAAGAAAATAATTGGATTTTCCTGAAGTGCCTGTACCCACTAGAATGTCACCCATTTCTCACTTCTCAGTATCAGGCCCTTCTACTGGAAAAATAAATCATATCTAATATGCAATGTATCATGCAGTGTTAATTCAAACTCTTTGGTCCAGAAATATACCTGTTTACATGAGTCTCTGTTCTTTCTCCTTCATTGCCCAAGTTTGCATGCTGCTGTGGCTGACACCACAAGATACAGCAAATGTACCAAAAATCCTCATATATAAATTTTTAAGCAGAGTTTTACTTTCAGTTCAACAAATATAAAAGAATATCCTTTACGTTTAGTGGCAAAAAATATCCAGAGAGGAAAATCCTATGTTATTTTGTCCTTCTTAGGGCAAAAGATGGTCTATTTCTTTTGAAACATTGCCCTCAAAACATTGCCCTCAAAATATCTAGCCTTTTTTCTTCTTTCATGTCTTGAAGATCTTTTGGCTATGCCAGGTACGAATCAGAACCCTGAACTAACTACCAGCCTCTGCACTTGGGCTCCTTAAAGAGAAGAGCTATCTGGTCTTCTACATTCTTCTTGCATCCTAATATGCCAAAATAATATCTTGCCAAAATCCTTATTCTTCAATATAGAAAATTCTTCTTTTGCCTTTGTCTTGGATGAAATAAACTGTTTACTGTTGTAGTGGGTTGAGCCTAGCTGGGTTCCAAGCACCCACCAAAGCCTCTCTTTTACTCCCCACTGCAGCTGGACAGGGAAGAGAAAATATAACAGAGAGTTCATGAGTTGAGATAAGGACAGAGAGATCACTCACTGAGTACTACGATGGGCAAAGCAAGCTAGAATTAGAGTTATTAACTGAATTTATTACAAACAAAACCAGGTCAGGATAATGGGGAGAAAAACCGAAATCCAAAACTTAAAAAGACCTTCCCAGAAGTACAGGGACACAGGGAATGGGGCTTGCAATCAGTTCATCACATGTTTTATCTGCTGCTGCTCAGGGACAGGAATCATTCTCTGCTGCAGCATAGGGGCCCTCTCACAGGAGACAGTTCTCCATCAGCTTCTCCAACATGAGTCCATACCATGGGCAAACTGCTGCAGTGTGGGTCACTCCTCCACAGGGTGCAGTCCTTCAAGGACAGACTGCTCCAGTGTGGGCTCCTCTCCCCATGGGTGTGCAGATCCCTGCCAGGACCCTGCTCCAGCACAGGCCTCCCACAGGTCACAGCTTCATCTCAGGCATCCACCTGCTCCGTGTGGGTCTCCTCCAAGGGCTGCAGGTGGATCTCAGCACCCCTGTGGTGCTCCATGGGCTGCAGGGGCACAGCTGCCTCACCATGGTCTGCACCAGGGGCTGCAAGGGAATCTCAGCTCCAGTGCCTGGAGCAGCTCCTGCCCCCTCCTTCTGCACTAACCTGGGAGTTGTTCCTCTTGCATATTCTCACCCGTCATTTTCTCTGGCCACAATTAAACTTACACAATAATATTTTTTCTTTTTTTTTTTTCTTCCTTTTTTTTTTTTTTTCCTTCTTCTTAAATATGTTTTCACAGGGACCTTAACTGATTTCTGATTGGCCAGTCATTGACCCACACCCATCTTTGGACCTACAAATGATTGGCTCTGCTGGACATGGAGGAAGTTTTCTCCCCATTACCAAAACTTGGTCATGCAAACCCTGTCTATCAAAATTGTTCAAAAAAAGGTGAAGAAGGTAGTCTTGGCAATGAAATTCCACATTTTAATAATAATAGCAACTATAGAAATAAAAATAACAATGTATAATAGTAATAACAGTTATTATTATTATTACTACATCTTGATTACTGATTTATCCAACTCAATAACTAGGATTTGCCGGTGGTGGCGCAGAGCTGCTCTGCATTTTGTGAGTGAAAGGACTCTAATGATCTTCTTGGCTAGGTGAAGAGGGTGAATTCAGGCAGAATTGCCATACTATATGTCCTTGACCAATAACAAATATAGTAAAGGCATAAGCAATCCACTAAAGTCAGATGAAGCAATAAAAAAAGTAATTGAAACTATGGTGGAACAACATAATTAATGTAAATGAGACTGCCCAGACATGGCTTTTTGTCTGTACTGGGGACAAAAAGTTCAGTCCCTCCCAGCTTGTGAATTTGCACATACATTAGCTTCAGTGACCAAAATAAGAATGAAATACATTTAAAATAAGTATGAGTCCATCAGAGGAATGGAGGAGCCAAGAAGGATCTTTTGCTAACCTTTAAAATGGAGAAGCAAATTAAAATTCCAGTATATAGCTGTTGTTCTATTTTTCTGACAAAAGAATAAAAGAGGACATGAGGTTACCGAAATTAAATACTTATATGATTTCCAGTAAGGTTCTAAACATTATTGCTCTGTTATAATTCCATTATGTGTATTTTCAACAAAATTAAATTAGAAGGGTTGATAAATCTTTGTTGAGCTGAATCTTTTACAGAAAAAGACAAGTGAAGGCAAAAAAAGGAAGTAGACATGCCATGTTAGAATGGCCAATGTTTCAGATCATAATGGTAATTCATTAATTTTAAAATATACTTAGCTGGGGTCTACTGCTATGTGAAAGGCAAGAAATAATTTTTTTAAACCTCTTGTACATATATTTATAGGTGACAAGTCAAGTGAGTTTTTTGTTAAATGCTGCACTAAATTAATCTGTTTACCACAGATTAAGTAAAAAGAGGACAGTCACAAATACTTTAAAGAAAAACAAGAAGAGAAACCCTATTCTAATGAAATAATAAATTTTCTTAAATAGACTGCAAAATCAAAGCACCGGATTTTTTTACAAAACACAGGAAGAATATATTAAGAAAGAATTGCAATTGTTTCCACTTAGCAAATGTATGCAACCTGAACTTTATTGCATTCATAATTTAATTTGGAAAAATTCACGATATGAAATTATTCTGTTTCAAACAGTCTCCATCAGTGAGCAACAGATGTTCACAATTATAAGTTAAGCTGTATAAGTAGCTCTTCAGGATGAAAATGTAAGTGAAATTCTGTACTGGCAAAGGGCAACTGTATTTCTCAGTGGTCCCTCACACAAGAAAATACAATTAGCATTCACTAAGAAGCAGGTCATTTTTCAGAACAACCAAAGCATTCTGAATCACACAGTGGAAGTGATCATGTTTAGTATCTAATTATGTTTTGTGAAATGTGTTGCACATATGTCCTTTAGGCCAGGAGCACAGACAAGGTTTTTGAAAAAACCAAAGTCATTCCTGAAGAACAATGAAATCCCAAACTAATAGTGGGGGAAAAAATTAAAAAAAAAAAAACAAAACTAGGAATGGCAATGCAAAAGTTTATGTACCCTCATTACCATGGTTTGTGGGTGATAACTCCTGAAAGGTGCAACAGTCAGAGGTATTTTATGCTGTCCCATAGGTTCTTTATACTTCAGCTTTGGCTTACAGTAAAATAATTTATACAAGTTTGGCATGTGAGAATCACATACTATATTAATCATCAGATGCAATAAATTATACTATATTTAATTACAATAACCATCCCTTTTCTGTAGACACTTTTTTCATACCACAAATTTAGCTCATTATTTCCTTTTTTGCCTTCTGAGCATTTACTTTCCAAGTATATGCCTTTATTTCATTGCTCAATTGATAAGTGAGTCTCACCCAAGTCTCATTGCAGCAAACTACCATTTAAAAATGAAGTCACTGGGAATTAAATTGGAGCTTAATTTCAAGCTCAGACTAGAATTTAGTCAGAATAAATGCACATGAGCTCAGAAGCTTTTTCAGATGGGGGCCTGAACACTGAATGAGCTTTCATTCAGTTCTTCTTGCTTTGCTTCCACTTTTATTCAAGTAAATAGATATGTCCCAGCTCCTAGATACTTCTTAATAACAGCTGACTTAAAGATAACGTTTCTGTTTCAAAACAATATTTGAATTTATTTATTTTTTTTTATTCTGCCCACAGCATTTTCTCAGAACAGATTCACACCAAACTGTCCTTTATTAATTTGTTGCACATGCTGTAGTACACTTACCCAATGATACCATTTGACTGAAAAATTATATCTTTTTACAAAAGAATATTATTCTGAACCTGTTCACATCAGGTGTACCTTTTCAAGGAATCCAGGATCAAAAGTATCTCTAGGTTTGAGTTTTCTGTTAAATCAGAATATTAGCTTATAGTCATGGGGGTAATTTCTGTTGCGTGTAACTTAATTGATTTATTCTCAATTAAAGCTGTGTTTTAAATAAATATATAATTATATAAAACCTTCAAAACAATAATTAGTTAAATTAATAAAATATCTACTGAGTAATATAAAATGTATGCACCTCTTTTATATCAACTCTGGCTGGCTGAGAATATTACATTTTAAAAAGCACAGGAAATATTAAAATATTCTGGATCTTAATTTAAAGATATTATGCTGAAAACTTCCATTCTCTAGGTGCACAAATAAATTTCCTTTGGTTTTGCTTCACCTCAATAGTAGGGTTTTTCTATGAGAAATATGTCCATGCTTAGAAATTATTATCAATTTTGTGTTTGTCTGTACTAAAATCTTTTCCACAGGTAATAATTTGTACTATAGTTTATACCAAAATCTCTGAGAAGCTGCAGAAAAATGATTCAATGGTTTTATTTCTTTTCTCTTTGCATCTTTGAATTCTTTATCTCTAAAATGTATGTTTAAATACTTATGAAAGGCGTCCATAGCAGTTATCCTCCATACACAAATGACTTCAACAGTAATATCAAAGAGACTCTCTGACACATGAAACTGGAACTGAAAAATTTAAGGCATAATACAAAATATTAAATAATGCATATTTGGAGAAAAAAATAATGTTTTTCATGGACAGAGGCGTAAGTCCGAAGGAGGAGACTTCAGATTCTGAGAGTTTTTCAAACTTGTTCATGTGATTTTGACCAAGGTACTTGATGTCTTGGTGGCCAAAGCCCCCATCAGAAATACTAAAGTAATTTTATTCCTCCTACCAGTTTGTCTTTTTAGATTATCAGATATTCAGTACAAAGGTTGCTTATTATTATGTACAATGCGTGGAAATCAAGATCCTGATTCAGATTTGGCTGAGACACTGCTATTATGCAAATTAAAACCCCACTGAAGATATTTTAAGAACAAAAATTCCAAGGATTAATAGGCTCATAATTTTTGGGGGGGAAATAAAATTACTTTGCTTATGCTGCCTCACATTTTCATTTCAATTTCTACATTTTCTTTGTAAATTTATTTTCTGAATTTTTTTAGAAATGTTGAATTAAGACTTGAAAAAATGTGTTTATTGCATCTCTTGCAGTAGTTATGCTTTTGCTTTACCATTCTTCATTAAGAGTTAATGATGTAGGAGAAAACAAAAAATGTGAGGATGATAACATAATGTTATCTATATTTTTAATTTGTTATTTCTATTCCTTCATCTGGTAATGAATAGTCAGACTCCCGAGTTGTATGATTCCGCTCAAAATATCATGCAGAGAAGGAGGACCATAATTGTGATGATTTGAGCAGAGGAGACTTTTCTTGACAAAGACACCTTCTGTTTCACAGATGGGGATTAGACTAGATGCCTCATATCTCTGGAGCAGATAACACAGAATGAAAATGCCAGGGACATTCCACTCCAAGGAAGTGGAAAGCTGAGGTAGACTTTGGACACCACAATCTTTCTCTACCACTCTACCATTCCAAGAGAGAGACAGAAATCACTGATTTAAATAGCAGCTGTAAATATTGTCCTGGTTAATATGCTTGTTTGCACCAGCATTGTGACTGAACATGAACGTCATGCACATAGATGTATATATGTATGTATGTACATATTCTTTCAAATTATGGTACTCGTATGATTCCTACACACAACTAAACACACCTTTTCCTCTCTTGACCATGCTACTCACAGTCTTCTGTAAACTTCATGGCTAAGAAAATACAATGTTAGAAAATACAGGTAACACTCTTCTTGATTACAGTATTTTAGCCCACATATTTTACTTGGAGACAAGCTGATATGAATTATATGCAGATCATCCTACTAATAATGAATAATTTTCATACATGTACCTATAATATAGAAACAGAAATGACTTTTAATTTTGTTGGTTGTGTTAGTTTTAATCAAGAATGATGGTAGTACAGGGAAAATTATGCATATCTATATATTTTCCACATATGTACACATTTGTCCTATACAAAATTTGACCATATGTTATAATGTCATAGTGATGTCATGTGATCTTTTAAAAATATGGTGATGCTCTGAAAATACCACTCTAAAAGTATTTTTCTCACCACTGTATTTCTTATAGATTGTCTTCCTCTCAAATAAAATTAGTCAGCATGTAAAAAGAGATTAATTACCTTTTGCAGAATGACTGCAAATCCCTGCAAATTCTTTCAAAGCAAGGTATCAAGTGTAAAATAATTTGGTGCCGAGTTCAAGTCTTCTGTTTTTTCTCTCTGAGCAATAAAAAGCAAAGTCTGTTTTGTTATGTAATTTTACTTTAAACATGTAGATGGCTACAGAAATCATAAAGAAAAAAACATCTTTTTTATTAAGGATTATCAGACCTATAATTTGCTTTTTTTTTTTTTTAACCCTTAATGAGTTCTGGCATTTCTGGGTAGTTCTTACTTCACGTAATTTTAGAGATTAATGTTTGTTGTTAGATATTGTATGTTTTATGTTATAGCAACCTTTTATTGTTTTAAATTGTGACTTGTACATAGACTTTCAGGTAAAAAATCATCTTTCTGTTATGCATCTGTTTATTAGTACCTTATGCATCACATTTTTGACTCTTCTTAACTTTTACACTTAATTATCAATAAAACATACATTATATAGTGCTTTGATTGAAACACAGAGCTCTAAAGTGTTGGTGTCTTTCCTGTAAATGATAAGAAATAAATTCTCAACAACATATGAAAGTGTAGTCTATATTTAAAATTATTTAAAAAAAAAAGTAAAAAGGAAACAAACTGTAACTGACAGATTCTGAGAAGTGGAAGTTAAATACTTCAAGACAATTTTTGTGAGCTTTGGGGTTTTTTAATACTCTCATGGGATCAAATGAACTTGTCACCCCTTATGTAACATCACATCTGCTTAAGAAAATAAAAGAAGTTATTATGAGACAGTTTTTGCAATGTATGAGTCACCCTGTCCTCATAGACTATTAAATGCATTTGAAGAGTAACTTTTTAAGATTTGGTGAATGTATTTTGAACAGTCAACAAAATTGATACATACTTAAGATGAAAAATTCAGTCTTGCAACTTCAACATATTCTCTTATTCTCCTAAGGAGAGTGCCCTGCTAAGGGCAGATTTTTGCTGAGGCTCTCAGTTATGGAGGAAACAAAGTCTGCACTAAAAGACAGTGGTTGGAGTTTCCACTACCAATGCTTTTAGGAGTACAAAACTATGGCAAAGTAGCTGAAAAGAACAGATTGCCTTCATTGTGACCGCACAGTATTTCAGCATTCAGAATTTTTTGTTTAGATTGAGTCTGTTCAGATGTAAAGATACATGAGAGACAAAAAATAAAGCAAACCTATTGTTACAATGGTCAAATAGTTGAGAGGTGCAGACGGATCTTTACATCAATTAATAGTTAAAAGCATAGAGATATTGCTCAGAAACATGGAAGTGACCATCATGGATCCTTCTACACAGATAATTCAATGAAAGCCAGCCACACACTTTAAAGTGAACCTCCCAGAAGCCCTCAAGACTTACCTTTGTACTATGGTGCAGTTTCAGTGAGCATGAGCTGGATCCCTTTCAGACCGAAGAAAAAGAGCAAAACTAATGCATTCTAGGTTTAAACACAGATCATGTCTATGGGACCCACCTACATGTGATTCAAAGTCAGAAGCTCCTGCAATATATACACAGTGCATTTCAGCTCTTCAGCTTATTTCCAGTCATGTACACTACTTGCTAATGTGTACAGAGCCACTGACTCCATCTGTCTTGAAAGTGCCTTAACTCCTAATATCTCATATCAGTTGTCTGGAGTAAGGCAAGAATTTAATATATGTGGGTTTCTTTGATCAGAGAAATGTTTGCTTTTCATGGCACCATCAAATTGCTATTTTATCAATATGACATCATAAAATTAATCTGCTTAAAAAGAGTTGCAATTTACAGGATTATTATGGCATTCATTAAATGAGTTGTGTAGTCAGCAGTCTTTTTTGAAGATTTTTTAGAGTATTTTAGTGGTCAGTGGTTTAGTTGCGGTGGTCATCATGATTGGCTCTCACATAGCTGACAGGGCTATTTCTTGTTTAAAATGAAACAGAAGTCTTTCAAACACAAAGAGTCAGTGACTGCTGACTCTTCAAATGGTGACCTGATTATTTTACTGTTTTGACTATGTAGCACAGTTTACAGTGTATAGTTTAACAGAAGAGATTTGTTTACACATCGGTCATTGAAATTAGGTGGACTAATGGACAAATGCTCTTAAAACCTCCCAGAGAGGTATATTATTATCTCTTTTGCTCAGTAATAAGACCTAAACAAGGAGACAAGGTTTATGAAAATATAAGCATAAAGTTGAGAATGAATTTTTCTCATGATACACTTCATGCTATTTAACTTCTTTTGTTTAACCAATAGGAATGAATAGGAATATTCACATTCACAACAAAGCTTTATATTTTAGACCTTTCTTTCAGAAATTGTATATAAGTCTACATAATCTATTAGTTTCTATATGAGATGCCATATTTATTCTCTTAAAGGTACCATTTCTTCCTCTTACTTTGCCTGACTATGCCAGGTTATTTTATTTTTCTGTCACTAAAGATACTCAGACAATTTCTCCTTACTATATACGAGGGCATAAGAGTCAGTCATTTAATTGTACTATGTAAAATGGCATATGCAGTTTCTGAAACAATTGTAACCAATAGGAGAATTATATTGAATATTACATAATATCTGAAGTCACAGTTGAAAATAAACAGACTCCTTCTCATTGAGTAAATTAAAATAAAATTCTGTGTCTGGAGGACAATTTGTTATGGGGGAAATTCAGTCTTCATAAGCTTGACATTTTTTTCCAGAACCATCTTTTATTTTAATTGGTGGTCAAATACTCTGAGTGCTCCAGCCAAGAATCCTTTGGCAGAAAGCAGACTGAAAAATATTGAAACTTATTGATTACTTAAATTTCAAAAATATTTTGCACATTATAAACTTGTTTATAATTTTTAAAGTGTTTTAGATAGGAAATAATGATGGAAAGGATGTCTAGGTAGAGTGGTCTGCACTAGATTTTTTAAATATAGTGTGTTTTAGTATCTATAACCTGATTCTTAATTTTGTGTTCCAATATTTTGCTGTGTTTCTATAAAAGATTTTTGATAACTCTAAGCCTATTCAGATCCACTTGAGGTTCTATATTTTAAAGTTAAAATTTATAGTTTCTTTCTTTTTCTTTTCTTTCAACATTTATTCAAGTCATTAATTAATTGATAAGGATTTGTAGAATGTGAAGGAAAGGATTAATAAATACTACTACACTGCTTGCTTCTGTTGCATTTTGCATTATAACCAGCATATGCATCTTTGCAACCAATGTTCCATTCGCAAAATATCCCCATAATATCCTGATTTCTGTGAATCAGGATTTTACAGCACAGCACAGTAAATTTATCATCAGTTCTACTTCTCTCATCTGCTTCTGAGGGAACAGCATACAAATGTGGGTTTTTTTGGATAAGTTATTCTAGTGTCTAAGGGAACTGCTATATAGACTCTCCAAGCAATTGTGAAGCCTATTAATATCCTTTCTGGAAGAAGCATAAACTATCTTTGGACATTATCAGCTGAGAACTGCACTGACAAAAAAAAAAAAAAAAGGTAAGATTCTTAATCTTGTCTCAGTGAGACACATCACAAAGTAATATATATGCTTGTAAGAAATGCATATTCTGATCCCTTTTGGAAAAAAAATAAACAAAACAAAACAAAAACCCCCAACAAAAAAGCTGTTCTATGTAGAAAAATAGTGTTCATGATATGCAAACTAATGCTTCTTTCATTTTTCCTAAAAGAAATCAATAATCCAGCAGCAGCTTTGAGATCACTGTAAGCTTTGCGCAGAAGCTGATTAGAAGTGAAATTGGTATTGTTAAAATGAAACCAAATAAGATGCCTTGTACTGTAGTATTTTAGCAGAAGAGGAAAAGAACTATTATTTTCCTCCTTGTGGAATAAACAGAATGCATAATAAGCACTTGCAGCATTGCATGGAATCGATTTAACTGGAGAACAAATACATTTATTACTCACTTGTGGCTTTGACTTCAGCTGAATTAAGAGGTGCTCTTGTTACTTGTGGAATGCGATTGCTGTTCCATAAGTGCCTAGGCACCCTAATGTGTGTGTTGTACTAAGCTCTGAACTTCATGAAAGAAATTCTATTAATCTTAGCTGTAGCCTTACTCAGAAGAAATAAGTATATAAAATAATACAACTAATGATTATTTGGCATGTTCAGTGTACACTGAGACAAAATCTCATTAGCAGTAAAAGAACAGTAGGATATTTTCTCAATATATAAATATTAAATTTAATCTTAACTGAAAAGCAGTGTTACTTCATACTTCCACAGTGACCTGTGAGGAAGAACCCTGTCCTTTCATACCATTTATAATGTACTATGGCCTCACTATCAAAGAATTTCAGAATGTGACCATTTTTAGCTGACATTTTACATTGCTGTCAAATACAGGGTTTCTCAACCTGTGCTCTGAGACAACCAAAGCTGTTAGGACATTTAAGTCTGATGCAAACCAGAATCATTCCCTCAGTGATATTCCAGAGGATTATAGGCTGTGTTTGCCAGAGTACGACTACTACTATTTGACTAGGAAGAGACTTGTATCTCTTCTGCTCAGAACACCAGCAGATCAAGCTCACTTTTTTCAGAGATGTCTTACAAAGTATTGCCCTAAGCACAGGCTCATCTCTGACTTGGCTTTTCCTAAAGTGTTGTAAATTCTTAAAATTTATTTTTACGTCTGCAAACAGCCCTCAAGTGGGGTGTTGTTGGACCTGATGATGCCTCCCAGACTTACTGTACTGAGACCTCTCTTTGCTAGGAAGCACAATTGTGGTGCTCAACCTTCACATCAGGAAAGAAGAGCATGCACAGTAGGATTTTTTCCATCATCTCTTGGCAAAGCCTTCAAATACTGAATACCAAAGATGACAAAAATGGAGGCAATGGAGATGACCGGGAACAAGTTCTTGACTGTAACTAATCTAGCTATACCCCTAATTGAGGCATTTCATTAATCTGGGGGTGATCTAATTAGAAATAATTTGGCATGCATTGACAATTACCTATATGGATGACAATACTGCTTATGCTGAAAATTGTCTACATAAAGAAAAGAAAGAAGAAAAATTGGTATTCTGTGTTGTTTTGATTTCTATTGATCTGCAGTAAGCAAAGCAGTACATAAATTGATACAGTGGCATGGAGTGTTTTAGGAGTTTATTTCTTCATTATTTCATTTTCTCTTGTTTGCAAAACTTGTGTTTCCCAGACTAAATTTTCTGTGTAACCTTATGTAATTAAAATAAAAAAAATCTCTTTTTTGATAGTTAAGGTACACTCTTAAAGTAAGTGCCTATAAAATGCCTATGTAATAATTCAATCTTATTGAAACATTAAAGCTTTTATCATTTTAGCTAACTTTTTAAAATTCTGGATAGATTTTTCACCTTTGAAATATCCTTGTATTGTCTTGTAGATTTTGTTACACAGAGAGAAGCAAATCCTATTCAGATCCCTTTTCTTGTACTTTCATAGAGGTTGTCTGACTTGAATAAAACCTCATCATTTTCAAAATACAAAACTAAATTTCCATAAAAATCTTTGTTGCATTCCCATTCATGGAACTTACAAAGAATATTAAAGCTAAGTCACTATACAAAACAACAGGGGAGGAAAATGTATGCACTAGCTTATTCTGAAAAGTTGAGATAAAATAGAAAAGAAAATAGCAAGAAAAATATATGCATCAATTGTAGAAAGCAATTTATTTGATGCTAAAAATAATAAATAACCTCTAAAATAATAATACTATCTACATTTTTATGTCTGATGATAAAATTAAGCAAATATATTAATTCTTATGTGCATATTTTTCTATATTTTAAAAAGCTTTGCTGGGAAAAAATGACATTACAACCTAGCAATTTCAAAATTTTACTGGTGGGTTGTTTTGAGTTGTTTGTTTTGTGGGGTTTTGTGGGGTTTTGTTTTTGTTTTGGTTTTGTTTTTTTTTTTTTTTTTTTTTTTTTTTTTTTTTTTTTTGTTTACTGTTTTTTGGAGAGTTTTTGGTTTGTTGCTTGGTTAACTGGTTGGGGATTTTTTGGTTTTGTTTTTGTTTTTCCCGGTGAAATTTTTCCTCAATGTTTCCTGAAAAATTTGGACATAATTTCATGCTTAGAGCAATTGTTCATGCATGTATATCCAATTTCTTGACATAAAGAAGACATGTACAGCAGTATTGTGGATGTGCTCTGTTTTTAGGTTTTTCCAAACAACCTGTACTAGGGCCAGGTAACCTGGATGTATTTATAGGAAGATATCAATATTTATTTGACCTAAATTTCTGAGAAGAAGAGCAGGAGACATACAAGAAAGCCTAAATTTATGGCATTTTGTGTAGTTTGTGGTAGTTCAATAAACATATTGGATTAAAAAAAAAACACCCAACAAGCCAAACCAAACCAACAAAAGCTGTCATTTTCATTATGTACAGGCAATAAACTCTGTTTTTATTTTCCTTAGAAATAAAATGCTTTATCAATGCAAGAGGAATAGGACAGGGGCTTATTAATGGTTCAATCCTCACATAAACTGTATGTGTCTATATTAGGCTCCATCTCTGTAGTACATGTGAGTCTAATAATTGCTAATATATTTTCTCCAGCTCTGGGAATTGCATTCATTTTCAGAAAGCAATGGAGCTGTACACAGATGTTTAGGAAGGCAGTTCCATTTAAGCAAAATATTCAAAATGTAAACCTTTAAAACTCTTGTTCAGCAAACTAAACACCAGAGGTCATTAAGTTTCACAGGGACTTACATTCTCTAGTTTTCTGCTTCAATTTGAAAAGCGATCAGTAATTCACCATTCAAATGCTCTTGGGAAAAGAAAAAGACATTCTACCACCTGTCCCATTTCAGGGGTTTGAGCTGTTTGGTGCAAAACTAGTACTTGAGTTGCATTTAAAATAGGGCAAGATCTAACTATGATGATATTTTGCCCTCCCTTAACACAAAATGATATATCACCCCAATGACAATAATTTAAATAATTGATTCAGAACAGATCCCATGATTGGACTTTGGGGCCTAGTCTTCACAAGCATGCAAATAGCAGGCAAACTGTGTTTCACTATCCTACTTTCTTTATTTCTTTATGGTTAAAATGCTATCAACAGATATCAAGTCTTCAATAGAAAACTCCATCAAATAACTGTATGCTCTGATATCCAACAAACTGATCTGAGTGTAAGAAATTTTTGGCTTATTCATTTTAAGTTATTAACTGGTATTGTTTGGGTATTACTGATCCAATAAATGAGTGGGATGAGGTGGTATATTCATTTGCAGAAGGGATTGGAGATGCATGGGGCTGAAAAACAGTTGTTCTGAAAACAGTTACTGTATCCTTTTTCTCAGCTTTGATTTTGAGCTCTTCACAGATAAAGACCTGTGTGCAAGGTGTGTTCTGATGGGAAGAGAAGTAGAGGTCAATGCTATCCAAAATTAAAAATCTGAGTTTAAACAAAAAGTTTAAAGGATGATGATGAATTTGCTGCTCTGTGATAGTCTTGCAAGTCACCAAGATAGAGCAGTTTAAAAGAAAAGCCAAAGTACTAAATGAAAAAGAGCTTGCTTGTCAGAAAATCCTGGTCAGTATATTGAAAAGAAAATTAATACAATTACTATTTCTGCAGACTAGCAATAATGAAAGAAAATGTGTGACGGAAACAATTATATGATCCATTCTTAGAACACAATGTAGAGAAGCTCTCTGCCAGCCAAGCAGTTGAAAAGGGCTGAGATAAAAAGAGAGTAAGGTAAGGTATGTCAGCTGTAAAAATATCTCAATGAATCCACCACACAAATACACATTCATGGAAGAAAGAAAAGAAAAGCAGTCTTTTTTCACTTCCCTGGACTTTGAGTTTTGAATACAAAAACCAGCATTCAAAATTTCGTCAATGTGGTGGAAATACTTTCAAAAATAAGTAAATATTGGAAGTAATAATGTGAAAGTAGATTTCATTAATAACTTATGCCATTTGAACGTAGCATTTTAATTTCAAAAATAGCTTATTTTGTTAAAGCAACCTTCCCTTGCTTAAAAAATATATAATTTTTTATTGTTTATATTGTATCTTTCAACTTACTTAAATCTTTGAATTTCCATGTTGCAACATCATTTCTCTGAAATGAAATTACTTTTACTGATAGTGTAACAGCTACCTGAAAAACCTGAAAGATCCTTAGGGCTATGCTGCACAAATGCTACATTAGCACATGTTCTCTGCATCTGCCAAAGCATTCACAGATTTATTCAATTAAAAGTGAATAAATCTTTTGAATAAAGATATTTTTCTAGTGTTTTCCAGACATTTCAAAAGCAATGAATATTAATAAAGACAAATGATAAACAAATTGAAAGGAATTTGTCATTCTTTATGATATAAATTGTCAAAATGAGTTCGTTTTTTTTTGTTGTTTTTTCTTTTTTTTTCCTGGATATTGAATTACATTCATGCATTTTAAAGACTTGTAAAAGCATACCAGAAAGACATATAATTTCTATAACATTTATTTTTTATCAACTGTTTTACATAGTTCTTTCGGGATAACTTAATTGAGATTAATCTCAAATATATAAACTGTCAAAATATTACAAAGGCAAGCAGTGTTCTTTCAGAAAATGTTGGTACCTCTTCATGTCCAGGAAATTGTTTTGCTCAGAGTTAGATACCAAACACTTGAAATGTTTGATCACATCTTTAGAAGAAAGAAGCAATCCTAGATGATATAATAGAAGCTGCTTAAATTTGTAATCTTGGTACTGTCCCTAACACTATGAGGAAGAAATAGATGGTGGATGAAAGAAAAGCACCATGCTTCTGGGGAAAACCATTCATGGCTGAGGAGACTAATATGGCATAAGAACATCATTTTCAGCCAGAGAAATGCCTTACTCCTTCTCTGGCATGGTCAGTGAATAATTACCTGCAGTATTCCTGGTTTGATATCTGTCTCAGCTAATTAACCACAACATTATTTCTTAGAAATTTAACACTCGGTTGTCTTTATTTGGATGAGTATGCTTCTCTGACTTAATTTTGAGTTTGTCTGAATGTTATAAGTTTTTTTTACTGTAATGATGAAAAAAAAGGAGAAAAACAGTGAAAAGATCATAGGGAAAAACAAATATGGAGTGAGCAAAATCAGAAGTAAATATATAGCTTTTGCATGAGTGAATACAGATGCCAATAAGAAAATACACTGCATTGTATACTTCAAAAGATCATAGAGGAAATAATTGTTTCAGATTCTGAGTAAGATTCTGAGTAGATATTTCAGAAATAGTGACCCTGTTTGAATATATTATTTGAATTTGAATTTCAGACCAAAGACAAAATTCGTGTAGTTTAGTTGAAGACAACTTTAATCTGATTTTGGGCTTTAAAAAAGAAATTTTTATGCCACAAACATATTCTTTCATCTGTTTTGTGTACTCAATGGAGTGGGAATCATGTAGAAACTCTGCAAATGCACGTAAGGAGGAAAAAAACCCCTTTCCTAAAATTCTGAGACTCCAATTCTCAAAGTGATATCCTGGAAATAGAAGAAATTGGCTTGATAAGAAGTGAACTGTTAGACAAGACATAGTTCTGTTCCCAAGTCTGTTATATAGGCTTGGGTTCTTTGGACAAGCCATCTGCAACTGCATTCAAAACACTATGTTCAGAATGGAAATGTTTGGCTCCTTCTTATTCCCTCTTCCTACTTCCTAACCCACAAACACAGGGAAAGAAATGGGTCCATTTTTTTTCAGATTCATCTGTTCTCCATATTCATAAGCTCTATCAGATTTTTGACAACCAAATAGTTTCTCTTTTCATATTTAAAAAAAATGTAAAAGGATCATTAACTAATTATTTCCAGTCTCCTCAACAGATAGCAAAAAACCTTCATGGTTCACCAGATCCTTGTCAGAATTTAAAATGCCTTTCTGATTTCTGTCAGCATCAAAATGCTGATAGCTGGGCCTGTAAGAACTCTAGGTAAAATCACCGGGCCTCCAAAGCTCCTAAAGATAATGTAAAGAGAAATGTCATCCAAGTTCTTCCCTAAAAATTGAAACATCAGAAGTTCCTGTTAGCTTTCCATCATAACCACTGGCACAAGGTAAAAATATATTCCCATTCTTTTAGTACATTTTAGAGGCCATATTTCCAAATTACAGAGAATCTTAGATATAGAATTCTGTGCATAGAATTGCAATATTTATAAAGACCACTACTTCTAAGTACAGAATTAAGTAGTCAGCTGCAGGTTTCTTAAAAACTCTACTTCCTTGTTTCACAGCTGCAAAATAAGTAAAATTTTTAATATCAGAGATAGATAAGGTAAACAAGAAACTGGAGTTTCAAGATCAAATCCGCAAAATGGATCATGGAACAGCATGCCTTAAATTCTGAATAATTGATTAATACTACTTTAAATTACTGCTTTAAACAGACATTACAATAGCTTTCTTAAAAAAGAATATCACTATTTAGGAAAACATACTGCATAGTCAAAGGACTGCAAACTAGTTACTAAATTAATTCCCCATAATCATCCTGGTGAGGTTGTGTGTGTGTTAGATCAATGGTTCATATGTTGTGCTCATCACAAACCTTCAATAGTTCTTGAAATAACCTCTAAGTGAACTGTTCTTGAACTTCCTTGATAAAATGTCATCTAAGTGCTCATTTTTTTCTTCATTAATCCCATATACACTTACTATTCTAATTGAGTATAAATTGAAAGGCAAAGAGTATGGTAAATGGTATTCAGGTTTTAGATTAGAAAAATATTAGCCATATACTGTGCCAGCACATATAGCTAAATAAATGAGCTTGATGTAATTGTGTATACTTAAATGTAAGCTACACAGGACATTCAATTAATGAAGCACATTATGTGAAGCATTAGCAGTACTAAATGATCTGTTTATCATTCACATCAAATCATCTTTTTCCATTAAAATGCTTGTATCCCATAATAAGTATTAGCCTCTTGTCTCAAAATGAAAATAGCTATTTACTGGCTTGCCATTATAATGTTAATGATAGCAATACTCTGGAAAGAAAAAATACAATTAAAATATATATTATCCAGTGTGGTTTTCCTCTTCCCTTCTTGAATAAAGACTGCTGTAGATAAATCATATAGAAAAAAAATATGATAAAATAAATTTTCTTTTTTATGTTTCTTTACAATTTAATTTACATATTGATTATATAACTTGAGAAATCTCCCAGTTTGATTTAGTAAAGCAAAAAATGCATGAGAGTAAATTGAGAGCTGAAATTGGAGAATATACTTCATCTAGCTGCATTAGTAAAATACACTGATTAGGTTTGTTTAGTAAGAGAAAGCTCTTTTGTCATTTTTATTTCACATAGACTCTAGCACATTCTCTCTGTCTTTTTACAGTATTCTTTTTTTTTTAGAGTATTCTTATATTTTTACAGTTTTCTTACTACATTCTGCAAAATCAAACCCTTTTAGAATACTTGGCCAAACAGAGAAGTTAACGGAATAGTAAAAACATAAATTATTTGAAGAGGTAGCTATTTAGTGTTTGTGAAGCTTTGGTTTTAACTGGTTTTGTGTTGATAGATGCAAATTACAAGACAGAACAGCTGTAGTCTGACATTTTCCTAAATATTTTTTGTCAATGTCTTTGCATATTAATATTTTTCATAAATTCTCCTGTGTGTGAGAAAGTATGGATTTTTTCCACTTTTTGAAATGTAAGGAAGCTTTTTTTAGTAACTTGCATTACTTTTTCTTAATAAATATACACACCCTGAATTTTTCCTTTTGAGGTAATGCTCAATATCATAGATTGAATGATTTTTCTGGAAGTTGTGAATCGATTGAGGAAAGAAACAACAAAACTCAAAACAAGTTACTAGATTTTAAAACATTTGAAACAAAACCATTTTTGTGGGATGGCATTTTGCTTAGAGAAACACGTTTTCTCATCTCCATATACAAGAGTCAGAAAGACTGAAGTATCCAAAGATAATAATAACATCAGACTTTAAATAGTTGACAAGAGAGTGTCAGAGGAAAAGGAACAGCAAACAACATGAAAAAAAAAGATATTTGCAGTATTAGTTATTTCTGTTGTTTATTTCTGACTTATAATGTATGGGGTTTTTTCAATTTGAGAATGTAACATTTTCTTTTCTAGGATACATAGCATATTTGCTAGTCTCAATGGTGACTGAAGCTTTATCTCTCTGTTTTGCTTAATCACTTCTGTAACTTTTTCCTAATTATGTCTTGTCATCAACAAACTAAAAATCTCCTTTTGCAGATCAGTCATAGAGCATTACCAACTTTCCAAAAGTCACTGTTGAGCTCTGCAATAGATCAGCTTCTTTTCTGACCTTCCAATCCTGAGTTGCTTCATAGCTCCATTTCTAGTGCACCATACAAATTCTTTCTTCAGAAAGACTACTTTGATGTGATTCTATCAGCCAGCTCTCACGTTCAATTCAGCAACTATGTTTTTAATTAAATGCACCAAACTTTAGTAAGAAAAACCTGTCCTTAGAAATCATAGAAAAAAAAATTGTTATTCTACTTTTTGTAAATAAATTATTCCCCTTCTATTGCTATTCTCCTACTGTAGCTGTAGAATGATTTAAATGTCTTATATGTTTACTGAAACTTTCATTCATTTTCTTCTAATATTCTACATACACAGAGGAAAAGGGAATTTAATAACATTCTGCCTATCTGAATCATAACATATCTGTAGAAAAGGATTTCACTGCAAATACAATTGAGTAGTTTTACAGACTTAGTACTACACAAAGCTGACAGTTTAGCATTATTATACAGGATATCTCCTGATGTATATTTTTTTCTTATTTATCCTCATTGTTTTGGTTTGATGTCTTTATTTCATGACTATGCATGATGTCTCTCTCTTGAAGGCTCAAAACAGATTTGAAGAAAATTCCTCGCTTCAAAATAGACAATGTGAGTTTTGCTTTGCCTGCAAGTCCAGAAGATCTGCCTGGCTATCACTTTGCTTCATAGGAATTGAGCCAATGAAAAGAAGGTTATTTCTGTATATTTCTGTATACAAAATATACCAGTATATTGGAAATCAATGATATTTTCTCCATAAAAGGTCATTATTGTGAATGTATATGCCACTATTTGTTTCTATGTGGCATCATAGATTGTTGCCTTCTTATTTGATCTCCAAATTATGAGGTAGAACATATGTTATCAGAATATATTTCTAACCCAATAAATGATATAATTTTAAAAATCTGTCTTTCTTTTGAGAATTAGATTATTTTCTAACAAGTGGAAAACCTGAAAAGCAAAGTATATCCATTCTTAGAAAGCTTACCCTTGTGCAATATTCCAAAATGGAGATAAGGATGAAAGATCTAAAGCCTTTGTAATAGCAGGGGATCATTTGGATAAAACAAATGGGGATAATTCTAAGAGCTGAGTCATTTATGCACTGTGAAGAGGAAAAAAGGAATAAAGAATTCAGAGAGAACAAGTTCAGAAGAGAATTTATTCAAAATTTCTTGGAAGTGGTGGGAAGAAATTTCTCAGATTGAAGAGGTGAGCAAGAAATATCAGTCAGTTACCAATGTGAAAAGCATTCTTTGAAGAGTGATTATTGATCTCTTTTCTTGACTTTATCATGGCCAGTATCTAGTGGGAGAATAAATGACCACAATCTGACTGTGCATCATACACACCCATGATATATAACTCAGAGGATTGTCTGCTGAAGTGTGAATTTTTGTTTCAACTATGAGCTGCAACTGTCATAAACATTTAGCACACAAATTAATTTCTGTTCATTGAGGCATGCAGAAAAAGAATTAAGACGCTGATTCCAGAGTTCCCAACCTCCAGTGCCAGAAATGACCATTGTGCAAAAATGCTGATGAGCTTTTCAAGGAACTGTGTAGAACAACTTTTGAACGGTTAGCTAATTATTTTTTAAAAGACTTAGAACATTGATAATCTTTTCATCTGCTATATTATTGCAGAGGTAGACAACCCTCAGTGCCAGGAACAGATTTTTGACCTTTACATCCTCTCATACCTCAGTCAGAAGGGCTGAAAAGCCTCCCATCACAATTTTCTTGGTGTTTGTACCTATACACATGAACCAAATTTTTTCATAGCTTTCTCTAAAATAAGAGGGTTTATTTTCTCTCCTCTAGCCCCAGATACGGCTAAAATACTTAAGCTCTTGAAATGCTGTTATTTCCAAAAATTATATGTTTTTACCTCTTCCAAATGTGAATAAGGTTGTTGGAGGTCTGGCATCTCCTGAAACTATTACATATACAGCCTTCTCTCTCCTTCCTCAATATCTTCATGTATCCTTTCCATCAGTTTTAATACTGACATTACCCATTGAAGAGATTTTATTGTAATTCCTAAGTCCTTATTATTTTCTGAAATGGTCTGTCAAATAAGTTGGCGAAATGCAGACATAAACTTTGATTTTGGTTTAGTTTAGCAGTGCTATACTTCATTGGATTGCTAGCAACCTTACTAACCAATGTAGGTGTTTTGTAACAATAACCTCTCCTACTCATTATTTAGAATCCCCCTAAACTTAATTTGATCTTAAATCAGTCTTGGATTTTGATATTTTAAATAATTGATATTTTGATATTTTAAATAATTAAGCCAGTTTAAAAAAATAATCTTTGAAATATCTTGAGTACTAGATTTCTGATAAATAAGGTTAATTAACATCAGTGTTTTGAGATCTGTTGATGAACCAGTTTTTATTTTGAAATCCTTGTTCACATTTTCTATGCAAGTGGTGAAGAGAAAAACTTCCTAAAGCTTCAGCATGAGTACAGTGGTTTTAAAGCACTTCAGAAGACATGATAAACAGAGCTACTTCAATTATACAGACTAAAATCTTGTTAACTCTTGGAGATGCACCCATGACTACAAATCCAAAATGATCAGAATTTAAAAAAATAAAAGTATGTGGCTGACAGATAAGCCTGAAAAAGGTTCTGATAGATTAAAAAGTTAGGAAGGTAAAATGAACTAAAACAGAAAGACTTTTGAAATAGCAGAACAAGAATCGAATACTGATATTTAATAGGGAGAAAATGTCCTTTATCTGAGATTGGACTAATGAAGATGACACATTAAGAATTTAAAATGCTGGCTATGAATATAAAGGGTTGCAGAATAAGTCTCTTCTAAATTAAAGTGCTCTAGTTTACTAGGTATGTATACTGAAGTGCACTGAGCATAGGAAGAAACAGCTGAAAATCTAATTGTATGATTTTTACTTTAATTATTTTTTAATTTGTTTTTATTCAGAAACCAACATAAAATTTTATAATTTCTGGCATTTTAGAAGTGTGATCCAGAAATGACAGACTAGATATTCATTCTTGAAAAAAGTAATAGAATCCAAATTCAGGACTTCATTAATAAAGATTTAGACACTAAAAATATCATTGATGACAATCAATTTGGTTTTAAAGGAGGTACTGTGTTACAGTACTGCATCTAAATTAGTCAGCTATTAATCATAATTTATACAGGACTTTGACAGCTGCAGCTTAAAAATTTGCCACTGAGTTTGCTCCAGAGAGAATCTGATTGCATCTATCAGGTCAAACCTACAAGACTACCCTAAATTTGAGAAAAATACCTAAGTTAATTATGTCTTCATTTTTTTCCCGGCTTTTTAAGACACTAAGAGATAGCAGATAGGAACTTTTTATGTTCTGGCCAATTGTATTCTGTTCTTCCAATTTTATTTAACTACACCCAGTTACAGGAGAAGATAGAGAAGTGTTCACTCAGGTAATGAGAATTCCACCCCAATTTAAGAGTACTAGCATTTTAAATTCTGTTTCAAGTATTTGTCATTTCGTAATAAAGGAACAAAGCTTTCTTCAGAAAAAGATGGTATCAAAATAAAAGTTCCTTCTAATGCTCTCCTGTCTTTGCACACTAACATTATTGCAAAATATTAATTTTTTTTTCACTGTTGAAATCCTCAGATAAATACAAAAGGTACATTTAGGTTATAAACTCCATAAAGAAGATTGCCGCTTCTTTTTTTGTTTAAACCCATAAATATTTCTTACAAACAAAACCCCCAAGTATGAAGTTGATAAAGTTTTTAGTACCTTAAAAATTGCTAAAGCAACTGCATTGTTATCAGCAAGCATGCTATAATTGCTACAGCAATTTATCACTGTTAACACTGAGACTGTCTTTATAAATACTTCTGAGGCTCTTGCAGCTGCAACTTGAGATTCTCAGCTGCAAGTTGGAACCACTCAGGGGGTGGATGAAGTGGGATTCTATTGTTTCACCTGAGATTCTGCCTTGAGAACACAAATTGTATTGAATTCAGACTCCAAAACTGGGTTGAAAGGTTTTGCTCTATAAAATTTAGTTCACATAATGAAAACTGAAGAGGCAGTAATTCTGTGCCACAAATCAGGACAAGAAGCTCTGATACAATTCTGAGTCATTGACAAACTACAGACCCTTTGCAAAAACAATGAAATTCAAAGCAGTCAAGCTTACAAATGAATTTGGCCCAAATTTCATATTTTTATTAAACAAGATCAAATACCAACTCCATTAAAAATATTTAAAGATGTATTGATGTTTAAGGCTTCATGAATATTTTTTATATAGTCATAAGCTTCACTATAAATGAATATTTCCGTTTTCTGTTCATGATCCTGAACCAAAGGATATAATACCAAGGAAATAACATATTCTCAAATACAGTGACTTAGAGCATCTGTATGTGTGCCTTTGCTTTCCTGAATTTATAAACTATCTTCTGTAAGGGATTTCTGTCCCATTTCTTACCAATCAGATTAACATATTTCCTATTTCATCTGTTTAAAATGATTTTATATATATGTATAAAAAATCTCAGCATTTCTTGGACACTTAGAAATACAGAGAATATGATTCCTTAGAAAAATCAAATTAGAATGCTTAAGTGAGGGTATCTTCAGGGTAGTAGTGTTCAGGCAGGTAGAAAGGAGACAAACATAGCAAGAAGTCAT
>NW_005054297.1:7105763-7153646 GCF_000277835.1 Geospiza fortis | reverse complement strand
TTTCAGCCCAGAGGAGACAAAATATTGTTGAACTGTGGATGGTACCAGTGAATAGGGCTCAGTGAATAGACTCAGTGTCCAGAGGGCTGATCTATGCACAAATTTCTTTATAATTAATTTTCCTATTTCCCAAAGTTCCCCAGCATTCTGTGTTTCTCTGTTTGAAACCTTTTGATTACAGTTTTTGCTTAATTATTTGCAGCTTAAAATAATTTGACTGATTCTGGTGTCCTTGCTTTAAGAAAAACAACCAAACAACTCTGGTTGGGCAGAAAGTCGGATCTTTGTTTTAATGACAGTTTCACTGCACCTATCAACATATTTAGCCTCTAGAAAGTCCTAATACCTTTGTACATAGAACTTTTAAGCATCATATTATCCCACTATATCTGACAGACTACTGCTTGGTGTTAACCTATTAAGAATGCACGTGAAAATGTATTAACTGTAGCATGTGTTTGCACCAGAGAAATATAGATGTAACAATGATTTGTCAGCTTTGTTCTCTAGCAACGAGAGGACAGGAAGAGGCTATATGTTATTAGTGTAGAAACAGATTGTCCACTGGTTTTACCTCCAATAAAAATAACTCATTTAAAAGTGTCAGGTCTGGCCTTTCATTAATGATACTTTCACATTTACTGAAAATCTACAGCCATGGAAGACAGCTTGTTGTTTTATGCTTGTTCTTTGTCATGACTTTATCTCACACAGTTTTATTTATTTTTGTGTTGAAAATAAAAAATCTTTCATGAATTCAAACACATTTGAAAACAGACTTTGTTTCAAAAGTTTTTCTCTCCAAAAATTCTTATTTTTTCATATTGTCTTTCCTTATGTTGTCATCATTTGTCACAGGATGATCAGAAGGAAACTACTGTTATACCTGAAATTCTTAAGTGGTCTCCTTTTTAGCTTCAAATCTTTCTTGAATTCCAAACTTTCAGATGCGTTGAGGGTGAAGAACTTCTGTTCTACTATTTTCTGATATGATATTCAGTATTTGAAAGATCTGATTCTGACACTGAAACTAGCATTATTTGTGAAAATTTCTAAGAAATTAATTTTCTAAATTAATGGTTTTTAATTGAACATATGAATAATAGGATGCATTTTTCTTAAGTATCACCGCTAAAATCAGGTTTTGATGCAATTGTTGAGATCACAGGCTCCACAATTTTTCTATGACTCTCTAGCAATCCTTGCATTCAATTCTTTGCTAATAATTCTTAGCAACTGTATGTTGAAGATTTAATGTACTTGTTAGTACATTAATAGGAACTAAATAATTGAAAATACCATAAAAATGAATATTTTAAAATAAGCTTATCTGCTGCTTTTAATTTCTAATATAGTAATCTCTAATTTTACTACTCCTTGTTTTCTTAAGAAATATTTATGTTTCACATTTAAACAGTTGTTGTCCTCCTAAATATCTGGTGCTAGAACTCATCAAAAGATTACTTACTAAGGCAAAAAAAATTGACTACTGTAGCTGTTTTTCCATAAAGAAAAACATGGAATACACCGCCATTATAAATGCTCATAGGTTCTTTAAACTGACAAGAGTAAAATTTATTTTCCCCCTTAACTCCTAAACCTTGCTCTGAACTTCAGAGAATGAGATAACAAAATCCCTGCAGCAAAAGATTCTTTCTTTTCATAGCCAGTATCAGAAAGGCTGGAGTTTCTTTGCTGGTTGCTTTGTCTTGTTCATGCTCCTGAAAAAGACAATCCAACACACATTGAATTTGACACTTCACTTCAGGACAAATCTGCAAGTGTGGTTCTCTCTTCTATTCATAAATGCCTTGAAAATAAGTGGAGCTCCATCAAGAGTCAGGACTAGAGGTTGTGTGAGTGACAGCATGTTTTACACACACGCATGCCAATGTGACAACAAAGTCCATTTTTAGAAAGCTGCATAGGAACCTCTCTGCATCAGTGTCAAATTAGAGATACTGTTCTGAAACACTGATTACGACTGCATATTTAGCCTGTGTCAGCGGAAAGTATCTGACTTATCTATCCATCTATTACTGCCTGCTGCTCAAATGAATGTCATCTTGTCAATGCACTCGTCATTACATTCAGCTGGAAGGTTTGCAGACTTTCAGCTCTGAGAAAGAACCATTATGGTGTTTATGTATGAATTCAGTACTAGAAATACCTTTTTTAGGAGTGTCAAACTTCTTAGAAATCATTTTGTTAAACAAAACTGAGTCCCTGAAAAAAAGTGAGTGAATCCCTGAACTTACTGTATCAGTTTTTCAATGTATAGTTCCTCAAAGATTCTTTATGCCCTTATGAATGTTCCACTGCAATACTTCCTTTAATGTAGCTCTGGCTGCTTGTGTAGTATTATTTGTTTCCAAAAGTACAGTTCTGTGTGAAAATATGTGTGGAAAATCCATGCATAACAGGCAAATTTTATGACAAGCTGAGGGAGAAGACAGAACTGTTTACAAATACTCTAATTTTATTTTTAACACGTCCTCTATAAATTAAATGCTTGTTCAGTTTAATTAGATTAATGTATTATAAAAACAAAGTATTTTCTAGTAAGTCTGCAGGACCTAACATTATAAGTTTCTTGTCTCCAGGTTTTTCAGACAGTGAATTTTTATTATCTGAAACTTATGGAGGGCAGATTTACTTGGGTTTTGATTAGGTGAAGTTTTTCTGCTTTGTTTCAGCTGTGTGTTTGAATATATAAATAGAAATTGCTAAAAATAATTTCATGTTTAGATGCTGGTTTACACTCAACTTAAAAAAACTTGCAGGAAAAAGCTGCTAGCCTGATTAAATTATTGAATTTTTATATGTCATAAATCACTGCAGTATTTCGTTTTTTGCTCTCTGAAAATTCTGACTGGTTAAAACCACTGTATGGATGATATAAGAAAAGCTAATTGGTTTTCAAATATGAATAAGATAAATAAGTTAAGAGATGTTCTTAAAAAAAGTAGAACCTGGTAATGTGAACAGCATAATGTGATCAAGAGATTTTCAAAAGAAAATAAATTAGGGTATTTGTCGAGAGATTCTTTCTGTGCTCTGGACTCTATTGTTGGCCACCTCATTGAACCACGCTCCTGCAACACCAGATGTCAAAGAGGTGATATGATTGAGCAGAAATGTTGTTATTAAAGGTCATGATATCATTGCAGAGATGGAAATAGAAACATCAGAGAAGAACAGAGCCAAGAAGAGAAAATATTTTTCTTTTTGGCTTCCATCTACCACTGATATCAACTGCATTGATGCAAGTCATTAAGGATTTATCTGTGAACAAGTATTTTAGATCCCTATTAGGCATATTTATTAAACAGTCTTAATAAAATTAGACAACAAAAGAATAGTTATATTAAAATGAATTCTTGCATTATTGAATGATTAATAATTCAAATGCAATAAATGGGCCTTGAATTTGCTCTTGTTTTAGCACTGGCCTTTATTTTATTTTCTATTTTGCATTGTGGTAGTTACATCAAGAGTAGGAACATTACTAGACAGCTAGGGAGTACATAGAAATGAAGGAATCTATACATTCTGGGAATAACTTTGCAGTCCTTTTCTGGAAGGAAATGTAGACCACTACTGTATTTGAAACAGCAGCTCCCTACTATCTGAAACAGTTTAGAAGGCCTTTCTGACCCCTATATGTTGTTTTCTGTGCTGCTATTCTTGAGCTGCTTTATAAACAAAAAAAAAAAAAACCTATGATTTATTTATTTTTTTTCTAGCATGAAAATAATTTTAAGGCTGATCTTGTAATCAGTGATGCTGATCTAGTAATTTCATACAAAAGTGGTTACTTTTGTAAAAGACAGCAAAAATATTTCTGCAAATTCATCAACACAAGGAGGTCTATGGAAAATTTCCATCCATCATTTATTGCATACAAGGGGAAATATGACAGAGGACACAGAAAAGGTTGAGATGCTTGATTCCTTCTTTGCCTCAGTCTTTAATAGTAAGGTCAGTCATCCTAAGGGTATCCAGCCCACAAGCTGAAAGAGAGAACTGGGGAGCAGAATGACCATAATCAAACCCCCATAATCAAAGGGATGAAGCATCTCTCCTTATAAAAGACATCTCTCCTTATAAAGGAGAATAAAGGCTGACAGATTTGGGATTTTTCAG
Organism: Geospiza fortis; assembly: GCF_000277835.1. Classification (NCBI taxonomy): domain Eukaryota; kingdom Metazoa; phylum Chordata; class Aves; order Passeriformes; family Thraupidae; genus Geospiza; species Geospiza fortis. The sequence continues at coordinate 7,149,500 of NW_005054297.1, read as the reverse complement.
CCTGGAGAAGAGGATTTTCCAGGGGTAACCTCATAACAGCCTTCCAGTACCTAAAGTGTGGCCAGGAAGAAAGCTATAGAGAGTTTTTACAAGGATGTGTAGAGATTGGAAAAGGAGGAATGGTTTTAAACATCAAAGACTACATTTAGATTAAATATTTGGAAGAAATTCTCTACTGTGAGGATGGGGAGACGCTGCAACTGATTGCCCAGAGAAGCTGTGGAAGCCCCATCCCTGGAAGTGTACAGGACCAGGTTAGATGGAGCTTTGAGCAAACCAGTCTGGTGAAAGGCATCCCTGCTCATGACAGGGGCATTGGAACTCGATGATCTTCTAGATCACAGAGTCACAGAATAATTTCATTTAGAAAAAATCTTTAAAATCATCACATCCAATGTTTAAGCAATTATTTCCTTGTCAACTAGACTATGACACTGAGTGCCATGTCCAGTCATTTCTTGAACATCTCCAGGGATGGTGTCTCCAGCTCCCTGGCTAGGCCATCCTGATGCTTAATAACTCTTTACATGCAGAAATTCTTTGAAATAATTGAAAGACAAGCCCCCTGACAAAGTCCCTTGAAGGACAAGCCATTCTATGATTCTATGAGGAGGAAGAGAAGCATTTAGGCAGATAGTAGTGACATTAAAATGGAAATTTTGTCAAGGCAGTGAGGTTATGCTGGAATGTAGTCATGGAACATTATTTTAGTTTTAGGTTGATTCTTTTTCCTACCATCATGAGGAAAGGGAATTGACCAGTCTTATTCTAATTAATTAAAATTCAACTCTTATCCAGTAATTCAGATGGCTAGATGTAATTATATGTTTTTCATTGTTATGTTAAATGGATAAAATAAAGACCATTCATAGAGGGAAATGTTGTTTAATATGCAAGGTACAAAAAGGAAGAGTCGTTTAGTAAACTGTAAATACTCTGAGGCATAAGCTCATTATTTCTGTTGCTATGCAGAAGAGCCCCACTAATTCACATTAATGACTTGGAGACTCATTGTAAATGACTGAATTTTATTATGAGACACTAGATGAACTAAATGGTAAAACTCTCGTGGACTTGCAATTGTAGTTTGATTGGTATCAAGGCAAATGAGTAAGAAAAATGGCAAGAACTAATTACAAAATATCTGCTGGTCATTTGTATGATGGAAAGTTTCATTTCAAGTATTTGAGGGGAAACATAGATGGAACTAAACTAGGTTAAGTAATCTATTTTTAAGTAGAACAAAATGGGGCTCAATTTTCAAAACAAAATGATGCATTGATTTTTGAAACACTTCCTCATGTTTTTGAGATTGTTGTTTTCTTTCCCAGTTTAATATAATAATAATAACACTATTACTAATAATAATAACAATAAAATTTGGAGCCATTATTTTGGCCAGAAAAACATACACTGCTAAATAAAAAATGCTGAGGAATAGATAATGAGGCACATAACTATTACAGGCTGATTCTCTATTTTTCATGGTGCTATTATTTAGGAATTTCCTAATTTCAGAATCCTCACCAGTTTGTGATTAGATGCAGCATGATAACAGCAGCACCATCCTTTTGATGACCTTCTCTATTTTTTCTTATACCATGTTTTTCTTGATACAAGAGGAAGAAATAAACTATTCTACATCTTAAATTATTTAAAAAATAATAATTCACAAGGTGTTTTCATACTTTCATTATCATAAATTCCCATCTGCTCATCTGGAAAAAATCTGCTAACAATTATAAGTCATTGACTTCATGAAAGAACGTTATTTGCTTTTGTACCTCTTTTTCTTAATACTCTGCTTGCCATCTGGATCTGAATTTAAAGATATAAAGTTCTGTAGAAATTGCAGGTGTACAAAGGGAAGGATCTATTTCAAAATAAGTGGAGGAAAGAAAAATCACCTGGACTAAAGATGTCACAAGATAAACAAATAAAATGCACAGGAAAAGGCTTATGATCACTTAACTACTGCAAAACATCTAGGATTTGTGCCCATTGTCACAGAAAGATGGAAAATTTGTTCACACATACAATTTCACAAAAGCAACCCTGTTTATCTGTATTCTGATAAGTAGCTTTTCTACATTAGCCGAATTAATTCTCAGGATTCTGGCAACTAACTTACCTAGAATAAGGATTTCTGGAGACTACATATGTGAGAAGTTCCAGCTTCTGATTTCAAGTAATTCTACTGGGTTTCTTTGTTTTTTCTAAGTTAAATTAAATGCAAAACAACAGATAGCAATGGTGCTGAACACTTTCAGTGGCAATGATTCACATACATAGAAAGCCAGGTCCTGAAAGGGTTTAGATGTTAGTCTTCCTAGAATGGAAAGTGTGGTGTTTTTTTGTTTCATCAACTAAAATAAAGCCCTGAGGTACCACTTTAGGTCTCTGCCTCTAACAATTTAACACTGAGATCTTCAAATATCTCCTTCCAACACAGGGGTATTGAATGTGCCCTGTATATTTTACCATCTTCCTCAGTCCCATAGAGCAGTTATTGCTTTGTTTGGCTTAATCTTACAGGTGTGCTCCAAGTTCCAGGCAAATGGTAAACAAAAATATCAAGAGCAGAGCACTCTGGAGAGGGGGAGCAGACACACAGGCCTTCTACTCTGCTCCTGCAGTACCTAGGAGAGCAATCTGTGGCTCAGGTGGTCTGCAAGGTGCCTATCCCAAGTACTGTCTTCCATGACACTGTTCCACAGGCTTCCGTAACAGCACCCTAAAGAGGATATCTTCATTATCTTCTCCTTTTTCAGCTGTAGAATACTCAGTTTATTTTTTTAATAATTTTTAAATAAGAATTTATTTTTAATTAAAAGATTCCTTGAAAAAAAGAGAAACAGAAACAGAAATTTTGATTCAGACTGCCAAGCATGTATTGAGGTAACACTGTCACAATCAGTTTCTGGTTTTCTGATTGTTTTGCCCTTAAGTTGTGAACCTTCACCAAGAGTGAGCAACATCACTCAGGAGCTCGATAGTGAGTATATCTTTGCACAAAGTGACAGACCTTGAGCAAACATCCTTCTTTGAAAGAACATAGTGATCTGAAGGCTTGAATGACCTCAGTAAAGTGATATATTTCCTACTGAGTCTCATGTAAGAAGCCATTTTCACTGCCCAGTTTCATAGATGTAGTCAGAAATAAGTTTTTTTTGTGGAAGGGAGAATAGGTATCTATTTACTAAAATTACATCATTGAACCAAAAAAAGGAGAAGGATTGCATATTTAAGAGGTGTTAAATACAAATCAAATAAAATATAAACTCTGGTGTTAAATGCACAATGTGCACCCCTATATAAGGCATTTCTTTAAATGAGTTTAACATTAAATGAGTTAACAAATGCAACTTAATAGGATGTGTCCATCAGTTATATTAGTTCAAAATGCATTGAGAGAGAAAAGTCTCATTCAGAGAAAAGAAAGAGAGAGAGAAATAAAAAGCAGATCCCATATTCCTGTGTATTGAGAAAAACCCCCTTTCTTTACCAAATAAATCTTTCTTAAAGGTACCTTCTGACATTCACTGTGACAGAGAAAATAGCCATCAGCAACAACTGGCAGCCAAAGAATATTGAGCTGCTTTGAGTAGTTCTCAAGAGATGGGAATTCTAGGAAGCAAATCCTTTTACACTGGCTGAAAATGTCCATTTTTTTTTTTACCTGTGATCACCAGATACTCAGAAAATAAATCTCTCCTACAGCATCCCTCTGCTGCAGAGCTCAGTGAGGTACTTTCAAAGCATTTCATTTCTATTGACTTTTTTATACATTAAAAGTTTAGTGAAGGAGTGAAGGTGTGATTTAAACCTGAATTACTTCTTTATTGTTGCAAAATAAGCTAAAGTTTAGTATCTCAGATCTGTTTTTCTGTGATGTATAAATATCATCACCCTCTTCTAAAGATTTTGCTATCATTGCTTAAATGTCACAGATCTCTTCCTGTTAGAAGTCTCTGTAGAAACTATAAAAGTATTATAATTCTGATAATAATAATAAATATTTGTAAAGTAAATAAAACACATTGGTTTATGCAGCACTCTGTGAATACAATAGACCTAAAAAAAATTTAGTGCTTCAAAGTAAAACTAGCACAGCAGTTTTTGCTAGTGTTGTTTGAATAGCAATGAGGATGTGCAGTATATGACCGAGTGTTTGCAAGCACAACAAGCTGTGGCCATGTAGCCCAACAATAAGTATTGCCATGGCTATTAACAGGCCATAAGCTTTTTACAGAAATTGCTAAACATCACTACTGAGGCTTGTCAGACTTGGTCTGTCTGAACTTTACTTGAACTTAAAAATTTGTTAGACTGTGAAAACAATTGCTTTATTTGGCCAGGTATTTATGGCTAAATATTTTTCCTTTTGTTTATTTTTATCTGGTGCAAGCATGGTTTTATAGAGGCTAAGAAGCAGTTATTCTTTACAGAATGAAATATTTCAACTCTAACACAATGCAGAAGACAAATGCAGACATGGTACAGTAGCAGAGGACTTGAGAAGTGGAGATGGAGGAGGTGGCATAGAGGAGTCCAGGCATGAGATAATCAGGGATGAAGCACAGATAAAGAGATCACCCAGTAATAAATGTTTCTACTTCTGTAAGTAAATAAAAATAATGTCATTTCAATGCCCTGGAAAGTGTACAGTGTTTACCATGACTACATATGAATTTATAGGAACTCTATTGCCCTTATGGTCTCTAATATTGAACATACTTGGATATAAACCATGAGGCCATAGACTATCCTCTTAATAGTATGTATTTAAGAGGATCTTGACCTTTTTTAATTACTCAGTATTATTTCTGTCTGTGAACTTCACAAGCTTCTGGGAATGCTTAAACCAGGTAAACAGTTTTGCAGAACTTGTGTTTGAAGCTTCTGGTTATGCTTCAGTAATCTAAGAAATCAAGTAGAGTTACTACAGGATCGTATCTATGTTCAGCAGTTACAATAAAAAGTCCAAATTCAAATTCTTTGGTTTTGGTTAGTTTGCCTGCATGCAGTATAATAGCAGGAGGGTTATGTAGGAATCTGAAATCTATTGCTGTCTGAGTCTAATTAAAACCCAATAATTTTTAACTCTTTTGGCAAAATAACTTTATTTTCAGTGATATATTTTCAAAGAAGGTTTTGAAGAACATTATTGTAAAAATAGATACCTTGGTGAGTATGCAAATTATTTTGCATGAGAGGACACCAACTCTATAGTATATATGCAAACGTTGTATGTGCCATTCATTTCCTAGCTATACAAAAAGAAATAGAGATAAGGATTTGATTCTTCAGGAAATAAAGTGCAGTAGTTCTTTTAAAGAAATGTAATAACATTCACACTAAACCCAAGAAAGAATATTGAAAACTACCTGGAAATTATGTGAAAACATAAATGTCTTTTTAGATTCACGATCTTAAAAGAAATAGATTTCCAAACTGTTTTGGAAAATTTCCTCTGTTACATATACAGCTTTGCTTTACAGGACTGAGATTTAAGAAACTGTAAATTCTTTCTTTTGTTGTGCTACATTAATGTTCCCTTTTTTTGTATCCAAAGATATGATGAGGGCAGCTTAGTTCATAAATAACTCATTTTGCATTCTCCCTCACTAAATCTCAATGATATGTTTTGTGTACAATACAAAAGCATACTGGAGTAAAATAAAGAGAAAAGCATTAATCATTATACAGATGACAAAAAGAACATAAATGTTGCAACATAGAATGAATTTTTAAAAAAGGTTAGAATAATGGAATACATCCAGTTGCAAAAAAATGCAAAAAAAATATTTCAAACACAAAGAGAGATTCAAAACCAATAGCAAAGAATTAATTAAAAATTAGTTATTGAATTAAACAAAAAGTGAGAGATAATCTAGTTGCAGAGACCTTGACTTTATAGTGTTTTATTCACATTACAAATACATGTTTTTAATTAGTTTCTTTCCAATTTCTTTCCACAATTCTCAAAAAGGAGGCCTCTGTACCATAGTTCTGACAGTACCAAAGAGCTTATTACCATGGCAATAATTTTATTTGAGTTTTCTGTAGTTTCTTTAAACATTTTTCTTGTCCAGATCTGTCTTATGAGTTTTGGAAATTTAATTCATTTATGAGAAAAATCAACACATAGGGACATATACAATATTTAAAGAGAATAAAGACATAACTTCTCTCTATCCTCATTAGTTCAAAACAGACAGAATTAAGTCATTGGCCAAAAAATTATTTGTAATATATCAAAGGGTGTGTGACTCTATACAATTGCTACCCTGCTACCTGTAGACCTGCATATCAATTTTCAAGCTTTACCACACTGTTCAAGAATGCCGACCTTAACATCTCACCAAGGGTGCTTCACTAGCCTTCAGCTTTATCATCTTATTCAACACTCTGCTGTCTATTCCTTACATTTTCTCCGTGACACTGTACTCTTTGATGACCTTTTTCAGGGCTATTTACCTTTGCCTGTCAGTTTAGGTTGTTCTGTAAAGGAAATTTTAGAGGTTTTTTTCTGTAATAAGCCTACTCTCTTCCAATGAAAGAGAAAGAAAAGAAAAAGAAACCACAAACCCAAACTCATTTATTAATAACACATATGCAAGAATTAGATTTTGCAACTAGATGCATAGTAGAAATAGTTCCTCTTTTTATTTAGCAGCTTTTTCATAAAAGCTCTATTCTTTGTTGTTCTAGTAGCTATGCTTCTGGGAGGCTGTTCTGTTTAATTCTTCTACCATAAAGAAAGATCAGAAGGTATGGTCTTCTGTTTTAATCTGCTCTTTTAGGAGGCAAATAATGAAAGGTGAGTGGCAAAGATCACCCTACTTCAATTTAATATTTTTATAGTGCTATGCAGAAGTTCAGTCACAAATCAGAGAATGTAAGAGACTGGAGATGGCTTACCATTACACAGCAAATGTCAGAAGATATATTTTATAGAGTTTTAAGGAATTTTGTAATAAGAATACATTGTAAAATTATTTATCAGTGCATCAAAATAACAAGGAATTTCTCAAATTTTATGTCAGGACCCAGAAAGCTCAAAAGTTTATAAATAGATAAAAAATACCAAGAGTCCTGGCTTTTTAAAATCTCACTCTAGCAACTAATTTTACTTTGGAATACTTTAAATAAAGTGGCAAACCTCCTTGAATTAAGACTGCTTTAGGAGTCCTTAGAACAAGAGGGTAAATATATGAGTATATTTTCTGGATGAGCATCAAATTATTACATTTTTGCATTTTGAATATTAAAAAAAAGTTAAATCTCATTTGATCGAAAGTGGGAATAGCTACATTTCTGGTCATTAGCAGTTGTTAAAAAAAAAACCATACAAAATTGAGTAAATGCAAGAGAAAACCACAACATTCCTTTAAAGAGAAAGCAAATGGAATAAAAATTGATAAAGGAGAAACTCTTCTAGTGAAATTAAAGATTTTATGTTGATTTTGAAGTATTCTTGGTTTTGTGGGTTTTGAAGTTTTCTAGAAATAAGAACTTTTTCAATAATTTAAATATTTTTGAAGATAAAATTGCAAAACATGTGTTGTTTTCTCTGTCCACAAGTGTTTGCAGGAATAAATCAATGTATAATCCTAGTTCAGAAAAACAGTTGTGAAGAATGTTCTTTATTTAAAAACAATAATAAAAAAGAGATCTATGTGCTATAACATATTAGAATGTAATGCATCATAAATATGTGTGGTATTTGAAGGTCAGCAGGCGTTAAACTTTTAATTCATTTAAGTGATTTTGTGAAACTCATGACTATGACTATATGCTCCCTAGGTCCATGAGGATGCTAAAAAAATATTTTTTTTTATACTCTGCTATTCAGCTGGCACAAAAAACAAAATGTTTGCAAATATCATTTAAAACTTGTTTGTACAATAAAGAATGACAGATTGACCAAGAGGTTTGTAATATAAATCACTCAAAGCTTTATCAGCATTAGAGAACAAATTTTTATAAAAATGGCAGAGTGTAAACCACCAGCAGAATTGCCATTGTTATGAAGTAAACGTTATTTTAAAATATAACAGGTCAAAAAACTGTCTCTTGCAAGAAGGATGAAATATAAATAGAAAAGTGGTTATGGTGTCTGTACTTGAAAATAGAGTTGTTTAAATATAGCTTAATTGTTATACTGTTTTTGCCAGGTTACTTGGTTAGTTATGGAGGGTAACATTCATCTTTGTGAAGGCCAAAAAAAATGAGTGAAATCCCTAAAGACTCCGTTGCTTTCTTCTCCTGGAAAAGAGAATGAGGAAAAGAAAATATCAGGTCTTCAACCGACAATTTATGCATATTCATTTCCTTTTGACAGATATTAACTATCTTGATAATAATTTTTATACTGAAGTTTACATTTACTTTTTTTTTCTTCTTTGCAGTTCTTTTAAATTTGGATCATGGTAAAATTTTTAAGAATTAGAATGGAATGATTCCTGCTGCATCAGAGCACCCAGAACAGGAGACTGAATTGTATGGTTGACAACAAAAATACCCACACAGACAAATTGCTTCAAACAAATCTAGGGATTTATAAAATATGCAGAAATTGATTAGGGGATTAATTAACATTCTAACATCGACCTTCCCTCAGATATTCTTTCTAAAACGTTTGTCCTTGCAAAAAAAAAAACAAAAAAAAAAAAAAACACCTATAGCAAAAGGTATCTTCCTGGAGGTTTCCATGTTTTTGATTTTATGCAGCACATTGAAGTGCTGATAAATCACTCGTGAGTTCCATACACCTTCAATGCACCTTCAGCCTGATCTGCAGTGCTCAAGCTGTCATACTCTGAATCCCTTCTGGACAGAGCTGCCAATCATGCTAAACCATGTGAACAGCTTAGCGATACAGACAGATGTTCACAGAGAATGAGACAGAGACCACCAAACTCACTCATTTATAAATTTAACAGGATTGGAATATAAGACTTCAATGTGAAAGTCTAATTCATTTATCTGGTAGCTTCTTTCAATTATGTTTTTAGAAGATAATTTTGCAAACAAACTATCTCAGCCCTTATATATTGCTACCACCAAACCAGAGGGATTACACTTGGCTCCATTCAACCTTTCAAACTCAGCATTCTTCATAATTTTGTGCTAATTCAGAAAACAGCTTTTCATACTAAGCTCTCAACTTTATTTCTCAAACCTTCTTTCACTGGGAAAGAAACATGACATTGAGGCTTAAACATAATAATTTTAACAGGAGGAAACTCAGAAAAAATTCAAACAAAACCTGAAACACAGGAACACAACAGCCTACCAAAGAAAATCCAAAAAAATGGAGAGACAAAAGATCATAAATATTTACATAGGTATGATTTTGACTTAAATAAAAAACACCCAAATGTTCTTAATAACTTCGGCAGAACCAAAAAGCATTAAAACATTTTTATCTGTGCCTGTGGTAAGATAATAGACACAAAATTGAACAAAATAGTAGCAGGGATGTATATAATTAAGACAAACTATAAAAACACTGCACTTTTAAAACATATTTTATAGTGAAGCCTAGTTCTGACACATGTAATAATACATTTTCTTCAGTTATAAATACAATGTGTTTGAGAAGACATTCTGAACTAAACTGTTTTACCCCAAAAGCTTTGCCAATTGAGGTATTTTGGCTTTTATGAGACAGTTTACAACACATATCATGAGAAAAATAAATGCAGATTTTCATATATTAATTCTTTATTTTACTTAAGAATTTGAAGAGCAAGTAACTTACATGTTCCATTTTCTGAGGCAAAGGCAAAATCCAGTGAGCAGCTTTTATCCAGAAATGGTGAACAATAGATCATTTTAGGCCTAACACTGAAGCTTGACTTACAGATCCAGGGATGATATTTTTCTCCTGGGTATATTTCTTGGCTCTTTAAACTTGTACACAAATGTTAACCTGTGTGCTAAATTGTATTTGAGTCTGGAGTGCATTCATTCTTAAAGAGAATTTAGCTGTTTCTCAGAGGGCTAGGAGAATCCATAGATTTAAATTTTCTTCATATATGTGGAAATTTAAGCACACAGGTATAAGACACAAAACCAAAAAATTTGAATCTTCAGCAGGGAGTCACTTAAATTAATGAATACAAATAGAAAAGGAATGTCTCTCTTATCTTTTTCCACTGTAGAATTTTTCTTCCACCAGCAGTAAAGATTCATAAAGACTTAATAATTAATTCAGCAGAATAAATAACTATTTCAGGAAGCAAAGAAAAAATAAGAAATTTTGAAAAACGGTTAAATATCTCCTATTTTACAGTGAAGAATTCCAGGGAGTTGAAGACAATAACTGCTCTATCATACTGTACTGTTGTATTTTGAATAGAAGATCCAATAACGGGGAGAAAGATTTCATGAAATAGTCATCGTGTTATTTCATTGAGGAAGGGGGACATGGACTCCATTAGTCCTTTAAAATTTATCTTAGATGCAGCTATATGAGAAGAAATTTAATCTGCTTTCTGAATTTTTATATAGAGAGTCTGTAAGATTTAGCTATCTGTATTACTTTACTTCAAATAATTCTTTACTATAGAATGAAAAAAACCAAAATTTACTGGGAAAGACTGAAAAAAATCGCCATAGATTTTTCCCACATACTGGAAGTTTTTTCAGCAATGTCCAAAAAAATTTAAATTTTAATGTCTTCATACTGAATCTATCAGTTCTCTGATGAGTGCTCCAAGTTACCAAACTAGTGAGCGCTGAGGTGATGAATGATTACTAACCATAATTCCAAGGATATTCTAAGGTTGGCAAGAGGTGCACAATTCTGGAAATTAAGTGAATGGAAGGAATAACAAATTTGGGTCCTTCAATTGAGTGACTTCTTTCTCAGCAGTAACAGAATTCAGCATTTTTAAAGATTAAAAAAAAAATTAAAGAAAAATTAGATGAGCCTTAAGAAGATGACTGGTTCATCCAAAGCCAGGTGGGAGTTGAGCAAGTATCAAATGTAGTGGAATGCTTACACTACCATTCTAATTTTTATTTCAAAATCACTTTTAACTTCTTAATTACTTTTTGCTCAAATATTTTACTATTAGTTTAGAAACTAAGATTCAATCTCAGTTTGGGTTTGAAAAAAATTAATGCTTAAATAATGGCAAATTGGCATTTTTCTCTCTTTTCATGACAGCTAATCTCTTAGGATTACAAAAATTATTTGTTGCTAATTTTTAGTTAAAATAATACATTTTTCAACATTAATCCTCCACGTATTCATAGATGCTTCCTTCTTATGTTAGGACAATCCCCTAAAACACACTGTCAATAATCACTGCAGACAGAGGGTAGGAAACAATTTATTTTCAAACACAAATGAAACAATCATTGAAGCAAAAGTGTTATATACTATATCTGCAAGGAATGCATTTACATACTTTCATTTCTAGAAAGGGCTTCTTGCTTTGAAATGGAAACAGTTTTCTAACTTAAAGTAGGTAATTACACACTCCATTAAACAAGTAATTAACAGATTACAATTTAAAAAAAACAACTTGAAAATGAGCAATTCAGATGCTAAATGCGAAGTACACTGTTATAATTATCATAATACTTTTTGAAATATATTAACAAATACATAATGAAAATGGAAAAAAAAATCTATTTTCTCCTTGCAAATCATAAGCAGCGAACAGTATAAGTTAAACAATATCATAGTATAAGAACCTCATGCAAATACCTCATGCTAAATAATTTACTTAAATAAATAAACAAATAACCTCTTAATTCCCTGGAGATATAGCTAAAACTTCCAGAAGATTATTACTGCCTATGCACCATGCTGAGAGCATTCATTATGTGAAGAAAACAAAAGGTCAGATACTGTGTTTTTTACAAGCAAACATGCTTCTTGTATTAATTTGAAGATGTAAGTGAAATTTTACCTACCACTATTCAAACATCAGGAAAAGCTGCCATAATGAAAAACACTACCCAATACTTTATGCTTCGATGTCTTTTGTGTATTTTGTACATCTGATGAAGTTTCTCAAAATAAAGGTTAATAAGCTCAGATAGGGCAGTGAAAGGCATGGCTTGGTTTATGAACTGATTTCTTCAGCTCCTTCAACCCAGCTGGCAAATACTGGCCACCTGTCTACGCCACCAGTACAAGGGTGCTTTTCAGCTGCTGCCCTGTAGAAATTTTAATTTTACTTCAAAATTAAGGAAATTGACTTAATTAGGAAATAGGAGCCATATCCTTTGTATATAGTCAGCTTATTTCATCTTCTTTATAGCCATCTTTTTTTATTTGTTGAAAATATAAACTGTAGAGAAGAAATGAACAAGACAGAATCCAGTTTAACCTCTTTTCCACAGGTATTTAATCCAGCTGTTCTCCTGAATTAACATTTAAATCATCACCTTATTTCAAAATGGTACATTCTTCTTCTAACCCACAGGAAGATTTTAATTATTCAAACATTACGTTCAAGTGCTCTTTCTTCCATATAAAGAAATTACTAGAATAAGTACTAATGCCATTTTCATTATTTTTATTAAATCAAAAGAATTAACATAGGGGTTTTTAATCAGAAAGCCAGTAGAAGGCAATAAACAGTAAATAAAAGCCTTAAAAATTAAAGTTTTAATAATATAAAGTCCAAAACAAACCAAAATATTAATCTTCTGTCATTTTCTTTTTCTTCTCTTTTTTTTTTTTAATTTTCTTTTAATTCATGAATGCAGCAACTGGAAACCCAATTTTAATTTATAGGACATGACAATCAGAGTCCATAGCAATATGGCTGTAGAGGAGCAATATTTTGTTGAATGTATTAATGTCATGATAAGCTGAATTACTCTCTTGCTAATGAGATTGACCTCTTCTGGTGTTATTGCTAGCCAGGACAGTAAAGAAATTCAAATATCCCAGAATCACTCAAGACTTAATTTGAATTGAAATAGAGCAACTACAAAATATAATAAAAAATTGAATTACTGTATAAGACTGAATCAAATGTCTGAATCTGTGGGTAAAGCAGACTGCAAATCTTACAAAAGGGAATTGTTGTAAGGTGAACACATGATGACACATCAGTGTGATGGGTTACTCCCACATACAGCACACTAATTTCTTCCACTTTCATTTACCTAATAGATTGTTTTAAGAAGCACCAGCTCATGTGGTGGAGGGAGGAGGGACATGAGATGAAATCAGAATGGCAAAGGCAGGTATTATTCCTCTGAGTATCAACAATAATAGTAACTTCTTCAAGTCAATGAAGCCCTCCTCAGTTTCTTTCTTAAAGACCTTTTCCTTCCTTAAACATATTTCTTGTTCTACTTTGACAATTATTATCATGGATGGTCCTCATCACAAGATCATGCATGACAGCAATAGCAATTTAAAAGTTGGGTTTTTTCTTTCTTCCAGGTATGACGAAAAGTAACAAAATAAACATGAGAATGCATCTATGAATGTACTGTATTTTATCTTTTGCCTCTATGGAGGAATGATTTGTATGAAATTATTAATTTCTACTTAACTCCATCATAATATTTATCATAGGACTCTGATAAATATTATGAATAGTTGAAACTGATATAATAATGAGTTTGAGTTTAGTACAGAAAAAAGCCTACATATAAATACACATAAGTGGCAGCATGAGACAAATTACTCAGATTAATATTATATTGTAAAATGTCCCATATGTGAAACTTTCAGTAGTTTGCATTTTTGTTTGTTGCTTTAAATCTACAGATATAGTTCTGGGCTTGTTCCATTTAAATTGCTTTCTTATTTACTACTATTTGCTTTATCAGCAAGTATAGAAAACTGTTCTGGAATACTGTTAGACTGATTAGTTTCATAAATTAATATTTAAATTGTTTTCTAGAGTTATTCAATTTCTGAGAATTTAGCACAAAAGATAAGGAATAAGTCTTATTCACAAAAAAATTATTTCTGAATATGTGTTTCAATGACACATAAAATGCAATCCTTTTCCCCACTTATTTGAGATATAACTTTATTGGACACGGTCTTCTGAACCTGAAAAGAGAGATATTTGAGTACAGATCTCCCTAAAACTATGACCCATATATTTTCAACAGCAAATAAATGCCCAGAGTTCATAGTGTTTCTGTAGAAAATAAATTTTTAAAAAAAGTATTTTGCTATCTACATTAGACTTTCTTATTTTGATTTCCATTGGAATTTCAAAAAGGGAGAAAAAACTTGATAACACACCATTAGACTAGCAATGAAGTAAATAGTGACTGCAGTGGTCAGTCTTATGTTGTAAAAGCTATTGCAGGCAAAAAAATTAATCTCGAAAAGTGCTGTAGAAAGCCAGAAATTCTGATCCTCTTTCTGCAACTGTTAAAGACAAAATCCCTCTCACTTTCTATCTGTAGATTATTTTTATGATTAGTCCTTTTTTCAATGTCATACTTTGCTGTATAGTAAGCAAGATGCTTATGCAAAACCACATCAAGAGATGCTACCTAGAACAGCTAACAAAAGTTAATAGTTTTAGAAGGGAAGCCAATGCAAACTCACATTACCATGAATCTGAATATCTTGTAATACCTATTTCCTCTGAGAAAACAAAGCACTTTAATAACTCACCTTGTTGCAGACTTCAGTGTTACTCACAGTCTTGCTTCATGGCCTGAGGAAGTAGTTTTGGAAGCTCCTTATAGAGAGATAGATTTTGGAGGAACTTCACAGTTTTTCTGTCCAAACAAAAGTAATTTCTAAGACAGGTAATTTCCAAGAAGAAAGGAAACATTTTCTTTCACAAAATTTGAGAGAAATAGAGGCCAAGGCAGAAAACACCTATTCCTGTCTTGTTTATTTTTTTCACATAATATTCCTTTATATTTTAAATGAAATTGTAAAAACTATATAAGTATTTTTTGCAGCAGAAGAATACTTAACATTTGGCCATAGGAAAATTCTGTGATTTTGATATATAGTATTTATCAATTTATCAAAGTGGGAAAATTAATTTCATATACATTTGAAAGAAATACACTGTGATACACTGTGATAATTTTTCCCGGCGATGCCATAAAAATCATCTGCAGTATATTTGAAAATAAACAAGTAAAAATTTTATTATGTTGTTCCTTATTTTCTTCTAGATTACACTACCAGATAGTTCTCTCTTGCTAGAAATAACCAAAATCCAGTGGATCAACAACAATATCAAATTTCAGGGTTCACTCCAAAAGTGACATATTTTAGATATTACATTCAGACTATTGATTATTCTGTCATTATTGTGGCTCCATCAGATATCAGAAGTTAATGTCTCCTTGTTGCCAGCTACTGCAAATTTCTTATTTTGGACTCCAGTATGTATTGTTATATCTTCTAATGAGGTTTCAGGATGTCATCTTTACTAGAGGCAGACACAAAATAAGAAAGTGCAGTAAAATTTCACTTAAGAAATGCCTGGAATCTCTTCTTGCTTTCAGCAGACTGCAGCCTCAGGTGATCTTAGCTGAGGCATCTTTCGAAAAAGAGCCACTTCTTATGATTTTTCAACCAATTTTTAGTCTTGAAAGATTGAAATTCCTTATTTTACTGTTAATAAAATCTTGTGGATAATTAATTTTATAAAAATTACTTTTATTTAGATCTGCTTGGTAGGAAACTGGTGATCTGCTCTAGTTCTGCTAGCCAGCAAGCTGTGGCTGTCTATGGCAGTGATAGCACAGTAATTCTTCAGTCTGTTGTACCAATAGGATATGTAAGGCCTTTATAAAACGTGAATCAAACAGGTCTCATAACTAGAACTTGGGAGAGGTAAAAGTAAAATGTATTCATAGTTTATTGTCTATACCTGAGCCCATTGTTTGAGTTGCACTACCAAAGAATGTTGAGTTAGAAAGGATTTAGACTCCGTGTCAGATAGACAGAAGCCTTCTGAATATTGAGTTTGCTATATTATACATATTGCTCTACGTGTTGGGATCACCTATGTGTCTCTCTATGCTCAATTCCTCTACATCACTGAGGCCACAACACTTGCAGCATATTGAATATCTGGGGGGACTTATGTGCTTCCACATTTCTGACAAATTTGAACTTAAACTGTCTAGATGGCATTAATTACAAAAGGGAGAAATCACAAGCAACAATTTAGATATTGAAATATTTTTTCTCAATGTCATACTCCAAGCATAGATGAACACTGTTATGAAACACACAGCTTCTGGGGAAGGGTCTGCCCCATGAATCCTGTTTTCAGCTTCTGTGAAAACAAGGGTGTGAGGTGAAAGGAAATGGAAGTTCATGTATGCTTTAGTATCACAATGGCACTGAAATAAAATCAGTTGAGAAAGACACACAGACCTCAAAGCTGATATATAGTTTTAAGATATTGTTATAGTCTACATTTTCTGTGTAACATATAATAATAATATGACTGTGATCATTATGTGTTTGGTCTTAATCAGGACTTCAGAAGGAAGACAGCAAATATTTGTTTCACATTTAATTTAAATTGAACAAATATAAAAATGTCCAATTGAATAGAGTGGTGTGTCATGATGGAGGAGTAACAAATTACTCTGCAGAATTGATATCCTCTTGAAACGAAAGTTACTATAAAAGCCAAAGAACTTTGTGAAACATTGTGGATAATGTCATGCTGTTTCATAGTCCAAAAGTGCACAATTTTTGACACATTCCTTAAAGTCCTACCATTGCATATAATTTTTTTATAAATAAAAAATATTATTTGTTTTCCTGGAATTCATATGTCCAAGAAGGAAAAGACAAAAATAACTACTTTAATCTGTTTCACCTCAGCTGAACAACCTGAGAGCTACAAAGCATAAGCATTTAAAAAAATGTGCATCAACTTAAGACTTGATGCAAAAGAGCAATGTCAAACAAAGCAAAGGAGCATTGTCTATAAAAATGTTGAATCTCCATTGCCTGCCTCTTTGGGCTATCATTTGTACCTATACAAAGAAAGTGTAGAGTGTAGTCATACCAAAAGGCTCACCTATTCCAAGTACGAAGTAGCAGGTTTTGGTCTCATTATGCACAAAAATATGATTCCAGGAAAGATTAGAATGACCTCTCTGAGAATTTTGGGACAACTTATAAATAGTTTCTAAAAGGTTTGCTTGGTTTTCAAGAAAGATGGTAGAAATATTGTCACAAAATTTTCATTCCCAGTCTGAGATATTCTAAAAATTTAATCAGATGCAGAAATACAAATTAAAGCCTTTTAATAAAAATTATGCATATCTCATTAAACTTTGCTGTAATAATTTAAGAGACAAAGTGATTGAGACTATGCTACAGAACACTTTCCATTACGTACATTTAGGAAGCTGTAGGTTAAGCTCTTGTTTATGAAAGCTATATGGAAGATATTTTATATTTCACAAAGTGCTGCATCTATTTATCTCTTATAGACACAGTGACAAGGAGGAGGTCCTGCTTAGTCTGCTTCTCATCAGCATGTGTTAAAAACCTTTGCTGGCCATACTTAGGTATGATGTATGTTTCCTAAGTTTTCAGTGTTTCAGCAAAGGTGCCACATGCTTTACAATGATAGTCATTAGTGCTACTTGCATATAAATTCTTTGTATATACCTCATCCATGCAGATATTCATGTATCAGTGTTAGAAATGGATTTGGAACACCAATGTGAGCATCTTGATACAGAGGGCTGAAACACACACACTTGTTATGAATCCCTGTGCCACCTAGGAGATTTGAATGTTCAGTTCCCATTAATTAGCATCCCCTGAATGCCTGACTATCTCAGCTTTCATCTCCCATGAATCTTTCAGGAAACGATATGAGCTTTGACACCGCAAACTTTAGTATGCTTAAATGTTCTTACATGGCAAGTAAAGTTCTTATATAATCTGATGAAAAGGTTAAAAATACATAATAATATGCAAAAAAGTTGATACTTCAAAGATATCAGGTGTACTTGTTAGCAATATTTAGAATTACTCTGACAGCTTTCATTACTGTTACTCTCACACTAATTTTTTAAAATATTTTCCCTCCAAAGAAATGCAGTCAACTATGTTATAATTAACTTGGCTGCCAAAAAATATTATATATCATCAGATGCTCTACCGGCCTAAGGTAGTCAAAGAGTGGCAGCTGTATTGTTCAGTGTTTAATCAGGTCAAAGCTGTGGCAACTTTAATTATAGTTATTGTCGAGATGCTGCTTAATGCTTGCAACAAACCTTGTCATATGTCAACTCTTGAACCTTTTCTTTTAGTCATGTGTAAGTGAAAAGACCGTCCCTGTTAAATTTGACAGGCATGATTCTGTAACAAAAATTGGTGTAATACTAGATAAATTTGGGGTAATTTGGATATGTAGGAATGAGAATAGGAAGTAGGCAAACATATTGAGGTAAAATGGAAAAAATCCTTACTCTTGTAGCCAACACAAAGGATAAGAAACAAGTACAGCAAGTCACAGAATTTTTTCCATTTCTTTTTTAGAAAAACAGTTCCACTACATACACCACACTATTTTAAAAGCAAAATATTATCATCTGTTATCTGTCATGTATCATTTTAATGTATCCCTCTGAGTCATCACACTATACTAAAAATGTAGACCTGTCATTCATGCATATGCCACCTGGCTCAGGAAATGAATCTAGTGGCCCTTTGCCCTGTTTTCCAATTTATGATATCTTATTCTGCATAAATGTTACATTTTGAAACAGTATCTCACTACTTTTCCCACACTAATAGTTGGCTCATTCCTTGTTTTTCTCCAGATGTATCCACACTGTCTCTATTTTCCTTGGATCACAAAGCCCCATCTAAATAAAATAAAATTACTTCTCCCAAGGAAATGAACTGAAAGGATAGTTGGCTTCACAATCTTCTCCCTGTAAATCTGCCACATCTTAAGGATGGATAAGGTTTCATTCTCTCTGTTCTCAACAATCCTTCAACATTTTTCTGGCATATATCATGTCATGTCACAGTATGCCCCCACAAGCAGTGGTTGAGATTCATGCAGCCCATACTCTGGTGTTATGCTATGAAAAACAAGAGTGAAGTCTCATTATTTATCCGGCAAATCTATGTTTTCATAAGGGGTATTTGTTACAAGCAGAATCTCCTAAGATGTCAGAGTACCGAATAATAATTTAGGTATGTGGAGGCGAAGAAACTTTTTGTCTGCTCAGTATTTTGCTGTGGTTTCTTTCATGATCTGGTCCCTGTGCTCTAAGTATGACCTTCTAAGGAGTGAGGTGAAAGGAATAATCACTTCTCTCTAGATGCTGACAATGCTTCTGTGTTCAGAAACAAACTGGGAGCTGAGCACAGGCTCAAGGCCAGAAGGGTCAGACCCCACAATGACCTTATGCCACTGTACCTGGGTGAGGTAAGCTGAGAAGTTTGAGGAGTGGCAGATGGAGTCAGACCAGAGTTCAGATCACCACACATATTTGTGGTGATGATGCAGGTCTGGGCCAAGTCATGAAGTCAAGCCACATTCCAGGGTTAAGTCCAGCAGTGGTAACTGGTATTAGAAATAACCCAGCGATTGCCAGGCTTGTCTACAGTGATGGACCAAGACTGAGGACAGGCCAAAAAGTTGGTTCACAGGTCGAGGCTCAGACCAAAACGGTCCCTAGGCTGATACATGAATAACTAGGACAGAGCTAGAGCCATGCACATGGAAAACACCTCAGGCATGGACTGAAAATCCAGGTCCAGGGGCAGGAGTGCATCCAAGGCCTGAGATCTACCCTACTCAGCTGGGCAATGGAGATGAATTATAACAAAAGGCTCATGGGTCAAGATATAGACAAGGAGAGATCACTCAATAATTACTGTCACGGGCAAAACAGACTCAACTTGGGGTATTTCATTTAATTTATAAACAGTCATATCAGAGTAGAATAATGCAAAATAAAACCTGAATCCACTGTAGAGTCCTGTCTCCACAAGGCTGCAGGTTCTTGAGCTTCCCACAGGGTCACAAGCTCCTTTGGGCATCTACCTGCTCTGATGTTGAGTCTTCCACAGACTGCAGGTAGATCCCCGGTTCCCTATAGACTTGGTGCTACCCCTCTTGCTCTTTATTCACCAACGTTGATGTCTTGAAGTCTGTTTCTTGCATGTACTCACTTCAGATGCAACTGACAGGGATTTCTCTCCCTCTCGAAGTTAACTGTAAATCGTCGTCCTAATGATTTCAGAAGTGCCCTATGTCCCTCACTATCAGTACACATTGATGTCTATTCTAGGCATCAATTCTTTTCTCCCTCTGATAAAAACAATGAGACTCAATTCCCAGTTACACAAAGGCAAAACATGAAACAGAACTAAAAAGCCACCTAGATGGCCATTTCCAAAGAAGAGCCATGGTTCTTCGTGATTCATAGTGGTACATTTTTTCCAAGAAGGATAATAGAGTCTTTGGGCAATAGAAAAGCCAGCAAACAATATAAAAAATTGGAAAGGGAAGATATCTAAATTATCTTGCCCTTTGTTATCACAGAATAATAGGATGATTTGGGTTGGAAGGGACCTTAACAATCATCTAGGTCCTATCCTGCCATGGGCAGGGATACCTTCCACTAGACCGGGTTGCTTAAAGCCCCATCCAACCTGACCTTGAGCAGTCCAGGGATGGGACTCCACAGCTTCTCTGAGGAGACTGTTTCAGTGTCTCACCACCATCACAATGAAGAATTTCTTCCTAATATCTCATCTAAACTCCCTCTTTCAGTCTGAATCCATTTCCCTGTGTCCTATCACTTATGCCCTTGTAAAAGGTCCCTTCACAACTTTCTTGTCAGCCACCTTGAGTTACTAGAAGGCTACTGTAATGTCATATTGGAATCTTCTTCAGGATAAACAACATCATAAAACCTGAATTCCTTTAATGCGCAATCCTTCACAGGAATCCAAAAGCATAACAGTACAGACAGCCTGAGAGCTTAGGAACTCTTAGAAAAATTAGGACTTCTAAGTTGATTTTGGGAGTTAGAAACATAACAGTCAGCTTTGGAAACATCATGGAAATATCAGTGGTTTTTCAATCTTTACATATGTATTGGTAGGATTTAGAAGGGCAAACTCCTTTAAATTTTTTATTAATATATCACTTTTTTCAGTTTAGGGATTGAAATTTTCCTAGTTCATAATAATGAGTGGAATTCATAGTTACTAATGGTGGCTGTTTAGAGAATATAAAGGTTTTACTGGAGCCTGAAAAATTATTAAAAGAGATTATCTTGATCTGTTAATCTGTCATCATTATTATCTCTCTAAAATCAAATAGGTTATATCGCCTAGGTTTTGGAAGATAGTCATGGATAGGATGGATGTTTATCAATTATGAATCAATTAATTTATACTATAGCTGTGTAAACATTATGTTAAATACTTTGTCAGATTTTATTCTCTTGATGAATTTCCTGAAGAAAAGTTCTCAGTTCATAGCTTCTAATTTTTCAGATAATTTCTACTAGAGGGTTATGATACACAAATGATTGGACAAAATAATTCAAATAAATGATGATAACAAATAACTTACATTTTTATAACATCTTTCATCTTGACTTTATATCCAGTATCTCAGTAATGCCTCATTTTGTGATACTTCAAGCATAAGCCATCCCTCATGTGTACCTTTTCTTAGTGCTAATTGCTATTTTGATGTGAATGTAGGCAAGTAGACAGGCAGCTCTTTCCAGACTAAGAGAAAATATTAATGGTCTTTCAAAGAGAGGTCTTTTGTAACAAATTTAAGCAGACAAGTGATTATAACAGAAGCATTTATAGAAAATTCTTGTTGCTTTTTACATGTCAGAGTGGCAGCTCTGCTGTAAAAAAACATTGAGTACATATTAGCAGCAAACACACAAACTGGTCTTTGAAAAGTGTTATTTTCATTTTCCTTTGGGGTGCTTTTATATAAAATTTTATCAGAGATTATTACAAAATAAAAAATTTGTATATTTTTATTATGTTATTTCTTATATTGGTGAATAATATTTATAATGTGAAGAAATGGGAAAGTCTTCATAGTAGTATTGTTTGCCCACTGACAAGAGAATTAGAAGAGTTACACAGATATACTACTTTTCCCAAAAACTCCCATCAGTATTTTTACAACCTGGTATTTAAATAATTCATTATAAATAACCTGCTCCTTAGATGACGACAACAGCACCAAAACACAGCAACTACAACAAACAACAGAAACACAGACCTCCATTTCCAGACTGATCATAAAACAGAAATTCTGGCAGCAGATACTGAGTTAAACATCACATATTTTACAGCTCTATATTTAACATCTTTATCCTCTGGACAGTTTTATCCTTTGGTTATCTTGGTATTCAAATTGATCAGTCACAAATGAATGTACTGTAAACACTGAAGATTTTGCATAAAAATACTCAATCTATACTGGAAGTAATACTGGAAGTAAACAATGGAGAATGTTATAGTTTAATGTAAATAGAATTCAAATCATGTATCAAATATATTTACAGAAAATGTACAAATTTTTCTTTTTATATGGTGCAATTATGATATGCTCCACCTTCCAATAACTTGTTTAACTGTGTATCTGCATCATTACCTTCAAAAAAGTCCACCGATCCCAAAAAACAGTTGGAGGAGTGAAGGAGAAATAAATTGACACACAGACACATTTTCTCAAACACAAAATTCTCAATCATTCAGATGGATAGTGAATGTGACCAGTGTATCTATTTAGTCATCATCTCTCTGATGAAATATGGTATTGTTTCAACAGTATATGCTACACAGGTGATTAGTTCTAGATTGTAGTACACAAGACTCAAATACTCCCTTCTTTACAGAATTATTGTATTTAACAAATTTACCTTCTGAAAATACACTTAATTACCTGGCTATTTTCTTCTTTCATCCCTCAATACAGGCACAATTTGATAATTGCCGTTGTGTGATTTTTTTTCTCCAAGACATTTTAAGAGTTTCTATGTAGATATGTATCTTTTCCTCCCTCTTATGATGCCCTTCAACATATTGCAAATCCACACATGCTGGAAAAACAAATGTATATTATACCATAGGAATTTTAATACAAAGTATGTTTTTGCTTATAGAAAGATTACAGCCTAAATTTTAAGGATCATATTTTGACGTGTACTTTGTTTTCTCATACCTAATGACCATAGCAAGATGTAGTTTTTCTTGTATTTTCTTTTCTATTTTATGTCTCCATTACACCACACTGTAACATCAAATTCTCCATTTTCACATCACAACTATTCCTCAGGAAAAAATACTTACTAAATATTTGTAAAAATACACTTATTCCTGATGTTTGAGTTTGACTTAAAATGTCATCTTTGCGTACCTTGATTTCAAGACATGTTGAATTTCATGCATGTAAGAATATCTACATTTCCTTCTGTTTCTTTTCTGCATTTAAGTCATGTTTTTAACAGGAGCTGTTCTGAATCTTTTTTTCAGTGAAAAAAATTGGTATCTTAGTTACCTAAGAGAAAAAAGTATTTTTGTGAGTTTCTAATGTGTGGAATTGTGTATAATACACAATTTTAAGTCATATATCCTTTAGTCATTCTGATGAAGTTTCTAGTTTAAGAAAAATAAAGGCAGCAGGGGTCAAAATGCTAACCCAGTAATGTTTTCAAAGTCATGTGGTTTATTCAAATCCATGTACTTTTCTGACAAAATCCACAAAAGATTCCTATTCTTTACAAAAGTATTCAGCTATTATACCTGTTTTCTAAGTGATGAGATCAGGTTAAATACTTCTCTAGCATTTTTAAGAAATGGACAGCTTAGTAGGTACAGCTCAAGGGGAGGCAAAGACAACTAAGAGGCCATTATGTGGATTAATTCAAAAAGTCATTTTAGCCCTTGGAAGATATCCCAGTGTCCTAGAATTAGGCAATGACAAAGCTGAGCTTTATGTCTCTTGTGTGCAGTTACTTGTCCACCTTTAAGCTGGCACTGCGTGCCCTTTGGCTATTACTGAGCATGTAGCTGAGTTTTAACTCATTAATGTGATAGCAACTCACCAGCTGACACCAGAGGCCCTGTGCTTAAATGGGCACCTTCACTGAATTCTAGTGGGATTCCTTTGTCATGAGGGAGCATGGATCAGAGAGAACAACCTAATTGCTCAGCAGCAGCAGCAGACATACTGAGTCTGTATGACAGAACTTAGGTGATTGACTCGTGCCAGTTGTCTGAAGAAATGGGCACTATGACGAAATGCTTTAATGCTTCTTTTAATAATGAAATTTTAGTATGGCTAGGGAGGATGTAAGAAAATTAGGAAAATTAAAATGACCTAGAAATATTATTACAAACTAGTCTTGCACTCTTCCTGGAAGTTACTTAGTAATTCTACTTTGTCAACTCAGATTTATATTTTCATTTAAACAAACCAGATTGATGCAAATATAAAGTAGTATACTAGAAAATATGCTGCCAACTATCTTTAGAGTAAAATTCCAAAACCCATCCAAAAAGACCTACCTCAGTTGTGATAGTAGAGTCTATTTTGGCTTCTCAGTAACTCAACTATTTTACACTACTTGAAATATTTTTCATGTATTTTATATCTCCATTTCACTATGCCATTTGTCCTATTTGTTCTTATTAGTTTCACTCTCATTAGTCAAGGATATTATCTGCTGTTATTATAGATATCTGGACTAAGCCTCCTCTATAATACCTTGCTAGGATATTTTTGTATAGAAAGGCGATAGTTCCTTGACAAAAGGACATTCTTTTTTATGCAGCATTAAACACAAAGGGTTTTTTCCTGTCTTACATCCAGGTTTGTCTAGAGTTCCTTAGTGACTTAATGACATGCATCGTGCACATGAACAGAAAGGGAAGATTCTAGATTCATATAGAAGAAGTGTTTTGAGTGTGTATCTAGAGCAGAGTACAGCACTGGATTGGAATACAGTAATACTCAGTGATCAGGTAGTTGGACTAGATGATCATTATAGGTTCTTTCCACCTGAAATTTCTAGTCTATTCTAGTCTAGTCTAGTCTACTCTATTCCAGTATATTCTATGCTATGTTATTCTAAGTAAACATAAATAAACCCAGGGTGGAAAATAGTGCGGTGCTCAGGCCAAATATAGAAGTCTATAACTAGGAAGAGGTCTCTCTCTAGAACCCAGAAGTTTTAGTAGCAGTTGGCTTTTCAGAACTTGACATTCTGAGCAAGAATGGTTTTCTGAATTTCATTAACACGTCAATAGAAAATGCCCTGTAATGTCACAGTTTAGCATTATTTTAGGAAAAATAAAAATGTTTTGGAATATTTTGTAATCCAATTTATTACTTTTCTGCATAATTTCAGTTACAGTAAAGCAGAGAGTAAGAGACTGAAAAAATACTTGGGCTCTTTTAATGTGTGTTTTTACATTCTGCTTTGGTTATAGTGAAAGTGTTCCCCAGCAGCATAAAGAAATTAATCACAGTGCAACTATGCATGGGATAAAGTGTCACCAAACAAGTGAAGTAGCAACCTCCATCGCAGAATTGCAGAATATTCTGTGTTGAAAGGAACCCGAAGGATCATTGAGTCCAGGTCTTGAGTGCATGGCCCATACAGAGATACCAGTGTAGCTCTTAACTCTTGCCTCTCAAGGCATAGTATTGTGAATTTAAGTACCTGAGAAGACTGAAGTTTTCCACAGAAACTATTTTATTTGTTTTGGTTTCTGTTTTAGGCTTTTTTTTTTCTACCAGCTCTCAATATGAATATCAAGCTACATAAAATTCTATGTATAAAACGAGTGGTGATAAACATCATTCACTTACTGAACTATAAGAAAACTAAATGCCCTATTCTACTTTTTCAGGTAAAAAATTAATGCTTGATAAAAAATTAAAAGGCTAATTTAGAAAATTACCCCATTTAAAATTAATTTTTAATGTTTGAAAATTCATAAAATCAAACCATCTCAAACAGTGTCAGTTATCCCCTGATAAGAAATAATATGAATACTGTCATAAGGGAATAGAACCTGCAAATTTCATTCATGTAACTAGGCCCGCAGAAACCATTGAAACTATGCACATAGTGGGGTGATTAATGTGAGAAATGCTTGCAAGATGAATCACTTCTGGTGTGTTGTTACTTTTCACAGTTAACTTTGAAAAAAGAGAAAAAAAGGCCATATTTTAAATAATATCGAACCAAAATTTAACTGGAAGTTAAATCCTTGGAAACATAGCTCTGGTAAAATTGATGTTGAGTTGGTACAATAGATTATTCCTGAAATGCAGTTTTGACACCAAATATTACTTTGCTGGCAATTATTAGGCTGTTTTGATTTCCATCTACATCCTCTTGCCATCTGGATGGTATTTAATGTAGTGTGGAGGTGAGCCAAAGTTAGTTAATCTAAGGGTACAAACTCTACTTCTCCATGAGATTTGCATGGAATTCAGGAAAAGGGGAAGTTCCCTTTAGGAAAAAGCAGTTCTACATCTTCCTGAATCAACTCAATTTGTATGGAATGGGAAAGATTTTTAGCCTCTTCTTTTATGTTGTGGTACTACTGGGATTCTATTAGAAGAAGAGTATGTGCACTTGCATGGTTATTTCAAAGGGGATGGGAAGAGAAAATAAGGAGATATGGAGACAGGACACTGAAATTCTTAGTTCTTATGTCTCGCCACCATCTGGCTTCCAAAATGTATTGTCAAAATAAGAAAAAAATATGTCATTCCTTAAAAAAAACTGAAAAAAGCATTTCTTATCCACTTACCATGGTACCTGTCAACTTCCCAAGGTTTTATGGTTTGTTTTCTCAAATAATGAATACGAGACTATTTGGAGTTACCAAAAAAAATTATCTAAAGAAGTTGTAAATGTTAAGACTAAAAGGCAAAATATAATCCATTCAAACAGTTATTTTAAAAGATTTGTTTTACTTCTGTCTCATTTGATATTGAAGGATGGTTGTAAGGACTACAAAAATAGTTGAGTCAAAAAGTGTGTGTATGTTGGGAAAAAAGAAGGAATGGCACACTGGTGGCGAGTTTGGAAAATGTCACATGGTTTCATCGTGGGACTCCAAATACACATGGAGCTATTACTGCTAAAACATTAAATTTGTTTATCAGGAACAGAATTATATATTGATACATTTGAAGACTTACATCTGCTGAAATGATGAACCACCAAATTACAATTACACTAGGAAAAATTTAAAATATATGAGTCTATCAGTGAAACAGAAAGGATACATGACAAGAAACTCAGGAGTAAAACTTTGTGGATTACATTGCAAATTTAAATGACTGTGCAGCATCATGCCTCAAATCATAGAAGTGATTCTGATCTCTGTAATAATTACATGTTATTGACTTCAGTAAATTTTTTTTCAGATTTGCACAGTTGTCAAACAGCAAATATATCCCATAGCTTTTGGGAAGGAAGTTTTACTTTTGAGGTTGAATATCTAACCAACCTTAAGCTTAAGGTGTTTGTAAAAAATCAATAAATAATTAAATAAACATAAAGATGTAAGAAGAGAGAGAAATACTCCAGCATGATTACTGGGATCATAAGAACCTTGCAAAAGTCAGTGCATTTACTATGCACCTGGGATTTGGAAACAGTGGATGTAAGGATAGCAATGAAATTACAAATGATAATGCTACCAAGAAAGCTACTGAAATAAACTGCAAACAACTTACAAGTTCATGGATTTTGCAATTCAATACATCCTAAGGGAATAGTTTCAGAAGTGAACATTGAAAGTTTAATGCCAGGCAGTGTGGAAATAAGCATTTCACAATTTCTAACACTTGATTTAAGCCGCCTTGTGTAAAGGATTTATGTTTCTTTTTAAGACTGCATTATATCTGGCAGCAATAATAACAATAAAAACATTGAAACCTGTAAAATGTTTTCTCTTGGAAAAGGAGTTAATATTAATAAATGATTCAGCTCTTGGAAAACAGTATGTTTATCAATATAAACAATAGACTGATGACAGAAAATTTCACTGGAATAAATCAGTGACAAGCTTTCTTAAACCTGGTAAATTTTTATGGAATAATCTCAAACAGACACAGCAATTTTTATAGACACAAAATTTCTTAACTTCTATATTTACTAAGTAAATTTTTGAAGTCAATATGAGTATTGTTGTTTTGCTATTATGACATAAACTTTTATTTTTCTTTATTTTAAGGTGCATTTGGTAACTATTTACTCTTAGTGTCTTCATTTTCACTGGTTTCTATTAATATTACTAAAAGTTGCAAGAGATCAACTGACAGCTAGAATACTTTTTCACTAGAGATAAAATTATATAGATATATAATGAATTTGTAAAAGCAGTATATTTTATGTAATTCTGCAGCATAAAGACTTTATGTCTCTCAGATCAAGGGGTGTTTGCAGCTCTTTTTTTTACAGAATCACAGTAAATATGCCAAGTGGAAAGGGACCCACAAGGAGTCCAAAACTTGGCCCTTCACAGGACCAGCCCCAAGAGTCACACCATGTGCCTGAGAGCATTGTTCAAACACTTGAACTCTGCCAGGTTTGTTGATGTGACCACTTCCCTGGAGAGGCTTTTCCATTTGAACGTCTTACAGTTGGTGATTTATATTTCCTATTGTGTATAGAAGTATTTGTAGTTTCTTTGTAGTCAAAGAATACCTTGCCTTTAGTTGTCTCGTTTTATTATTTGATTACTTCATTGGTAACTTCCTCATTTTTACCACCCATTTAAATGTCATTGCATTGAATGTACAATTTAATGTTTTATTTATTGTAACTTGGTAATGGTTTTTTAACATATGGGTAGTTAGAATAATAAAATTAATGTAGCACCTCACCTTGGGAGCTGTCACTGAGCTACTGTTTTCATAGGACTTTTATTATATTTTCTGTTACTAAGGGGTTTTATTGTGGCAGTTATACAATAGTCTCCTACTGAGATATTCTTTCAGCACTTGTTCCACATTGGATTTAGAGTGTTCAGTAGCCAGATCTGTACATTAAAAGTCATTTTTTATGAATGTCAGGAACCAATACAGGCATGTGTATGTAAGTACCTGCAAAGAAAATGCCACTTAGTAATAAAGATGTTTTTATCTTGAGCAATGATACGTTGGGAAATTAGTTTTAATATCCAGGACATTTTCTCTTCACCAGGTATTTCCACATTGTATTATACTAGTCTTAACAGTCTAGTTACAAGGACATGGGGAAATTTTTTAAATAATCTACTCCATATATCCTTACAAGGAGTAAGATTCTATTTATCTGTGAGTGTTCATGCTTGACTGAAGGATCAGTTTTTAGCCTATAACAGATAACATGGCTTAGATGCAAAAACAGGTAACGAGCCAGGGAATGTTTTTTCAAAATGTTCATATGCCATTTTTTCTGCAACAAAACCTTTAAAATCATAATGTTATAAGTGAACAATGAATGTGGATACAAAAACTGTATCAAACAAAAAATATTTTGTCTTTATTTCTTTTATTTTCAGCACAATTTTACCATAGGTTCTATAGTAACAAGACAAATGGCATGATTCTCTCTTTATTTACTTTTATTTCATGCTGGTTCATCTTCTTTGACTAATGATTATATTATAAACACTGCATAGCTAAATGGCAAATCAAGTTCCATAAGTACTAAGTTTATTGCATTTTATCTGAATATTTTGATGAGGCTACTTTCACTGCATTAAGTAAATTCATTTTCCAAGTGAACACAACAGTTATTTAACAGCTCCCGGGAATACTAGATATCAGTCTGGTCCTGACATGAAGATACCATATTTGTTTAAAGCTTTCCTCTTCCTGTAGTGCCGAGTAAGTTGCCAAAGAGCAATAGATTTAAAATCTGGCCAAGAAACTAGAGATAATTAAAAAGACATCTGAATGAAATCACTGAATTCAGGACTTCAGTGAGCTAACAAGCCTCAGGAGGGACTCACTAAAGATAATGCTGAATTGAGAAGTGGAAAATACCAGCGACCAAAATAAAGTAATAAAATTCTGCTATTTTAAAAAAGAAGAACTCTTAGTGGGTACATTGTTCATACTTACGTCTTCTGTTAGATTAAACAGCGGTGTTGTTAATTCTGTTGTCCAGTAAAATAGGAATAAAAAATAATACTATTCAGATACTTTTAGTGTGCTCACCGTCATGCTTTTATGTACAGAGTTGTGATGGCATGCTACACCAACATTCCAAAAAATAGCCCATCCTTGTACAGAAACAAAGTAACACACTAGATGAGTAAGGGAATGATGACAATAAAATAGTATTTTCAGCCCAACAGTTCATTAATACTTTCGGTTTCTCAAGCCTGTTTGCTAGCAAAGTTGAGATCTGGACATAAACAGACCAGAATGGAAAGCCAGCATTGCGTGAAGCAGTAAATTAGGCTATTTCTTTATAATATTTCATAATATAGTATACAATATACTTCCAGTTAAGGATTTACAGATAAAGCCAGTCTTTTAATCCACGTGAGAGAACTGGCGGTCAGCATGAAAGCAGAGATCATTATAGGTACATTGTGACTTCTTTTGTGTTCCTATCTAAGAGGAAATAGAAAGATTGTCTTTCTTACCTTGTACTTTGCTTAGCAATATTTTTTTCCTGGTAAAATTTGGATGAAGTAGTTGAAGACTTACAGCAATTTTATTGTGGGTAAGATGACATGCCCTTAACAGGCCAAAATAAATAAAATTATATTTTAAATCAAAACTTTTCTGAAAGTATTTTAGGGAATTTGCATCTATGTTTATGTAAAAGACTACTTTTTTCTCTGTTATCTCTTCTGGAACCTATGTATGGCATGCAGGAATGTATTAACATTTTTTCATGCTACTATTAGGAATTATTTGATCTCATCTGAAAAAGTGTAAAGAACCTATTAGGTTATTACATTTAAGGTGATGAATAGAGTGTTATGCATTAATTTGGCTCTTTTAACAACAGGTGATCAAGTACCATTTAACTGACAGACACTTTCTAATACCTAAATACTTAAGCTCTGTTCCAGATTAAATTATTTGGGAAAAATCTTGCATTAGTTAGAGCAAAGTCTCTATGCAGATGCAGCACTGCTTTCAGACAGTCATCAATATCTGGAAAGCCTTTTGAATGGCTCTCAGAAGTAATCTCTTGTGCAAATACAAAGGTGTCTCTGATGGCTTGCATTAGCTTTCTCCTTTTGGTAGTCACTGTTTTTTAGCTTCACCAAGGCATGGCCTCAGGCACATTTCTTAGTCTTGTGTTAAGATTCGTTCCACTTATAGAAGGCTGACCAAGGAGGCCATTTGAACCTCCTATTGCCCCAAATTTTACAGCAAATAACTATAATGAGTATTCAGAGATGGTTTTTTTTTCCTCATCTCAGTAAGACTATTCACATGTAGTGAAGACATCCATCAGATTTAGTTAGGTCTTGATTAGCCTGGAGGAAAAGTAGTAAATATCAGTAGTAGGGAGATATAATTCCTGCAGTACTGACTTACCAAATAAACAAATAAAACATACTTCTTCATTAATAAATATCACATATTATGAGAAGATATATTAAGATGATGTTCAAGAGTTTTATTATAAAGTCTGGCTATTATATGTTTTCAGGAACTACTATGAAGTCTTTAATCTTTTATTTTGAACAACTATATGATGGGGTTTTTGATTTGGAAAATAATGATGAAGTATTCAATTGAGAAATAAGAAACTAAGATCTAAAGTCAAAATTACACCTACAAACAAGTAAAAGATCCATAGAGAAGCCTAAATTCCCAAGGAATCTAAAAATACTAGATGACAAATGACATTACAACCGCTGAGAGCATACAGAATTTCTCAAGTCTCAAAAATGCAAAGCAGATCAATGCCAACAAACCTATATACCAGTATCATTCACAAAAAAAAAACCCTGACCATTTTCTTAACTCATGTGTAGGGTTTGAGCCTGTATAGGTGCTCTGAACAACTTTACAATTTCTAATGTGAGAATGCAGGACTTGCCTTTCACAACTGTGCACTCAAATTCCAGGCTACAGAAGCATCTGATTCTGTGTCAGTACACAAGCATTTTATGTTGTGAGTTTTACCAAAGGCAGGAAAGAGCATCACTGTTTTTCCTTTTTAAATTTCAGCACAGGAAAATCGGATGCCAAAATTCGCCTAGATAAAGTCCATTTCACTCAATGAGATTACTTTGACTTAAATTAATTTTTGCTTACAAAGCTGGAAGAAGCTTATATCCCCTCATAACCTACATTTCCACTGAACAGTTAAATTGACCTTCAAATGTAAGCCTCTTTGTAAACCTGAAATTCTCATGAGTGCCTGGTATGCACTGGTGCCTCATGGCAGTGTTTTGTGCTATAGAAATATAGCAAATGTCCTTCTGGGAGAGAGGGGTCTTTGAAAGCAGCACCATCTGTACCTTGCATCACAACCACCTCTGTTAAGAGGAAAAGAAGGGTAATTGTAATAGGGGACTCCCTTCTAAGGGGAATGGAGGGCCCAGTATGTAGACTGAACTCAACTCACAGAAATCCTGCTCTTTCCCAGGGGCTTGGGTAAGGACCATTACTGGAAAACTCTCCAGTCCTGTAAGGCCCCCTGGTTATTAGCTATTACTGGTTGTTCAAGCCGGCAGTGACAAAAAAACAGAGAGAAGTCCAAGGGCAATCAATAGAGACTTTGGGGCCTTGGGATGCTTGGTTGAAGAATCAGATCAGCTAGTGGTTTTCTCAGTCCTTCCAGCAACAAGGAATAATAATGATGGGAATGATCAGATCTGTCAGGTCAGTGCATGGCTCTGAGACCGGTGTAAGCAGAAAAGGTCTGGGTTTTTTGACTATGTGACAATCTATTCAATGCCTGGTGTACTGACACCTGATGGGATCTAGAGGGGAAGAAGAGCCTCTCTGGAGTGGAAGAAGATTTCTAGCACAGGATGATTGTCGATAGAACTTTAAACTAATTTGGAAGAGGTGAAAAAGAAAATACCAGGCTTGCAAGTGATGAACAATGGGGTCAAAACTTGAGGAAATGAGCATTAATAGGATCCCTCAACCTGCATCATGAAAAGCTGGCTACAAAGTACTGCTCCTGAAATGTTTCCATACTAATGCATGCAGCAAGAATGAACAAGAAAAGCTTGAAACTTTGACCCAGTCCCAGATATTTAATATCAAATCAAAGCCTTGTGAGGAGCAGATAAAATCACTTGGTTTATTCAGCCTGGAGGAGACTTAGGGGAGACCTTATTGCAGTCTACGATTTTCTCATGAGGAGAAGAGGAGAGGCAGACACTGATCTCTTCTCTATGATGATAAGTGACAGGAGCCAAGGAGAACTGGAACAGGCTCCCCAGAGAACATGCTACCAAGTCTGTCTGAGTTCAAGAAGTATTTGGACAACACACCCGGGCATATGGTGTGATTCTTGAGGTATCCTGAACAGGGGAAGGAGTTGAGCCCAATGATCATGATGAGTCCTTTCCTATTCAGTTTATTCTGTAATTCTATGAAATTAGTAATCCAATATGACTGTTTCTCAGAAATTCAATTGCCTTGGGATTAAAATAATAAAACCTTAGTGTCAAAACCAAACATGCATTGTTTTTCAGCAAAAACATCACTTATATTTCATCTGTGGTTATGATGGTGGAGAAAAAGAAACCTGCAGTCAACCAAACTGCAAGAGGAGCTTTTGTACTGGGTGGCCAAGGTACTGGTGGTGCTGGGCCTGAGAGATGTCCTTTGCAAGAACGGGTTGGGTCTGCTCCCTGCCAGACACAGAAAATTCCAGCCATTTCCAGTGAGTTCTATAACAGCCCACCACAGCAGACATGTTAGCCTGGTAGCACTTCTGTGAAGGTATTTAAGAAAGAGAAAAAACCCCACCTTGGCAAAGGAGGAGGGAAAAGAACTCAGTGTGCAATGGTGAACGCAAAGATCAGAGAAGGAGGTGGAGAAGGTACTGCAGATGCCAGAGTGTTTCCCTGTAGTCCACAGAGAGGAGCAGTTATCCATGTTGCAGGTCATGAAGGACTCCATGGTGGAGCAGGCAGGCATTTCCTGAGGAATCTTCAGTGTGTGGAAGGTCCACACAGAAGGGGTCTTTTCCTGAAATACTGTATCCCAAGGGAGGGACTGCATGCTGAACCAGGGGAAAAGTATGAGAAAGGACCATCAGAGAGGAACAGTTACATACTGAACACTGCCTTCAGTACTCCATTCCCCAGTGCTGCTAAAGGTAGGGAGAGTAGTCAGAAATACCGTGTTGAGAAGGAAATCAGCTGAGCCTGGGGAAGACAGGTGTGTGGGAGAGGTAAAATTTTTATATGTTTTTTTTCTTTTTTTGGGGGGAGGAGGGTGTTTGTTTTAGTGTTTGGGTTTTTGGGTGGTTTTTTTTGGAGGTTTAGTTTTTTTGGTTTTTTATATTTTGCTCCTGAATGTACTTTGGCAATAAATACAATTATATTTTCCCTTCTCAAGTTGTTTGCCCATGACAGTCATGGGTAATCAATCTCACTGTATCTAAACCCATGAGCTTTCTCATCCTATTTTTACCCTCCATTCTAAAGAGGAGTGTGAGTGGGAGAACTGCTGAGTGGGCAACTGGCTGCTGGACAAGACTAACTCTATTGTAGCTAAGTGGCAAACTATTACTCCAATTAGATCTAAGAGCTCTGTGGCTTAGACAAATGTTACTGGTATTACATGCCAGGGCTGTCTTTGGTGAAAATGTGCCACAAGAATAAGTAATAGTTAGGATACCTCAGGATAAAAGAGGGAAGCATCTTAATCTTTACAGGATGATTCAAAACAAAGCAAAGATACAGAATCATTTCTGAAAAGTATAATAAAATCCTTTAAATATGGACTGTTATATAACAAACTGATTTCAATCCCATTAACTCTGACAAATGTACTTTCTAGATCAACCTTACAATCATTTAAAATAACTTGAGAAGCTTTGCATGTGTTTATTTTTTCATTTCATTTTTTTAAAAACAGATTTTGTTATAAGCCAAAGATGATAGCTGGCATAAGCACTGATAGCACATACTTTAGTGTAAGGAAGCTTCTAAGCATAATTATTCCATTTCCACCAGAGCCATGTTCTAAAAATACTGTATATTTATTATTGAATATTTTTTCTAGCCTTAAATAAAAGTATCTCTGAAATCTGAAAGATAATAACTTCAGCAGGTATTCCTGGCTTGTTTATATTTTTTTATACTTTTTTTTTCATATCTCTTCAGGGACTATGGCCAGTAGTGGTTTCTGCACCACAGGGTACATTATAAACAACAGCTGCCCACAGCTACAATTAAACTACTGAAATGAGAATTAAGAGAATCTCTTCAAGAAAGAATTTCAGCTTGCCTCATACGTTATGAAGTATTCTAATGGGACCATATAAATAGAATATGTAGGTTTTGTGGGAATAGAAGTGGTTTAGCACATGAATTTTGAAGGGGGGAGAAATAAAGAATATAAGCATTGGAGCTTGTAACTAGGTATATATAATTTTAGGGCTTAGTATATGTGTTTATAACGGAAATACTATTTACCATTAACAGCTATTAACTCAGAGAACATATTAATTCTGTGTAGGATGCTTTTCATACTGGCTTTCTGAAAATGCTTTGTTTATGTTTTTTCAACATGTACAAAATCCAGCTGCTTTGCCAGTAGAAAGTGCTCAAAAGTTGTCCAGCTTCCAAATGTTACTGGGCAACTGAGAAATGTTAACAGGCTTTGTTTACTCTGTAAGGTATGCTAACTTGCACTAAAAACCTACTGCCGGGGGATATTTAAATATGTTCTTAATTTTCTGTAACACCTGCAACAGCTGATTTTATTGTTTTCAGCTATATTATACATTCATCTTTTCAGAAGGCATTTCAAAAATGTATCTATAGGTATGGTATGTATGGACTTTCATCATAGTACTTTCAAAGATGCAAGTGTTTGCAAAATTGTTTCAATTAGATTTTTTTTTCCCCAGATTGGAAGGTTGCATGGAGAATAAAGTAAATGGCAGGACTGTTAAGGATTTGTCCAAAGCTTTGCAAAATTGTGAAAAAGCCAAGAAATAAACATAAAACTTTAAAGTGGTAGAGCAGGGCCAAAATTGCTGGTGACATTTCTTAAACTTAATCTAACATTCTTTCTTAATTATCTCAGTGTAATATGTCTATATAGATATAGCAACTTACCTCAGTAAAACTTGGGAAAAATAGGCCCTCATTGATATTAAGAACTAAATAAATTTTGGTGCAATTTTAATATTAACAATCTGCTTCTGCAAGAAAGAAGTAAGAGAAAACTCTTACAAAGAGAAAAACTTGGTTAAAGCATACTATAGTCAATCCAATAGAGCTATAAGAGACAAATGAATAGAAATGGATAATAGACTACTAACTAAAAGTTCCTTTAATAGCAGTTCCACCCCTATTTTTCAATAGTGAGTACTGAAAACAATACTAACTGATAACATAAACTAGGAGTTTCAAACACAGACAGTATCTTTTTTTAACCAATAAATGTTTGGCATCATCAATTCTTCTCTTCAATCAACCTCCAGTAATTTCTCTAAAGTCTTTTGTAGTTCTCTTTTTGTAGTTGAGTAGAAATAGCACATATTCTATTTTCCAGGTTTTCAATGTGATGGGAAGGGAGTCACTTCTGAATTACAGCCAGCTGTAGTCCTGGGTTTGATTTGGATTTGTCTGCTATAATCCATGTGTAATTTTTTTTAACAATTATTTTATAATCACTGTGTGTTGGGAGAAAAACGTCATTACTGCATTGGTTTACTTTTGTCCATATACTTAAATAATCATTCTTTTGTGACCATATGACTCATGGTCGACACTAGGAGCAGATGAGTAGATTATGAATTCTCAATCCAATGTGATAATTATGGGATTCTTTATTTTTTATGTACTGACAAACATTGATCAGTATAGAAATGAATGCGCTGGAAAGATGAAGTAATCTGTAAATTGTAAAGATATGATTCTGAGAAAAATAATTTCAATATATATTAATATATTAATTGATGATGTAAAATTTTTATTTTGTGGAAATATGCTTCTATTATGAAATGTGGCAGAGAATAGAAAAAGAAGAATTAATCTGAATTAGCAGTTACATATCACTGGGGGCTGTGTCAAGGCATGTGGATGACAAGGAGGAGCTATACAGATAGCTAACACAGTTTCAAAAAGGGTGAATCATGCCTGGCTAATCTAATGGCCTTCTACATGGACTGACTGCTTTGGTAGATAAGCGAATAGCAGCTGATATCATCTACCTTGACTTCTGCAAGGACTGATACAGCATCCCGGTCTTTAAAGTGGAGAGATGGGTTTGATGGGTGGATTCTTTGATGAGTAAGAAGTTGGCTCGATGACTGCATCCAAAAAGTTTTGGTTACGGTCTCAATGCCCAAATGGAGATCAGTAATAAGTGCTGTCCCTTTGGGGTCTGTACTGAGACTGGTGCTGGTCAGTATCTTTATTAACGACATAGTGAGATTGAGTGCAGCCTCAGCAAGTGTTTGGATGACACCAAGCTGAGTGATGCAGTTGATATGCCAGAGGGAACGTGTGTCATCCAGAGGGATCCTGACAGACCGGAGAAATAGAACACTGTGAACACCATGAAGTACAGCAAAGCTAAGTGCAAGGTCCTCCAAACTGGGTCATGGCATCCCCAGCAGCAGCGTAGAGTGAGGAATGAATGAACTAAGAGAAGCCCTGTGGAGGAGGACCATGGGGAGAGTGGCAGGTGAAAAATTAGACATGAGCTAGTAATGTGGACATACAGCCCAGAAAGCTGTATGGATATATATATATCCATAAATATATCCTGCGCTGCATCTAAAGAAGTGTGACAAGCAGGTCATGGGAGCTGATTCTTCCCTTCTACTCTGCCCTCATGAGATTCCACCTGGAGTATTCCATCATTTTCTGGAGCCCCCAGCACAACAAGGACATGGACCTGCTGGAGGGAGTCCAGATGAGGGCCACGAAGATATCAAGGGAGAGAAGAGTCTCTCCTATGAATACAGCCTGAAAGAACTGGGGTTGTTCAGCCTGGAGAGGTCTCCAGAGAGACATTATAGCAGCCTTCCCGTAGCTCTAGGAGGACCTACAATAAAGCTGATAGGAGAAGGAGGGAAGGATTTAAAGTGAAATATGATGGATTAAGACTAGATATAAGGAAGAAATTCTTAGAGTGTGGGGAGGCACTGGAAGTTGTTGCCCAGAGGAATTGTAGATGTCCCATTCTTAGAAGCGTTGAAGTTCAGATTGGATGAGGCTTTGAGGAAACTGTATAGTGGAAGGCATCCCTGTCAATGACAAGGACATTGAAATAAATGATCCATATGATTCCTTTCAACACAGATAATTCTATGAATTCATCAGTATTATGGTTGAAATTCTAGCTTTATGGAGGGAGTAAAACAACCAAAAAAAGCCAAAGTCCTAACTACTTCCTATTGCTTCTGTTACTGCTTTAACTACTGTTCCAACTAATTCCTAACTGAACAGGTGAATTACACTCAGTTTACCAATCAAAATCTGCATAGTACTAAAAGGAAGTTTACTGTAACATCTGCACTGTTGAACTAGGGTTTCCTTCCCACCCCCTAACCCAGCAGCTTAAAATAGAAAGAACGAAAACTTTTCATTTTGTAGAGAAGAATCAGCAGTTAAATTCAGCAGGGAGGCCTTTCCGTTTACTCTGCTACTCATGAATAAAGGCAGAAACCATTTAATATGTCAAAAATAATGGAAACTTTCCCTAGAGATATTTTTCATCTTGGCCTTTGCCATGAGGCATTCTCAAGCTCGCTTTGCTTTTCACATTGTACATTGTTGTTGTTAAGGTGGAAACATAAGCAATTAAAAAGATAATATCCACACTGTTTCCATGGAGGCCATTAGTGTTCTTCACTATTGTGGTTTTTGTGGGTTTGTTTCTTTTTATACTAATGAAGCCCATTCCCTTTTTTTTTCATTTTCTTGTAAATTGTATAACACTAATGGATTAGACTAAATTCTTCCCACCTCAAGTCTAATACCATGTAACAGTTTGTTTATACTGTTGGCTGCCTTAAAATAAATAAATAAATAAACAAACAAACAAACAAATAAATAAATAAATAAATAAAAGATAAAAGAAAATGGTAATAACGAAAGACCAATTTTATCACTTATATCATTAATGGGTAAATTTGTTGGCACAGAAGCAACGGCATTGCTGAAAATGACTGGCAAAGGCAGGTTTATTTAGCTTAGTGTTTGATAAAATGGTATTTAATTTGCAGCTCTGACCTGAAAGACAATGGAGGAGCGCGCAAAAAATATAGAAATCATTAACACAGAGCAGCAGTTGGAAGGAAAATAAAAGCCACAAGTAAAAGCACAAGGTTTTCAAAAAAATAAGTTATATAGTGCCTTAAAAAAATAAAATTATAGCTAAGCTTTCATTTCCAAAAAATAATTTATTTAAATTAATTTCAAGGGCCATTTTCCTTATCACTGTTATGGAACAGCACAAGTTTTTCTGTTTCTATTTCATTTTTCATGGTATAATAAGAAATAGGATTACAGATTTTAGTCATGTTTGCAGATTTGTCATTGGTACAAGCTACTGCATCACATCAGAAACAGATCGAAATGGTGGATTCCTCAATATTATTGTGTTTTTAAAAATTATTTCTTTTCTTGTGTTCAGGAAATTTTAAAGATCGTGCTCCTCGAGACTCAAAGCATGGATTAGTAGAAGATCTGATGAGTCATCTGAAAATGTAACCAAATAAGAGTTGCATTATTGGCTCTCTTCCAACAATTCAATATCTTAAACAGCATTTATTCCTTCCCTCTGGGGTTATTTTATACATTAC
The DNA here is from genome assembly GCF_000277835.1 of Geospiza fortis. NCBI lineage: Eukaryota > Metazoa > Chordata > Aves > Passeriformes > Thraupidae > Geospiza > Geospiza fortis. The sequence continues at coordinate 7,109,537 of NW_005054297.1, read as the reverse complement.
AATGCTTCCTTTGAGTGTTCACTGACAAGTTTTGACCAGCCTAGCTGAAAGAACAAAGCTATATATAAATTGTGCGTGCACAGAGGGGTTCTGTCCTTCTTCATAAGTGTGCATTCAATAAAATATAAAATAAAAATGCATAAGAAGATGCTGCCTTGGCAGCTGGAGCTCTAAGACACAAGGTTTATTCATATGCACACATATATAGCCTTCTCTGAAATTATTTGGGCTGTGGTAGCTGAGACCCAAGGAAAAAAAGAGTTTCTTGACACCAGTTTTCATAGAAAAATGTAGAACAGTTGTGGTCTGAGGATTTGTGACAATCACATCATTTCTGGTATATAGCAAACCTCATCTTTTTTCTTATTATCTGTAGGACAAACAGACTTTGATAAGAAAATCTGTTTTGCTTACATCTACTACTTTACTAGATTCTGTTCATTTCCTAATTCATAAACATAAAGAAAAACAAATTAAGTATGAATTCTGGAATTCATAATGTTCTTTCAGCTCATTACACTTGAAAGGGGATTATTAAGCTGATTGGAGAACTCTGTCCCTAATGCTACCACTCTCCTGGCAACAAGGAAGAAAATTGTACCCATAATGCAGACTTGATGAGGTTTATTTCTTTTCTTATGTAACATCTGGGTAAGAAAAAGACAAGCTAGGCTAAGAGGTCATGTTCTGTCCAATGCTACTTTTTACATTTTAAAGGCTTGATTTGATTGAAAACAACCTTCTCCATTAAATCTAATACCACAGTTAGAATCTGAGAGCTAAATTTTTATGGTTTTATCCATGCAGAATAACCCAAGACTAATTCTTGAATGCAGAGTAATTTAGAGGTGATACATTGACAATATTTCTTTGCAAGCAAGAACACCCATATTAATACTAAATTGAGAAACAAATTATTATCTAAGGAATAGAAAGTCCACCTCCTCCATTCCTTTCTATGTCAGAATGCACCAAAAATAATTCATGTTCTGTCTTAATTTATATAATGCACACTGTGAAAGGACTAAATATAGATACAGGAATACAAGTAGAACAAATCTTTATTTAAACTCAAACTATTTGGAAATAGAATTAATGCAAGTGTAAGATATACACTGAATTTTTAGTTTTCTGAAATATCAGATATATCTCCTTGCAGACAGTGAAAAGTACTTTGTATAATTGATCTGAATGACAACAATCAGAAGTTAATGTTCATACAAAGGTTTTAGTTTCTCCTATATCAATAATTTTGATCAAATAATTAGAAAAAAAAGGTGAAAGTGTGTTTTGATTCAATCACAAGATATGAGTAAAAGCTATAAACAATCAGCTCATTCCTGTTCATATAGGAAGTAAGATTAAATATTCTAACAGGCCACAATTGTCTTAAAATATATTGACATAATGGGAAAATTTACTAAAAACTAAAAACAATCAAAATGAAAGCAGTAAAGTGTTACTGCTCCAAGACATCCTTCAGATAAGTGAAATAGAAAGAAAAGAAGTACAAGGACATCTTTGTTATGAAGGTAAGTTTAATACTGACTGTGAATAGACTGGCAATAGCTGAGGATAACGTTCAAAGTTGGGAGCACTGATTGGCTCATATCAGAGACTGTAACAGTATCCTAAAGGAAAAATCATAAAGGATATATGTCCCCAAATCTCAAATTCTAAGAGTTTCTTTCCACAGAATTGAAGCCAATATTCTTTGATTAATATATAGGTTTAAATAATTCAGGTGAACTGTAAGGAGCATTAGACCTGGATCCAAAATTATCTCACTAAGTAACATGACATTTAGATCTCACATTCCCAAGGTGGACTGATTTAATTTAATTTTACATCATATATGAGGTTTTTTTTACAAGAGGCATAGAGAAATAAGAATCACCAAGGTCTTTCAATTACAATTGCTGTTACAGTTCATAGCAGTTCTCAGAGTACAAGTGGTATAAAATATTATGTAAACTACCTACATTTTGTCTCAAGAACTAGATCCATGACTTTCAGTTCCTAGAGGCTAGGAAGCTCTCTAGGAAGCATCATATAAGATTGCCTTCATTATACACACTTCCTAAAGTAACAACTAGCAAATTCCAGTCTACTATCATAGTCAGGCTACATGATTAGTTTTGGTTCTGGTCTTTTCTATTACAATATATGGCTTAATAAAAGTTGATAATGTTCTTATTTGGACAATATAGAATTTATGTACTTATATCAAGCAAAAAGTTGAATTTGTTTGTTTTCATGTGCTACTGGACCATGGTTCCTTCTGTAAGGAACTTTTTAAAAGTCTTTCCTAAGAATAACACATTTTAACATGACTGGTGAAGAAATTCACTCTGGCTCTGTGTTTTCTTTGGTGAGAAAAGCACAATTGATATAAATTACATGGAGAAACTATCTCTATATCTGCATTTCTCAGGCATGCTAAGTAAACATGCTGCAAGAAATTGCATGAGGTAAAGAGTTAGACCCAAAAAGAAGTCACAAGGAGAAATGTCTGAGTTCTGACTAGCTGTAAGAACTTTGTTGTTGCTAGTTGCACAGATATAGGGAGGGGCCCTCTGAACTGCAACCAAAACAGAGTTAAAAACTGACTCATTTTAAGTGTTATCTGGATAACAGATTATATCATCTTAGTTATCAAATCAACTGTATTAATTGAACTGAATGGTTCAATTAACAATAATTGCATTATTTTGCCTTAGAAAAAGAAATCAAACTTTTGCAGAACAGTATAATACAAGATTTAATCGTTCAAGCACATAAAGAATGAGGATATTGGGAGAACAGAAGTACAAGGCCAAGACCAAATAAAACTGGAGTTAAAAATTACTTCAATAAACAGATCAAGAATACCATTCACACAAGAAATTTATTCTTTAAATATTTTTTTCTGATGAATCATACTTCAGACAGAACAAGGGGAGAAGTGATCTGTAAGCAGACAAAACTTTTTAAGAAGCTTTACCAAAACCAGAGTGTGTACTGCAGCTGGGCTTTTGAGAGGCAAGCTAAAGAATCACAGGGGTCTGTGAAGTCAGATTCTCTAGAAATAGAAGGAATAGGCTGGAAATTTAACCAAATAATATAAGAAACCTTCTGGCCCTACATTAATCTTATACAGGGTTTAAAAAGAGCCCCAGGGGAAGTCAGTTTTAAAACAGATCTTCATCAAATTAAAAAAAAAAATAAAAAGAGCATAGTACAATTATTACAAAACTTGGTTTAGTAGTCCAGGAGACCCTATGGTTTATATTTTCCACATAAACTCTCTGAACAAGCTTTTTATAGCTAAAAAATGTGGTGATGGGTGGGTGCAGACATGGGAAATATCTCCTTCAGGATGGTGAGATCCAGTGGGAATCCTACTGTGTTGACCCACGGCCACCCAGAGGCTCTTACATGGACCCATCAGTAGTAGAGGCTTACTTTCAGAGGGGCCAGGAATTTTGTCATCTAGTAGTCACTGAGATTTTAGTCAAGTTCTTCATTAAAGTTCATGTCAAAATTATTTTTGTGATCTAGGTTTTACTTTTTAGAATTAAGGGAACTTCTTTTTTAACCACTCATGCTTCTTTCATCCATCATACTGTTCTTTATTCAGTGAGTCACAGGAAAGATATCTTTTCATGCTAATTCTGGTTTTGGATAGACCCAAGCTCTTACACTTAAAAGGAAACTATCCAGAATGAAGTTCTCAAACCAGAACAGCCTAATGTGGTTCCTCATGTTCACTATGTAGAGGTAGCTGTCACCTGA
>NW_005054297.1:7103864-7105740 GCF_000277835.1 Geospiza fortis | reverse complement strand
AAAGAACTGAGATTTTCACTGCTAAACTGAAGAACTTCACCAAGTCTCTGAAGCTATCCTTTCCTGCTGCTGTTTCCACAGTACTATTATCTTCCAATGTTTCCTGCAGCTTCTGGAAGTCACACTATGCTTAGTGTCTTATTTCCTATCCTTTCATGCCACCAAATCTTAACACTTTACAGGACCCCACTGTTCTTTCCTACAAACTCTGGAAAACTTCATTTAACTTTACTTCCTCTCTTTTCTTTCTGAAATGCTCCAGGCAGTTTATCATCAAGTGATGAACTCTGCTTGACACCCTGTATTCCAGTATTTGTACATCATATTCCAGCCCAGTAACTTCAATGGGGTTTTTTTTCAGGTAGGTATCAGTATCCAATTTAAATTCTTCTTGCCTAAGGGTTCTCCCTGTTGGAATTGCTATAATCTGTCACACCTGTACAAGTGACATTTTCTTGTTTAACCTTGACCCATATCCCAGTGAATACAATTTGAGTGATTTTTATAATATCATCAATTTTCTAACAATATGGTCTGGAATTATTTATAAATCCTTAAACTCTGTAAGTTATGATGCAGAATTCTTGGATGTGACAGGACATCTAAAAGACTTGCCCTTAATTCCTATTCCTTAGAAGCTAAGAAATTCTGAATAAAAAGCTATGAGACTGAAAAAAAGAGAGAGGTTTGTCATTCACATACACAATGTAGGAAGCTTTCAGAGATCTCCTTTAAGAAAATAATACATGTAAGCTTTTGAAATTATAGTAACTTTTCTCAGCCTACCTATCACTCCTCCCTTTCCTTTTTTTTCCTTTATCAGACTTCTAACATTTTTTAACTTTTTTCTCATGATTTTCACATCTGAAGATCTTTCATGTGAAAAGTTGTCAGACTTTTTTTTACTATTATCCCACCTTCTGATTTTACTTTAAACATTTCTTGATCCCTTATTAAAAAGCACCACTGATTCACAAAAAAGATTCTTTGTGTTATATTCCTCTGTTGGTGACAAGCAAAAACTTGTCAGTCTTCATACATCAGAAGAAAAAATGAAATTATTCTTAACCTAGCTTGACTGATTTTTGTGACCCTATTAATTATACACCTTAAATATAAAATATTTGCTGCAAGATAATCATGCTTATATGACCCTGAAGTAGTAGCACTGTCCTGAGCTTTCTGCTAATATAGAAGTTGGATGCTTTTACATTGTATTTAATTTATTTATTCAAATTGTTATTCTCTTCCCTTGTGAAATGGAAATAAATGGTATAAAGATCCTCAGTCTTGGAACAAACTAAAATAAATTACTCTGAGTATCCTGATATACATTTCCAAGTGTGAAAACTTGCTGGTAAAGCATTTGAGAGACATTGTTGCTAAATTAGATATGATGTGTAAACATTTTTCCCTGTTAAAAGAACCCTTTAGAAAGCCTCACTCCTAAGATATTTTGGGATGTTATTGATTTTAGAGACATTGATATGTTTCTTTATGTTCTCTGCCAAAAATTAATGCAATACCTGAGTAGCTCTGGATTTTAGCTATAAAAATCTGAACAAATAAAAGTATATACCAATCTAAACTGTTGTAGCTTTGTAGTATTTACCAAAAAAAAAAATATATATATAGCCCACATTTAAGTTTAATACCTATGAGATTTTGCATTCTGTCTCTCTGTATTTTGGTAGGGACTATGTTCTTTATAGACCTTCTCTTTTATGCCACTTTAATAAATGGATGTTTTCCACAAAATATTCAAACTCTGTTCTGATCAGTAACCTTAGTGACACAGGCATCCTTACAATGTGATTTCTAAAAGGAACAAAACGTATTTTGATTCATGTTTCTCCATATTTTTCTTATTATATGA
>NW_005054297.1:7094708-7103837 GCF_000277835.1 Geospiza fortis | reverse complement strand
ACATATTAATAAATTCAAAAAATCTATTTTGTGTGAAAGAATTTGGTTTTGAAAGAACTTTACGTTATTGCTTGTCCATATTTTTTAATAAATTTGAATGTTTTGAAAGAAAATAATATAACATGAAAGTAATAATAAAATGCTTGCTAATAAGGTCATATTCCTTTAAGCCTGAAAAGAATTATTCTTTTGCATTAAGAAAGAAAAAGTCATCATAAATTAATCCACTAAAGCTCATAATGGTGGTCACTTCTAGTCCACTTATAGGTTTAATGGCTTTTAAATGCTCAAGCTATATGGAATTTGAAAAACTATCATAAAATGTAGTGAATATATAGTGTCCTCATCAGGTAAAAAAAAAAGAAAAAACAAAAGACTATGCTTATGTTGGGTATACCAAAACATTCTGGAGATTTGATAATTTGATCACTCCAAGTAAACTGAATGCATTTTCTAGAATTCACAACCTAAAGTAGGATGATTTCATTAAGATTTTCAGGAGAAATTCTTTCCCTTATAATTTATCTGTCAAACCTGCAATATTTGATGACAGCATATCATTCAAAAAAAGTGAATATTGATATAAAAATTTTGAGTGATGAAGAATCCATTGTTTAAATGCCATTCTTTTTAACATATTTTATTTGCAATAATAATAAAGCCAATTGAAAGCAAGTTAGTCTACAATCAGTGTTATCAAGTCAAATTTCAGGAGATTCCATTAAGCTCGAAAGAGGGTTATTAAACACCAAACTTAAATGTGGTATTTGCTGCTCCTTACCGGAATTTAGGATGCAATTCAGCTTAACTCGGGTTTGAAATCCCCAGGAATTTTTTTGTCAGAGTCTCAGGTTCTGTCTAGTTATGTATTTTTGTTGCTAGTGTCAAAGTTCCATGTCACTGGAGCACAACTAGACTCATTTTATGCAGCATACAAACTAAACCAAACTATGACATCTAAAACTGTTGCATGTACAGATTCATGAAACTTCTGGAATTAATACCAAAGCCATTCAGAAGTCCATACTTGAAAAGCAAGTTCTCTGAGGTTTAAAGCAGTCTCCTCTCAAGGACTGCAAATTGAATGCACTCTTTTAGTTTATGGAGTTTTTTATGACCTATACATATATATACACAAATATATATACACACACTTTACTATCCCTTATTCTACTGCACCCCCATGCAGCTGCATACTGTTTTGAACATGTGTAAGTTTATCTGACTTTTGTAATTTTATATGTGGTACTTCTTCAATATAGCGATGATACTTCTGTTTATCCTGGTGGCCAGACACAATGAAAACAAAAATTCTCTGTGCCCTAAACCCCTGCTCCTTCCAATTTCATCAGTGATTGAGGTACATGAATGATTCCATTTTGAACGAAATACCACTTGAAAAGTTCCAGCAGGGGACAGTAGTCTTTGTCCCAGAAGATAGAGGTTTTTCTGGACTGATAAAGTGCTTAAAAAGGTTGGATTTGCCAGTCAGTATTTTATATGAGTGTTGATAATTCATTTTAAGCTAATGATATGCAAAGTGGTCTCGCTAGGAAGTGCGGTTTTCACTCAGATAGAATTACAATCTCATTTACTTGTGTAGACTCACTAATCTGATTGTAATCATGTTACTTATTTTTAAATTTTGTGTATGGCAGCTGTACATCAGAAATGACATACAGGTGGGACTATCATATATTAAATAAATTTAATCACATTTAAATATTTCAAGGTTTGGTCTTCTGTAAAAAGCTGGTTCTTAAACAAACAGCATAAAAAAACCTTCAAAACATAACAAAATCATTGTTACATACTTATTTCTAAGCAAGGTTAAAATATTTTAACATTAAAATTGACCTTAAATAATATAATTGTTGCTCGCAATTAAGTAGACTGAGCCAGCTGTTTGATCATGTTATGATAGAAGAATTACAATGCTCATTGAATTAAATATATTTTCCCACCTATTAAGGGGCAATTACAGTCTTAAATCAATTTATATTTATAATTTGATATTTCACGTTCATAGAAATATGACTATGTTCTCTCACATGTATTCAGAGCCCCTAATTAGATTTCATCTTGTTTGATTACTGGCCAAAGGGACTTGGATCTAGAACCCAGTAAAACTACTTCAATTCCTTGCATGATTTCCAGTGTACCCTAATTTCCTACGGCATTGCCATTTGTAGTGATGAAAATCCTGATGACAGGCGTTCTTCCATGGGCTGTTGCTGCTTAAAATGAGTAGTCTTCTAGTGGCAGCAAGATAGGTAGTACTTCAGGTGAGACAGTCCCCATCTTGGCTGTCAGTCCTTTCTCCATTGTCCATCTTCATGACATTTGCTGTGAGCACCTTATTTAATGAGATATAACCTTACCAGTTATATCTCATGTCTGGGCCTATGTCTCTGGAATAGTGATATGCATTGCTTTAAGAACTTATGTAGCTTAACCATGTACTTAAGAGCACTCTGTGTAAGAAATATTTTGTAGCAAACGCAGAATGCAATAATTTTGTGAAAAAAATAATTTACATATTCTCTTCAAAAATTAATACATACATTCAATATAGCATGCATACAACTTGTGTATATATAAATAGTTTTTTGCATATCTAAAGCTCAAGGACTTTATGTGCTATTTTGTACATATATTGATAGAGAGTTGCCAAATCTGACATCAAGAGATTAAGATTGTCACTGAGTGCATCCAGTAGCATGTGTTCCCAGTAGACACACACACATAAATGGAATATACAGTACATGCTACCTTGTGTACAGAGCCAGCCACACTGATCAGCACATGCAGGCACATGCAGCACTTGCACAAGCACACACACCACCAACACCTGCATCCCATTTCTTTCTCTGGCTGACCAGGATAAAGATCCAGTAGTGGGAAGAGATACGAGTATATAATGTTCACTTTTCCAGCATGTGGGATCTGCTGCCCCTGGTTGCCAGGATTCCCACTTGGTAGCATCTGGCCACGCCGCCTTGAATGCCATAGCCCCACTCTAGCTGCAGGTGTTTAGACCTGCACTCACACACTTATATATATATATATATGTATCCCTTCAAATGAAGAGGTGTTAGATATACCAGTCCTGGACCATCCTGCTCCCCCATTGCCTTTCACCAAGATATTCACATGCTCAAGGAGGTCCCACAGTCAATCTCCAGAGCCCACTCGTGTGTGTGTCTGGTCCCACCTACTCACCAGTGAGGCTGACCTGATGTTTGTTTGTGATCATACACAGACTTGTGTACAAACACTCATCATTCTTGCTGGTGACCCAGATGCACAGAGTCTCTGGCACTCCAGTCACCGGCTCTTAGACTTCTCATACACATACATATGCACATGAAAAGAGCCCTTCACCCAAGAAAATAGATAAAATTTAATGAGAAAACAGGGCTGTGGTGAGGGAGTGTAACATGGTCAGGCAAGAGCCCTGACAGCATTGTGCAAGTAACCATCCTCTCCTACTTCCTTCACCTATGGAGAACAAGACTTATGAGGATCAGCTGAAGGAACTGGGGTTGTTTAGCCTCAGGGGACACTTCATTGCTCTCTACACCTACCTGAAAGAAGGTTGTAGTAAGGTGGGGATCAGCCTCTTCTCCCAAGTGAAAAAATGACAGGACTAGAAGAAACAGCGTAGAGCTGTGCCAGGGAAGGCTCAGTTTGGACATAAGGAAAAGCTCCTCCATTGAAAGGGTTATCCAACATTGGAACAAACTTCCCAGGGAAGTGGCTGAGTTGACATCCTGGAGGTGTTTTAAAAGGCATGTAGATGTTATGGTTAGGGACATGGCATAGTGGTGGATGTGGAAGTGTTAGGTTATTCCAGCCTAAATTACTTCCTGAGATACTCCCCAAAACACCTCAGGTATCCTTTCCTCTCCTTTCATCTTTCTCTGAACATCTCATTGCCTTGTACAAATACCAAATGTCCTTCTCCTGCATCCCATCACAAGTCCCACACCCCTGTAAGCATCAATCTGCCCTTTAGTCCAAAAAGCAAACCAGAAGCATTAAGCATAGGGAAAAAGTCATGACACTATGTTTTTATCTAAAGGTTTTGTGCTGCATAAGACAAAATATACTATTTTATTTACTAATATAAACTAATACAAAGGGGCATTCTCCCAGAAAATATAACTAAAAAAATAGAGATGGAATAATAGAAATTTAAGGATTTATATGCAGAGCAATTTGGAAAGCAACTTTAATTAACCTAGGTTTATATTACACAGTAAAGCTAGCAGAGTTAGATCAGTCAAACAGATTGTGGACAGCAATCTCTCTAGCTGGCGTGCAGGTGGAAGACCCTTGTTGCAGTTATGCCCTCCAGCTGCTCATTATTACCCTTCTGCTAGCAGAACTGGGAGGGCAGTCACCTCCAGCAGAGTGGTTCCTGTGATTGATCTCTCGTCCTCTCCAGGCAAAAGCAGCCAGGTAAACACGAGCGATTTAAATGGTTGGCTTGAGGCTCAGGACAGATATCCTCTTTCACATCTAGCTGTGCTGATAGCTATTGTTCCTAGTCATCTCTGTGCTGGAAACTATGTCACTCAGGATGCCCAACCAAGCAGTAGATATCTCAGGACTACTTCTAAGACAGGCAAGCTGAGATCTATGTATGCACAGTTTAAACCCACTTGTTAACCTGTTGGTAGCAGATCCTGTGTTAATCTCTGTTATAAACAGCCTGGTGTGTTTTTCTGTATCATTTGGAAACTTCACTGGCTTTGCTCTGAATGTGGATTAGACAGAATTTGCCAGAAACACTTTACCAGCTGAGCTGTGAAATAGGGTAAGCTGCAGCCAGTGAAAAAGGGAGAGCTTGATGTTGCTATATCAGCACCTGCAGAGGTGTCTCTTCATAGCTTTAGGCAGTTAAGAGGAGCAAGAGATGTGATTCCTGATTGTCATAGTTTTGTTCACAAGTGAAGAGGCTTTACAGACACCAATTATAAAGCTTCTTTAGTTCTGTTTGAGCTGAATGATAAAAAGACCTTCTTGAATTGTACAAAGAGTGCTTTTTCATCTGTGTTAGTATCATGCTGCCAGTAAAATATTTCATGTTGCATCAGATCTCGGGCTCCAAATATACTACCTAAATGAATGTTCTAAATAAAAGAAAACTTTAGTGAAAGCATTATATAAGAAGACATTTTTTATTTACATTCTATTAGCTGCTGGAGCTAGTTTTTAAATGTGAGGATGTTAGGAAGCAAACTGCAGGTATTGCCAAACGTGCCTCCTAAATAAACTTCAGACCTTCCAGAATGTAAGAAGCAGCTGTTCAGCTTGATGTGCTTTTAAACAGAGGAAAATGTTTTTTGGGATTAATATGACCTCTATTTTATTAAGAAAGCAACTTAGAAAGGAAAAACTGTATTTGTGACATGTATTGTGAAAGCCTAAGTATTTGTGACACACTGAACAAAAAGATAGGTTTTGCTAGAGCTGAGTGTAAATGCATTAACGATAAATATGTTCATTTTGTAGCTGTGTTACAACTGCTGCTAGGCAGCAGTATTACCTTGATCTGAAAGGTTTGTTAAATCCTTTAACAAACTTTTACTCAAGCCTCTTCCAGCCACAGAACCGGGAGAGGCTGGACAGAGGCACAGAGTTCAGCTGCTATCCCTTCGGCCAGGGTCTTTCAGCACCTCAGGTCAGTGTGGTACCACAGTGCACTCTCTGCACTTGCCAGTGATACAAAGAGGCTGTGACTCCAGTCAGTGATTCTTTGACTGAAAGGAATATCATTCAGTTAAATTTACTGGGCATTCCTTAGGCACAACTTCAAAAAAATTTAAGAAACTTGAGTGAGCTGAAGTAAACAAGTAAAGAGACAAGATGGATACAACAGAGTAATGGTCAGGCAGCTTTCTCCTAGGATTGTTAGCAGGAACTTGAGCTGACATCTTCATTGATAGTTATGGTGTTTACATGAATGAAATCAAGGTGGTACTTGTAGATTGAAGTGCACTGTAACCACACAGTCATTTTGTCATATGGAAACACTCTCATTTTTTAAGTTTAGCCTGCTGTGGCACCATCTGGCAAATTCTAGTTTTATCAGTGCTCATGTCCCCATTAGAGTATAGCCATAAATGAAATCAATTATATCTTGATATCCTTAAATGCATTTCTCCAATAACCCCAAGAATCATAATTGAAGTAATGGCAGTGAATAAATGTCCTTAAAGATAAGCTACAGTAAAAGCTTCATACTGAAAATATAAATGCTGAAAAATTTACTGAATTATTTAGTCCCATATACCATTGCTAGTTACACGAGTGTCAGGTTAAATTTTACCATGATTACGGCAACTTTTCTTGTAGTCTGATGCTAATCTTAGCTCTTTAATCTATTAAAATAACAGCCACTATAATTGTCTTCCTCATCTCTCATTTCTTCTGTAACACATCAATGAAGAGTCCAGGCACTGATGCACTCTCCCATGGTGCATTAGATATAAGATCTTCATCTTCTTCAAGACCTGATACAATTTAGACCCAATTTTTGATACTTCTTTATCTTTGGAGCACCACAGATAAAAGTCTTAATGCTCTGTTCTGTCTAGAAATTCTTCTTCAGATTTTAATGCTGATTCAGTTTCATGCACTATACTCATTATTCCAAATTTTTCCAATTCAAAACTTAAAAAAATATTAAATTCTTCTGTGAAGTTAATAACAATTATGACAATAAGAGAAGAGGGGAGAATCCTAGAACTTTATTTAGCTATGTGCATTAATGGCTTAATTTCATAAGTATTCATTGAATAGTCTTCACTGAAGTTTCTAAATGCTGGAAATGAACTTTCCAAATGAAAAATCAGAAGCATTCCATCTCCTTTCCAAGCTTTATTTCATGTATTATATACATGCAATAGCATGAATTGGATATTTAGCTGTTAATCCTCTTTGCAGCCCTTGGTACAAAATTTCTCTTGAAATGTATTTCAGCTTTCATTAATTCTGACAATGGTAGCTCATAGTTGGTATGTCAGTGACAACAAGTCTCATGGAGAAGTTCTAAATATTGTCCCCTGGGATGACATTCCATTGCATCTTCAGCCTCACTGGAAAGGTCAGTGACACAGATTTGCTTTCAAGAATGTAATCCAGTCCAAGAGTGACAGCCAGACTATTCAGCACGACAGAGGCAAGGAAGGTTTAAAAAGGCTTTTCATTTGTAAATGACAGAAACAAGTCACACTGGGAATTGCAACCTTTGCCTATCTAGAAACAACTTTGAACACAATGAATCAGTACTTCTTGATCTGGTTTGAAATGTAGAAGGTGAGATGCTTTGGCTTAATCATTAGGATGTTTTGGCTTAATCATTTCCAGGATAATTAAGCCCAAAAGTATTCTTATGGAATTGTAAATGCCCTCCCATTGATTCTGGCATCAATATATGTATTTAAAATCCTTACATATGGAAATATCACTTGCCAATGATAGTCTTTCTAATAGTTTATTTCCCACCCACATCTTCTAGCAAGAAGAGATTTTTCTTTAACCCCTATTTTATATTATAATTGCAATGTTTCCTTTAGTTGTGAACATTCTGGAAGAATATACCTTGTGTTTAGGCATCAAGTATATAGGTATATAGGCTTCAAGTCTTTCAATCATATGAAGAATACAAATTTATTCCTAGAATAGAGGTTTTTCACATGCTAAAAAACCTAGAATTATCTTAACTCCTTTACATAAACACAGGTGCTCTCCTGATACACATGTGAGCATTTAGAAATGGAAAATTAATTTCTGCCTGTGTAGGTCCTTGTGACTTGTTGTGTGCATACATGTACTGTGTGTACATGTGATTGTCTGCCTGCTGGCGCTCAAACTCGCTGGCTGGAGCTGGGAACACAGACCTTCAGCAACCTCAACTCTTTTAGGCTATCAGACTTGGCAGTGCTCTACAATTTCTACTTTTCTTCTTATTGTTGCAACTTATTCCTCTCACTAATTGTATATAACTCTATGTAACACTAATTGACAAATATAACAAACTATAGCTGCTGCAAGCTTGCTTTCTAAATAATGTAGGCAGCTCTATATGGCTCATGTAAAGCCTTCACCTTCCAAAAAACCATTTGAAAATATAATAGATAAAACTCCCACAATTAAAAAAAATCCCCAATATCATTTATGACATATATTGAAAAGAAGATTATTTAAGTAAAGGAATTATTTAATTTGTAAAGAAAGCAAATACATGAATATGCATATGAACTGTATTAAAAGCAGTGAAGTTAAAAGCCCTTGATGTTACATGAGCTCTTTTCAGTTCTGAGCATGAAGTCTTAGAAACAATGTGCTCTATTTCACATTAATCTCAGTTATGAAAGCTTTTAAGCAAAACAATAATGACTACTTATAATTAAAAAGAATATAAGGAAATTGTTCTTTTAACATTGAAAAAAATTACTGCCTTTTCACCCTAGATTTAGTAATTAAGATTTTGGCAATGAAAAGGAAAGACAAATATTAAGAATTTACTCAAGCATGCTAAAGAAGCAGAATCTTCTCCTTTACATGCTAAGGCCATCACAAGCATGATATTCATGTGAGGCAATGGCAGGAAATTTGGTCATGGTTTAACAGCACTACATCATAGCGGGGTTTTTGTGGGTTTTTTTTCTTTTCTTTCAAATATCAAAACCTTGTTATCACTGCAATAAAAAGAACAGAAAAATAAAGTAGAGTATATAAGCATTTACAGGTCAGAATTCATATTATTTACATTTTAGACACTGCTTTGCCTAAAACCTGTGCTGGGTGCATAGGTTCCTCTATGAGATGAAAGCAAGGTAACTTAAAATTGCTACCTTCAAAATATATTTAACAATATAACTGGTATTAATTGCCCAAATGATAATAATTTCCCCAGTAGTTTGGTTAGAAGTGGCTCATACTACAAAGCACTGATATGCCACCCGTCTTAAGCTCTCATGGCCTGTCCTAGTCATTCAGTGCTGTGACGTCTGTGTTACAAGATGAGTAGCTACACAATAAATGTACTAATTTAAGACAGCTCAAAGGACTACCACAGTTAAGAAGATTTCCTGGGAATATGAGCAAAAATTTGCC
>NW_005054297.1:6912283-7094698 GCF_000277835.1 Geospiza fortis | reverse complement strand
GCAGAGACAACATAGAAAACATGTTCTTACCACTGTCACATCCAGTCACAGATCTCATGTTGTTGGGCTGTGGTTAAGTTTCTGTTCTATTTAAGTGTAAACTCTGCCCTATTAATTGAAATCACCTAAAACATTATATATTATTTCATTGGATTTTGCTCAGAAAGGGAATAGAAGCACAACACAGTCAGGTACAGACTGTCAAAGAAACTGCTCCTTTCTCGCTGCATTTTGGACTGCTACTGCCAATTCTTGCACCAGTCCTAGTGCAAGCAAACATTCCCCAGCCAAGAATTCAAATTTGATTTGTAAGCCAATGTACTACAGCTCAGATTCTTATCAAGGAGAGGTAATTAAAAACATGGATTAGGAATAGTCTCATGCAATTGAATCGAGAAAAAAAGGAATGTTACAGCCTTTTTTCCACCCAGTTTTGCAAACTTGATTCTATTGAGACGATAGGTGTTTGCTATTTACATCCAGTTACTCAAAGGATGTAACAGTGACTTTACTTTTAAACTTGGATGAGGAAAAAAGAAAACTTTCTGCCATCTACTTTTTACGAAACATTTCAAAGGTGCACCAGTCTGGGCTTGGATAGAGTTCATTTTCTTTATAGTAGATTGTATGGGGCTGTGATATAGACTTTTGACCAAAACAATACTGATTTCACAATAACATTTTAGCTTTTGATGAGCAGTGTTCACACAGCATCAAGGACTTCTCTGTTATTCAATCTGTCCTCAAAATAAATGGATTTAGCAGGTAAGGAGATGTGCATAATAAGTTGGGAAGACACACAGCCAGGGAGCTGATCCAACCTATTCAAAGAGATATTCTATACCATGCAACACCACACTTGCAAATAAAAGGGAAAAAAGGGGCATTTAGGAGGGTCAGCCATCTTTAGATCAGAAACTGTCTGGGCAATATTCTACCCATGGAAGGAGGGGAGTGGTTGCCTCTGCGTCACTTGATTTGATTTGTTTTCTTCCCTCTTCCACTTACCCTTCAATTATTAGGCATTTGTTATTATTACCATTATAGTTTGTTTTGATACATACGTTTTCTCTATTTTTATCCTTCATTTACTCTTCCTCCATTCCCCTGGTAGAGTGGGAGAAGTGAGCAAGCAGCTTTGTGGTGTTTGGCTGCCTGTCAGAATTAACAGCAGCAGGAGAATAAAACATTATTTCAGGAAATGGGAAAAACCCAGCCCTGCTCTCATCCTCACTGACTTCACATAGGTGTTTTTGCGACAGATTGTGAGATCTCTGCTAGATTATGATTATCAGATGATGACCTCTGTAGATTCTTTGTCCTTTCAAGTGTTGTACCATGAGCTCAATAATTTCGATTCTTTCCTATGCAGTGGTGTTAAATCTTTTTACTGCAAAATGAACATAAATATAGAATGTCTACTATCAAAAATTCTATCAAAAATTAAATCACATTCTTTTAATTTGTTCTGTTTCTTCAATTTACCCTTCTGCTTTGCTTTTGCAGAGCTAAAAACACAACTCAATAAATGTCAAATAGTGATGTTGTTCAAATGTTCTAATAAATAGCATTAAAATTTGAAGTTGAATGCCAGAAAATGTAATGCAAATCTTGAACAATTCTAGTCAAAGGGACTTTATTGTTTGGAGGTTTTTATTCCAGTAATTATCTGTGCTTTTTTTTTTTTCTTTTGCTGCTAGTCAGAAAAGAAACTGTTTCAGTCTGAAAGGTCTTTATAATTAAATCACTTTTCAGTTTTAATTTTCCCTCATTCTCTATGGTCATATAAATTAGACAAGTCTTCTCTGTTATTTCTGTTAAGAGGTTATTAGTTATTATACATCAAGGCATATTTTAATTGTGGAGCCAAAGACGGAGATGTAGAGTCATGATCCTATGGGATACATAAATGATTTGGTGTCATATTTTCAAATATATTCAGGTATGCCATTTGGGCACCTGTACAGGCTTTCCTAAATAAAATATCTAAATAGGTTAAGAATCTGTAATTGAAAATAGACTAAAGTTTTTGTTTTAATTTTAGAGAAAGTGTGAGATTTTCCTCTATTTTTTCCCTAAGTGATCTTAAATAATTACTGTATGCTTTAATTGTCTCTCAATATTCTACTCCCTTACTTCAGAAAATTTGAAACATTCAAGATAGTCTAGTAGGTTTCTACCTAACATGTTTTTAGCTAATGAGTTTTTATCTCTAACCTAAAAATTCTTAGAGAAAAGCTGGAGAAACCAGCTTTCCAACACAGCGTATAATTTTGGTTGGTATACGTGTCTAACTTGGTAATTTTAGTGACTGCAAGTCAATTTGAAAAGACAGTTGTGTTCATGTTAACCCCAGATTCCAGATACTTATCTCACTTCTAGGTCTGCTTTTTGGTTGGTTGGTTGTTCTGTTCTCATTTTTTATTTTGTTTTGCTTTGGGTATTTTGTTAATCTCTGCCCGAAATGATTGCAAATCAAAATTTACTTTAAAACTGATTTGCAGAATATACATAAGATGCATAGGGGCCCTTTAAACCCTAGAAGAGCTGCTGATTCCATTCTGAGAAAAAAAAAGTGGGGGGATTCATTTCTGTGTCTCTCTACCACCTGGCAGGCTTAATAGTCTGCAAAAGGTTTTTTCACCAAGATGGTGGTTTCTAAGGTAGTTGTTTCTTAAGGAACCATGTGTTCTATGAATTAAAGGCTAGATTCATTTTGCAGACAGAAAGATGAGATTACTCATGTGTTTTAGTCTTTATCTAGAAGGCAAATCTGCTCCAGTTTATTAAATCCTTTGTTGGTAAGGCAGCTAGGCTACCTGGCAGTAGGTGTATTTAGCCCAAAGGAAGGAAGCAAAGGTGGCATAGAGTGCACATGAAACAAAAAGTCTGGTAAAGAAACTGGATTTTACTGTTATTGTTATGTATCTAAAAAGGACTCCTCCTGTGTCCTTGTGCTTACTGCATTGGCATAACAGCCCAAAAGGTAATTATGTGATACTTTTGATAGTCTGTTTTCACTATTGCATTCTTCCTGTTTAGTCAAGCAAGGAGAAAGTTGTCATCTAACTGCTTAAAAATTATTTTTCTTTTCCCGACTCTTTGTTTCGCAACCCACCCCTAAAAAAAAATAAAAAAATCCAATTTTCTGGCCTAAACTGAGAGTTTTTGAGTAGTCTTCTGCTTTTCCCTGTTGTGTTCTGATTTCAGCAGATTGGGTCTGTTTCACCCAATTTCAGGATCCCGAGAAGCCAGAATCAGAGTGAAATATTCAAAGAATCACTTACATGAGCACTTCCACAGGAACTAATAACTGTAATTTTATTTGATCCTTAGTGACAATATTTTAGTAATAATTTGTTAGTTTGTTACAGAGTCACGAAGGAGACCACGGAAAATATTTTCCTTCTTTTTTTTTCCTCAAAAGAAATTAATTTTCTCTCCTGTCCTTTACGTAAAAGGGGACAGGAGGTTAATACTATTCCGTCAGATAGGACAGTTAAGTGAAGAAAGAAAGACTGTTATCTCTCTTGATGAATATTCAGTTTTGCAAGTTTCAATGGAGTAAATCAGAGTACCTTACTGCAGAACAGTTTGTGACTGGATAGGTGTGAAGAAAAATAGTATTTGAGATGCAGAACAGGTGCTGCTTATTGGATGTCTGCTCTAATAAATGGGAGTGTGCCTTAGCACTTGCCTTGAAGGAAATGAAAGCTACTATAATGATCCTAGATGATATATGGAAAATCTGTTCCAAAGAATTTTTATTTCCCTATTAAAATTCAACTTGTGTCTGGTGAGCTAAATGCTTCTATTGACTCAGTCTGTCATATTTAAGCTGCATAACAGAAAACTGATTTTTACTGTAGATGTTTTTCAGCTGTGTCAGCATTCTCCTTAAATATCTTATATGAATTTGTGGGAACGTGTTTGAAACAGTTGCTCAAAAGCTAAAATTTGTCAAACAAATCTTCCCTCCTTTTTCACTTTGATTTTTATTAATGCTGCTGGTTTGTTTTTAGTATAGCAACGGTTCTAATCAGAATAGTTTCTCAAATAAGCTGAGGTACTTCAGCATTTAAAGTATGACTAAGAGACTCTCACCTTCCATCAGGAAGTTTCCTGAAGTTGTATTAATAGTAAAAGTATTTATTTATTATTTCAGGTTTATAAGCTTCTGAAAAAGAAACTTATTCCCACAATGAAAACCTCTCAGTAGCAATGAGCTTTTGTATATGTGACTGTAGGTTCATTTCACAGTGATTGATTGATTGATTGATTTCCCCCTTCTTGCTTGCATGTACAAATGTATGTACATAGGTATATATACATATGTATGTATACATATATGTGAGAATGTGTGTGTACATGTAGTCACATGTAAGCTCTCTAAAAGTATGCAACATGAGATGAGACCTTGACTTTAATGTGGAAATTTTTATGTTAGTGAACTAAAAATCAAATGATGATCAGATGACAAAAATCACATTATAAATTAGCCAATTATTTTGTGAGTAAAGTGCATAACATTGAATTCTGACAGATTTGCAAAACAGATTTGTTGAAGGTATGAGACAACAACAAAAGCATGACAATTTTTCAACTGCACAGATATGAGAATAGGAAATAACTGAGAATTACTCAGCTAATACATGGAGATTAATCTCCTGAAAGATAATCACTTCTCATCACAACCTAGGAAGCTGCTGTTGAAGTGTAGGCAGTTAGGTACCTCTAGGGATGACTTAGCAATGGTGTTTCATAGCTTTATACAAATGTCTCAATTCACTGAAGTCTAGATTAGCCATTTGTTTCTTATTCTTGGTAATTAATACTTGAGATTAATTAGCTTTGAGATCACTGCAGAAACTGCAGCTAGCTTGCTGGCAGTAAGTATGCTGCCAGTTTGTTACATTAGATAGCTTTGCTTTTTTATCCAGTCAAATTGCATTAAATCTGTGGTCTAAATAGTAAAGGGTCGGCTGTTTTTTTTTGTTTTTCATTTTGTTCACTTATATAACCTTAGTAATATTAGACCAGCTGAAGAGGTGTAAGCAGGTGTACTACTCATTTTTCAGTATCTTATTTAATGGCAAGGTCATGATCCTAGTAAGTTTAGAAAACTTAAAAAATAAACTACAACTATATATATGTTTCTCTCCTTCTTCAAAGCAAGCTTGTTCAAAGAATTTAGGTAACTACAGAAATAATAACACATGAGAGAAAATAGAGATAAGAGCAGTTTATTTGGTTTGTTTGGTTTTTTTAACAATGAGTGATTAACGAGTGATTAGGATTGAGGATCAATGTCAGCAATATAGCAGTCACAGCAATAGCTGAACACTTACGTTAAAAAATGACCAAAAATTTGTGAACTATTTTTCTTGACACATCCTCCAAATTCTTAATGACGTAGGCACAGTTGCAAAAAGTTGCAACTAGACCAGAACCCATCTCTCATAGGGCACTATAGGATACCCTACTTCTACACGTCTGTGTTGGAGATGTGGGTGCTCCACTTTATTGTACCCATGCAGCCCACTTCTTTCAATTTGCTAGTGTACACACAGGTGATGAGGATGCCCAGAAGGCCAAGTGTCACCTCAGCCACCAAAGGTGTGGATCCCTATGTACTATGCCTCGTACTGTTAAACTAAGAGCTGCTCTTCCCAGCCTGGCAAAGGCCATTATACCCCAGGGAGTCTTTGGCAGCATCATACCATTTTAGGTACATTTGTCTCTTCTCACTTTTTCAAATTTTAATGATTCATGCCTTGTTTAAGGATGACTCATCCTTTTTGTTTGGCTTTCTTACTCAGAATTGTTGTGGTCATTCATGGACAATTGTTTATTCCAACAGATATTAATCGTTGGTGCCGTTAGAGTTGCTTTTAGTTTGTTGGGTGGTTTGGGTTTTTTTGGCTGGTTGTTTGGGGTTTTTTTGGAAGTATCCTCTCAAACATCTTTGAATATTCCACTCATATACACCATTTACATGTACCTTCCTATCTTATCATATATTGCTACCCAGGGTGTTTTACCAAGGGAAAATTATTAGTGTTTCCCCACAAAGATATAGTGCTTCTAGTTTATATGCTAGCATGTTGCTACAAGAGGAGCTTGAACTCAGGCTGCTCAGAGATCCCATCTGTCTTAGTGAAATATTGAAGTTTAGTGATGAAGGACCCTCCAGATCTCTGCAGACAGCTTAAATGACAGAATGACACCATATATCCTATATTCAAGCTGTTCATGGATGTGTGAGCTCTTTTTGTGTAGCTAACCATTTTCAAATTCTATTCTTCTAGGCCCTCTAAATAATAACAATTGCCTGTGGCTTGCATCAACACAGCATGAGGTGTGTTTTAGTACACAGTTTTTTCCACAGGTTGATATCAAATATGCATAACTAATTTTTAAGGTCATCTTCCAGATGTGTTAGAAGCAGGGAAAATAACACATAGAAGCAACTATGTCTTCAGATGCTGAAAGGCTAGGTGCTTGGGGATTTGCTTTCTGCAGTTTCATTCCTGTATATGGGGCGTTTTTAATTTTTTTTCTCAGTACCAGAGCTACACATATTCGATTTCTTCCTTGTGTTCTGTGGCACCTATGATTATAAGCCTATGTAGCATCGATTTCAGCTGTGTTTATTTTATTCAAAATATGCAAATTGATTTTACCAGAGTAATATGTAGGAAACTTAATGAAGAGGTTTTGGTTATTCCCAGAGAATGGTCTGTGGAAAATTTACAGGTGTAGCATATCTCTTGCCCTGCTTCTCCAGCTTCTTGACAGATACTATGTGGAAAGCAAACCAGCAGCATACTTCAAGGCATGTGCATCTTTATTGTCTTGAGATAATATAATTTTGTGTACTGTGGCCAGCACTTAGTGCAGGTGTGCGTGCATGTAAGATGTTCGATGAGAGTGTACTATGGTTACTTTCTGAATTCTAATTTTTCTGGCTAGCAGAACAATAACTGTCATGTACAATAAACTCCAAGACAGGTCTAAGTCTTTGAAGGATATATCTTATTTCAGTTGTCTACAGACTTTCTAAAACTTAGCCAGACTGGTATAATATGACATGGTTTGAGGTGAACTTATGCCCCAAGTATGTTGAAAGACATTTTTTATTCCTACTGTATCTACTGGGTCTGTTTGTCTTTCTTTACAGTAAGTCAATTTTGCCAATCTGTTTTTGACTCGTTGGGTTTTGGTATTTGTTTGTTGGTTTGTTTTGTGGTTTGGGGTTTTTTTGGTTTTTGGGGGAGTTTTTGGGTTTTCTTGTTTGTTTGGTTGGGTTTTTTGTGTAGCTTTGGATTTCGTTTGTTTTTTTTTTGTTTGTTTGTCTTGTAATTGTATTTTCTATTGTGGTATGTTTTGTGGTTTTTGGAATGTTCTTTGTTCACTTATTTGGAGTGGAATGTTTTGGGGGTTTTGATTCAGTTTTTGGGCTTTTGTTGTTGGTTTTGTTGTGTGTCTTTTGTATCTGTGCGCACGACTTAACTTACCTAGTACATTTGAAAGGGTCCAATGAAGGCCAGTGGAAAAAGGAGGAGGAGTCATGGGACTGAACTTCTGATAAATAGATTTAAAGCTGCAAGAGGTATCAACTTTACATTGTGTTCTCTGAGAAAAAAAACAGGTTTGATAGTCCGTACAGAATCCTCAGCGATAAAGCCTCAGTCCTTAACTGTCCATCTTCTGATGCAGGAAAACAGTTCCTGAACTCTAAGTATTTTATATTACCAACCACTAGAAAACAAGGTTATAAATAAAGGAATAATAACCCATCATGGAGTGTGGCCCTCAACATCCCTTTGCACTAATGTACTTTCAGGCTCTTGATTTCATCTTACAGAACTGTGCTTTTGCACAATAGTTGCTATAATGTGCCTCTGGGCTTTATCATTATAAATAATTACAACCATAATAACAAAAACGAGAAACAGCAGCTTTCGTTCTTTTACTTTAGAAAGGAATCTGTCTTTCAGGCAATTTTCTTTGTTATAGATCGCTTGAAAATCTTTTGCTTCGTTTTACTCCATTCTCATATTTTCTTATTTCAAATTCTTGTTCAAATAATTTCTGTATCTATGTTAATATTTCATTCTTGTAAACTGATTTTAGTGAACAAGGAACAAGAATAATTTTTATGTATGTGAGTATGTGACATTTCAAGGACAGATATTTAATCAATAATTAAGCTGCAAAACAGTGTGGGCTGATTTCTTTCTTTTCTTTCTTGAGTGATCTCCTCAATTTATTACTCAGTTTATTGTTGTGTATGAAAAGTTTAAGAAAATTTGCATTCTAACGTTGCTAGGAACTCACTGAGGGATCAAAAGTGGTGCTATCAGCAATGATCACTGAGTTTAGTCATGAAAGGGAGTCACATAGAAAGTGAAAATGATAGTAGGTTGCCTACAAACATGTAAAGCTTCTGCCTGGGCATGCAGGAATAGGTCTAGAAAAGCCAAAGCTTAGCTGAACCAGAAACTAAGGAGCAAGTGAAAGATATTAAGAGTTTCTGTAGCTAGCTCAGCAGCAAAAAGGAAAATGAGGGAAAATGAGGTACAGCTGTTAATGGGGCATGACTCCAGTGGGGATGATCCCAGGTCTTTTGGGCCCCTTTCACTTATAGCAGATGACCAGAAGCTATTTCTTTACTGTGGAGGAAGATAGGGAAAATATTCTGTGTATATGACTGGCTAAATGGAAAAGGAGATCACAAGAGTTGCTGTACACTTAGTTTTAGTCAGGCTTTTTACCTAGTTCCTTATAGTATTCTGAAATCCAAGTTAGATATAGTTGTGGGTTTAGTAAATTGATAATAAGGTGCAACGCTGGATCATTGAGCTCACAGGGCTGTAAGCAGCAATACAAAGGCAAAGCATTGCTCTGATGATGACTGTAGGTGGTGACCATCAGAAGTAAAAGTGAGGCCCTTTACCAATGCTAATGGTAATGACAACTATCTGTCACCAAGTTCCCCTGTAGTTCAAACACTCCTGGTGGCCCCAGCCTCTGACCTGTTCCAGTCTTATGTTCTCATCTGCTTTGTACCACTATTTCTCATCCAAAATTATATTAAGTGAAAAGCAATTTCCCTCTTGATTCTTGAGGTACAATTATGATAATATCTGTTCATTCTCATTAAATTCTTGTAAATATAAAGCTATAGAATTTATGAGGGTGGGAGGAGAGACTCTGTGGAAAACAAGAGAATTCAGAACCTCTTCTGTATTCATTAATCAAACTCAGTTTGTACTTAGGCAGCTCTGTCCTTGTCTTTCCAAACAAGAAATGTTCTGTCTTCTGGTAGGAACATTAAAAAAAGTAGCAGTGAGGCAGTGCAGGTTTGAGGCATATTAAGGCAGCATTGGTAGGTTCATAACAGAGATGTGCTCTTCCTAGTCCTTTCTAAACCCAACAGAACTGTATTAGGACAGTCAATGTCACCCATGTAATTTTTTATGAGCAGGGAAACAAACTCCTCCAGTTCAGCTCAAAGGATGCTCTGAGTTTTTCTAACTCCATAAAAAAAAACCTCAAAGGATGTGGAGTGAGTGACACCGAATATTCTTAGGCTATCTTTATTTTTGTGAATTTCTCACTTTTCAGCCCTTCCCTGTGCCACTCTGGAGTGTTGATCATGCCCTATTCTGTCCTGGAGGAATTATAGGAAGGTACACTTGTTTTAAGAAAGGTGGTCAATTGTCACTGTTGCATAGATTGATCTAAGCAAGAGCATATTCCCTTCTTATTATACACTCAAGGAACTCAAGTCTCTGGCAACCTTATGGTATTCCTTTTTTTGTACAGTTTACAGAGAATTTTAAAAAAATATGTTGTTAAAGATCTGCATTTTAATTATGCCTCATATGCCCTGATTTTTAGTTATGAAGTTTCTTGGCATATCTTGTTACATAATTGGTCACATTTCAAAAATTCTTAGAATATCCTGAACACTGCTGTGCTCCTGGATTTAGGACAAGCATAGCTGTGTGTAGAGAGTTTTAATATCTGCTTTACTGAATCAGTAAGTGGCTTCTTAATGTTACTTCAAAACAGCAGGTTTGCTATGTTTGACAAGTAAGTGATTTATTTTCTCAAACCTGTTTTATTAAACACAGTTTAACAAAAAAAATCAAAATCTTAGACCCTTTCCTCAAAGAATATAATATTTTATATGTCATGATAGGAATAAATTAAATTTCCTTTGAACTAGAAAAAGTTCCAGTGAGGATATTCAGCAAAATCAGTCTTAAATGAGAATAAAATTATTTAATGATACATTAGAAGTTATAAGGTTCACTAATTTCCAAGATGGTAGTTCATTATATTCACCTTAACTTTTTATCTTTTGCACTCCTTTTCGGGAGTTTTAGGGAGGCCTAAATCCAAAATTTGGACAAAAACTCTTCTAATGCAGATGGAACTATATTTCTAATTATTCACTTTTGCCAAGCAATCTAGAAAAGATCAGCTCAAGTCATAAGTTTCATGACAAGTGGGAAAATAAATTGCTCAAGATAGGATGCAAATTAGGGACAAGGTTCAGCTGACTACCAGAATGTGTAATTATATTTTGATATGTCACAGAGTAAGACAGTCTCACTTGATTTAAATTTGTAAACTAAAAATAGTTGACTGGAAAAATGGTAGGGAAGGGGTGTATAAAAACTGGTAATTCTTGAGAAATGTAAATATGACCTTAAAAAGAAAATCCAGAGTAGGTTAAAGAATAAGTTTCTTGCATGCAATTTTATCTTGCAATAGTGTAGAGGTGAATTTGTGATTATATGTTTTATGGATTATCTTGAATATCCATAAATGCATCATTGGTGATCTGAGGGAGAAAGATTCTAACACATGACCAACTGAAAAATGCAAAATATCCTGAATAATGTGCTGATAATGAACAATAAAAATCAATAATTGTGACCAAAGAAAATCCCACAAAAAATCCGTGAGGCTACTTTAAAAACAATTCAAGGACCAGAGGATTTTCAGTCCTCAGTACAGTGTGTAAGCAAAGAATATGATTAAGAGAGTGTGGCTGCAATACTTCAAGGGCTGTGCAACATAATTGGTACTGAAAATTGACTCTTCTAGAGTAGTTCACCCTTAAGCTCCACAGAACCTGATTTTGATCTATCATTCCTTGGCTATATATTTGTATGTATACCAGCTTACTGAACATTTGATAGCATATAGAGATATTTACATGCATGATCTGTGTCTGCATGCATTCAAATTGCCTATCACAATGTTGATTAGTGAATGCAAATTCAGCTTTCTTTCAAAGCTACTGATACACTGGAACTCAGCATCTATGGATGTCAGAGTAATGCTAAGTATGCTAAGTAACACGGATTTAAGTGTTTAATGTGAGAGAATAATAGCCAAGCAGTAAATTAGTGGTCAGAGAGCAGTTACACTGTGCTGTTTGGTATCACTTTTTTCAGCTAAAGTTAAGCTTGCCCTTAAGCATTTGATCATATCTTTAGTTTAAAGTCTTGTTGTGTTAGGCTGGCACAATGTTTGATGGAAAAGCAGTGGTTTTTTTCTTCAAACAGTACAGACACTAAAACATTGACCATGAGAAGAGAGGATTTCTTACAAAAGGCAGTGTGGTGATGTGCAGAGCTACTCCTGAGTCTTGACAACGCCATAGCAATAGCCTTTAGCCCCTCTGCACAGCAGCACAGCTCTGCTTATTTGTATCTCAGCTCAGAACAACATTGTACAGTTTGCTTGCAAAGGACCAAACTGTATGATCTTATTTCAAGTTAACAAGAAACAAAATAGGAAGTAGAGACATAGAGGCAGAAGGCTGGTTTGCCAAAAAAGGGAAAAAGGTGGTAAAATTTTTTAACAGGACAGGTTGTAGGATAAACTCCTCCACTTGTCAATGGTTTCTACATCACCTTCTGTTTTTTCTCAGATTTTGGGTGGTTTTTACCCAGTTAGATTTTTTTTATTTTTATTCATCCATCCAGACTATAATATTGTAACTGGGATATAAGGATAAGGCAGGAGACAGTGTTGAAAGCATTGATTAAAATCAAGGTAAATTACTTCCACTAGTTTAACCTCATTAATAAAATCATTTTTTTAATCAAAATAGGCAAAGAGGTTTCTCAAGAATCGTTTACACTTGGTAAGTATTGACTCTTCCCAAGCACTTTGTTCTTCATATGCCCAGAATTATATTTCAGGAAGACTTCCTCCTTGATTTTTCCCAGGCAAAAAAATTAGTCTCATTGGTCTGTAGTTTTCTGAAATTAACACACTGGTCTTCTTGAATATGACTGCAATATTTTCCTTTCTCCAGTTCTCAGATTTCCATGACCTGTCAAAGATGACTGACATCAGCCATCCAAGAATGTCAGCCACCTCTGTTGGTAACCTTGGACTCAGCTCATCTGATCACTTGGATTTTCATGGGTTTAGTTGTCTGAAGCAAACACATCTTTATCCTAATGCAGTATTTTTTGTCCTTCTTTCTGAATCCTTTCACTGATCACAGGTGTGTGGGAGAAATTCTCAGCAAAGACTGAGACAAAGGTGGCATTGAGCACCTCATCCTTACACATCTGCTGTCACTAAATCTCCAACCCCTTCCAATACTATACTTGCATGCTACTGCAGTGCTGGAAGCAATACTTGCTGCCTTTGTCATCCCTAACAGGTTTCCAAGAGAGCTGCAGCTCACCTAACAACATCCCTACATGGCTGAACAATGCTTCTATATTTCTCTTTAGTAGTCTCTCCTCATTCCTGTACACTGTCCTTTGTTTTTTTTTTAATTTCATTTGAGTTCCACCATGAGCTCTCTGTTTAGTCAGACTGGCCACCTGAGACACTTGCTTGTTCTCCTGGGAGTCAGGATGGACTATTATTGTGTTTAACTGGTGTCTTTCACAACCTTCTTATCATCTTTGCCCTTTAAAATACCTCCTCCACATGATCCTATATACCTGTTCCCTGAATAAGCTGAAAGCTGCTCGCCTTAAGTGCAGGCTATAGACCCTGCTTATCTCCTTCATTCTCCTCGGGATCTTGAACTCCACTAATTCCTGGTTGTTCCAGTCAAAGTTACCTTGGACATTACTCCAAGACATTGAGTAACATATCCTCAACTGGTTCTTCCTTGTTTCTGAGCAGCTGATCCAGCTGTACTTAACCCCTGCTTGGTATCAGTATTTGCATGAAGTTACCCCTGACAAAAATCCTGTCATGGTGACCTACCAGAAAATGCCACACTATTCCTTCATGAGAATTGGGGTCTGTCATCCAGAATTCCTTATTTCAAAATAGCTTCATTCATATCCTCACCCTGATCAGGTGAACTGTAACAAACCCCGGCCACTGGGTCTCCCTTACTGGCCTCTCCCTTGATCCTGAGTTGTGAACTCAGACAAATTGTTGTCTGTCTCACAGAAGGGCTTGCATACTTCTGAGCTACTCCTTCAACTCTCCCTTACGCCCTTTGTTGTCTTCTTGATATGTGCTCCCTGAAGAATGTGTATCCATACATTCTTGCAATAGCCTATTTGTATGGGTTGTCCTACTACAGCTGAGTAATCAAATGATGTAAGGTATGTAGATATGTAAACATATGCACAGTTGCAGTCTTTGCTCTTTATTTCCCTGGCTGTGCGCATTTCTGTTCACATAACATGAGTTATATAACATATAACTTGAGATGGACCTCCTTTCACCCTTTCTTATCACCCTAGAGTTCTCTCCTGTACCTGCCACCTACCCACTACTTCTTTGCTTGACTGTGGGTTTTTATTTCCTTCCATAATCAGTTCCTAGATTAGAGTTCTACTCACCAGGTTGACCAGTCTGCTGGAAAAGCTGCTCTCAACAGCTTTGTCTTCAAGTCTCCAAAGGAGGGCCCTGCAGTCTAAATCCAAAACTGCTGTTGAAAACATCAGCTACACAAGCCTCTAATCAATTTCCTAAAAAAACTGGGGCCATACACTATAATTCACAATTTTTTGTGATGAACCAGCTATTGAATATGAGCTATGGCAATATCATCATCTAAACCAAAAAGGACACTTAGGAGAACGGATTTCTCCTGTATAGATTATGTGCTGATTTATTGTAGCTGAGGATTTGATCAACAAACCTCCATGCCACTCCACTTAGATTAAAAATATATGTTTTTATAATCTCCAAATAGCATCTCTACAAGCATTCATGGTTTCAATAGGCACTGGAAAGTATTATCATTTCTCAGGACAGGTTTTAAATCTCACTGTACTTTCTCTTTGAACTAAATTGCTGCTGCTCTTGGGTCATTATATTTCTTTCTTTTGGATTGGGAAGGTGGACCAAGGGGAGGCTTGAGATACTGCTGCCATATATGCTCAACCTTTGCTGTGTTAATCCAATACTGATTGCTCCTTTTTCTCCCCAGGAAAAGCTTTTTTAAGTCTTTAAGTACTATTGAGAGCAAGAGGGTAAATGTTCTGTAATGACTTTTAGGTCAACAAGAAAAAATAAAAGTTTCTGGGAAAATTTGAAGAGAAAAAAATGGACAAAGGAAGATTGTTTTCCTTTGCCTCTTGAACAAAGGTATTCTGGGAGATATTTAGTGTAACTGAGGTAACAATGTTGTATACCAATAAACAGTGAAATTATACACACCTATATGTCACAATTACAATAAAATCATGCATTTGGGCAGATCCTTTGCAGCTCTGAAATCAGTGCAATTCAGTCTTAAGAGATTTCTTTTTCAAGAAGAGAGATTTGCAACATTTTAAATTTTTAGCATTCCAACCAAGTCTATATTAGAGTGCACTAGAATCTGGATATCCAGTAGGGGATGGAATTTATACCAAAAAATTTAAAAATATTAAGAAGGCTTCCTTGGTTTTCCCAGTTGTAATTTGAGAATACTGGGAAAAACTCCATTCAGATTTGTGCCTATGCAGATCAATTCCAATTGTGTGGGTAAACTGAAACAGAATTTCAGTAGTTATTTTTTATGTACATATATTCTGCTGCAGTGATGCAGAGGCAAAATTTTTTTTCTATGACTAAAGGATAATTTGTTTCTCAGGAGTAGGGCATGAAAAATCGTATAACTTGTCCCATCTTATATTAACAGATTTTCCTTATTAAAAAATCTTTAGTAAGAATTTGAACTATTCTAAAATAAGTGGCAGCCAGATTCAAGGATTACAAATAAATATCTTAGCCATATTTGACTCCTTTCCTTTCTACAGTTCTAGTGTGAAAACAAAGGATAGAAGCTGTAAGAATCTGCAATGACTGCTTTCTGGTGCTCAGAGGCAGAGATCTCTCATTGAGGCATGATATCTGATCCTAAATTTTCTACAGAAAATCAATACTCCCACAAAGGTGGTAATACATCTTTGCAGTTGGAGTAAGTCTCCTCCATGTCAGATAGTACACTGTAAATTCCTCAGGTTTAGAGAGTTAAGAGTTAGGTTCTCCTGTCTAATCTTGTGTAAAATGCACCACAGTCCAGAGCCCTGCTTCATGTATTGCAAACAAACCTTTTATCAAGCTATATGAAAATAAAGGAACTAGTTCTGAATTATTTGAGTAACATAGCAGTCCCATATAGGATAACTTGGTTATCATCTCTGCACTGTGCTGCTTTTTTTACAGTACAAATATCCTTTGAGATAGAAGGTAACCTTCTCATTTGCATGCTGAGAAAAATATCAGAATTTATCTCTTGACAGATACGGCAGATTTGGCACTTAATGACTACTGATGATAGTACAAGAAGCCTCAAACACTGAGAGATTTGAGGGATCTAGTTGGAGAAAAAAAAAAAGTTTGATTTCATCCACAGGTAAACTTCTGTAGTAATTTTCTTTTAGCACTAGTTGTCACCATGTTTTGAAAAAAACAGAAAAAAAGAATAAAGTTATATTTGTCTCCTTTTAAAAAATTATTTTATTCTTTTATTAATCCATTTTTATCACTTTAATAACGACATTTCTGTCTTTCTATTCTTTCAGCTGAGTAGTTAATTAAGCCTAATCAAAATTTCCAGTTTCTCAGTTTTCAGTACCCAGAATACACTTTTCTTAAGGCTAATGCAATTTTGTGTAAATGCTACTTTTTGCTCATTTCCTTTTTTTAAAGGTTAAACAATATATGCTTCCCAGGTTTTGCATAGGGTGTAAGGAATATTTTTTTCTGTAAGCCAGAGTTTTAAGAGCTCTGGAGTTTGAAGAATTTGCAGCACCATTGCTGTCAAACAATGATCTTTATATACATGATGAACACCACTGGTATTCTGAATAATTCCTAAAAGAATATCATTGTAAATAAAATGAATGTACCTTCACATAATAATCTTATTTCCTGCCATGTTATATGAGAATGCATTTTGAAAAACTGCTGCATGAATTAAACTAAAATAATCCTACCTTATTTATTGTATAATTTTGATCACCCTAATCAGTATATCTCCTAGTATTTATATTCTTATCTATTTAGAGGGGAATGGTCAGAACCATGAAAAATCTGAATGATGCACCAGCATCTTTATTTAAGCAAAAGAATTTATTCTGTTTGACAGCCCTTCCTTAATTCTAAACTTTTGTTCTGTTTTGTTTTTTTTTTTTGTTTTTTTGTTTTTTTTTTTTTTTTTTGGTTTTGTTTTGTTTTGTTTTGTTTTGTTGTTGATTTCTTTTTTGAGTGACATTGAGCAGTAAACTTCTGGAATTCCATCACTGTGTAAGGAAAGACAAGATGTATTTTTTCTAAGTGTTATTAAGTTTATTTTATCTGCAGTCACTCAGTGCAGAAGACAATATTCTGTAACATTCAGATGTGACCCCAGTCCATGACAAGCCAAATTCTCACCCTTAATTGTTTCTGAATGTTCTGAATTTTGAATAGCTGATTTTTTTTTAATTGAAAAGTGATATTTAACTTTTATATTGGTATTTAATAATATTTGTAGCCAATGCATTATAGCACCTTATAGAAGTTACAGTACAAAAACCTTGTTCTCCAGCCAGTACATTTTCATCATATCCCCTCTATTAATTCTATGTCCTCCTAAATGAGCATGTCACACTATATGTATCATTAATTAGCCATCATCATTTCACTGATGATGCATAAACATAATCAGAATATTCATCAGGGGATCCAAACTAATTGGAAACAGGCTTAACTTACTAGGGTTGGGCAAAAGACGATTCCTTCTTTCTCACATATAGAAAGCACTGTACTTCAGAGGGACTTGGAGCATTTTTGCATTTTTCTTACAAGTCTACATAAGGCAAAAATTAGAGTAAGTAGAAATGTACAGCCTGGATTCAGGATATTTTTTTTTTTCAGCACAGCAGCAGAATATTCTAAATTCAAGGCATACTTCTTGCTCTACCATTTTAATATTCAAACATGCAGTTATGTACGAGTGAGTCTACCATTATTTTATGCTCCTAAAGATAAGGGTGGAAACATGATGCCTGCCAGATGCTCAGAGGTCAGACTGAAAAGGAATATGAAATCACCTCTTGTTCCAGGGCTCTCTTCTAGTCCAGCGCAAGGTGGAGAAAAGCTAAATAGGTGCCAAGCTGATTCCAGGTACTGTCAGCAAGAGGAGATGAAAATTAAAAAAAAATGCTCTGACTCTTGTTCCAGCAGCTTATGTAAGATAGGAAACCAGAGAGAAGCTGAAGTAGGTTCAATAATTATCCAGTTGTCTGACTCCATGGTCACTATACACTGCCAGGCTAAATGGTAGATGCTAATTTATGTATTTTGTTCTGTCTTACTAAACCTTAGAATAAATACAGGACCTCCTAGTGAAGGTCTTTATTGTCCAATATTCTGGATTGGAATCATTAGATAATGACAAAGAATTTTCTGGAATCTTAAAATCTGCTTCAAAAGCAAGAGGTGTACATACACACACATACAAACACACAGTTAGCCAAGTTGTCCACCTGTAACGTTTTTTATCCTTCTTCCACTTTTGCTTGTGAATTTTTTCACCTCTTCTCTTTTAATCATGCCTAAATAATGAACCATTACAGCATGTGCAGCAGTTTGTGGATATTTTCAGACTAATATCTTCCTCTGATTTCTTCACTTCTACTTGTCTTATCAAATATATATTCAACTAACTTTGAACAAACTACAGCTGCCATAACCCTGCCACAGTTAGAATCAGCTTCATTTTCTGGAATCATGTAACACAGTTACTATGTAAGATGAGAAACTCAGGAAGATGATTTTCCCCAACTAGACTTACTACAAGTTATAAAACCTGCAAGTACCTTTGGAAGAAGTAGAAGTGCACACTTTTGTGGGAAATGGTATAATCCAATATTGCTATTTGGGGAATTCCATAGATGTTGGAAATCCTTGAGAAATAGGTAAGTAAAAAGACACAGCTTTTTTTTTTCTCTCCTTTTGTTCTAGTCTTTTCTTTCTTCTCTGACTGCGGACAGGATTGTGAAAAACTTAAGTATTTAATTGTTATTTAAGTTGCTCTCTTCATGACACTACATTTTGATGAGTGTGAATTTACCAAAGGAGTAGTAAACGTGGTACAAACCTGCTTTTATACTACCTTGGCTTCTTTGTTCCCTCAGGTTTTATCCTTGAAAGCACAGCTGAAAAGCACTGGGGTTTTTTTCATTTGTTATTATAACATGAACATGAAAAAGCTAGTTGTTATCCTGCAAATAGAATAGAAATATGAAAACTATATCTTGCCTATTTTGTCGTTCCAAAACTGTCTTCTCCTTCAGTGAATGCTATAGAATCCTGCTGGAATTTTTTTAGTAAGCTTACAAAAAAGGATACTAATATACAAACATTTTTTAACCATTGCCTAAATCTTTAGAAACATCACCTTAAATAGAATCACATGCCTTATAATTAAAAAGAATCCTTTCTTATAAATTACAGTACCATACCACAGATAGCTAAAAATTATGAATTAATATCTCCCTATTTTCAAATCCTTACAGCAGTTTGAAACTCCTAAAGGAATATATTTCTATCAATTCTATACCAATTACATTATACCTATTTGCTGTTCTTTGTTCCCTTTTTTTTTCCCAGAGGCTATTCCACAAGGGTACAGAACAGGTATATTGCATTTCCCGCCCCCCCAGTCTCTTGGTATCTCAGTCTTTAAACCAGAGGTACTTGCTTCAGAAGAAAGAGCTGTATGAACTGCCTGACTAGAATCTTACTATTTTACTAAGGAATACACTCACCTAACGCTAGCACTGCTTTCCTTTTCAGCAAAGGCTAGATAATTTGCATATTTATGAACTATTAAGCATCTTCTATACACTCCCCACAGGAGGCTCAATAAAGACAAGAAATTATTTCTGCCTAGGTCACATTTATTAATTTCAGTCTCTGCATAAGATTTACAATTTACTGCAACACAGGGGGGAGAACTGAAGCCAGGGTTAAAGGGGAGCATAAATTGTTTGCTTCTGCTAGTTTATATCATCCTCTCTTACCACTCTTAGTGTCTCAGGAAATTTATTTTATCTTTCTGTAATCACCTTCCTGGACGCAGTGGGTAAACAAGAAAATGCAGATAAAAGACAAACAAACATAAGGTCATGCCTTGCATGCTACAACTAGTACAAAATAAACTTGAAAGCTTGATTGAAGTTACTCATTAAAATACTGTTAGTGCTGAAAGAGGTGGAGGGGTAGCTCATTCAAGTGCAGTGTGAGAGATCCAGGGTCAGCTGGTGAACTAAACTTTCTCCATAAGCTTGCAGATTCAGACTTCTGCTTGTGGAAAGAAGAATCTTTGACACATTCATTAGAGCAGACTAGAAAATGTTAATTTAAAGCACATTCAGAGAAAGAAATTTGCAATGTGAAGTTTATTTTATAAAAAGTTTTGGCCAGTTTGTATTCACAAAAACCAAAGCCTAATCTGTGACTAAGGTAAAAGGATATAAATGGCTCTTTCTGTGATGTTTACTGGGAAACTGTATTCAATGGTTTCCAAGGCCTCTGTAGTAATTCAGTATTTTGCATAACACAGAGCGGTGAAAGGAGTGTTGACCTTCGATCCCTCTCCCCACAAACACTTTTTTCACATATTATAACTGATGCAAATCCCAATTTAATGGCTGTTTTGGAGCCTGCTCTTTCAAAACAAACAAGCAAACAAAGACAAAAAAAGCTATGTGTGATCCAGACAGCTAAGGAATAAACTCTTTCTTCTTAGATGTTTCCTCTTGAGGAGGATTTGTTCTTGATTTACTGTTATGCTGAGATGGATAATTTGATTCACAGCCAGAGAGAACTGGAGGCTCTTGTTTCTCTTTTTTCCCCCTGAATTTCTACATTAATTTTGTTGTTTTTCTCAATATAGATGCTCTACTGACATTTTAGGATGTGTTAGTAGTTCTAAACTTCTTGGAAAAGATAGCAGCCTTGTTGGTAATAAGAAAATTGCCAATCTATAATGGAAATACATGGACTTTTACTAAAGGCTTGTTATTCCACTTAATGGGAAGGTTTTGAACACATTTTTAAAATAAGCCCTTTTGATCAGCAATCAGAAACAACTGTTCAGGTTACAAGTACTCTCTGCTGTGAAAAGAGCTGTGTGCTGTCCAGGGTGACAGTAGCCTTGCCTCTATCAAATTTCACTCAGAAGACAAGTAAAACCTCAGATACCTCTACAGCTGAATCTGTGGCCAATTACTAAGGCAGTGTCATCTTTGTTATTCAAAATACCATTAAATATTGAAACTAGCATGTGATTTAATCTAGTAAAATTGGAATAGACTGTTCAAGAAAGTAAACTGGCAAATGGGCAACCAGTTGAACATGTTATATTTTAATTTGCAGAGACAAAAATGACAAGCAATTTATTTACATAAAACTGTACAAAAGCAAATTAAATTATGTAAATATTTCATAAATAGAGGTGGACTAGCGTTTAATACATTTTGCCATGTTTAGCATAGTTGCGTGCATAGTGACTCATAATAAACAATGATAAATTGTTCTCTGCTTCACTATCAACATCCAAGTTGCAGAACAATAGTCAATGATTATTATTACAAACAGATCGTACCACACTGAATGCAAGTGCTTTAAAATTTAGGAAAAGTTGTCTGAAAGCATACCCCAGGTAGCTGGTGAATGTTGTCTTCTTCCTAGTGCTTATGCTCTTTCAGTTGGTAATACAACTTAACTGGTGGGCTTTCTATTGCTTTTTCATCTGCTTCTTTTCTTAAGGAAACTCTGTATATTTATCACCAGTGAAACAGAAAGAAAAATATTTAATTGTTCAACTTCCTTACAAGTGTTTGGTGATGGCTGGATTTATGGCAAGATCTTTATCCAGATTCATGATTTTTCTGCTTGACAACTTCTAGGGTAGCCTTTCAGCCAATCATTTCAATCCCATTTAAATTTTTCCCCCACATAAAAATAATGTTTAACTTTTTTTCCTGAAACTCAGGCAGCAGGCCAGTCAGAAACCATATTCAATAAACATAGTGGGTCTGAGATCTGGATTAAGCCTTAGATTTTAGACCAAAGCTATTGAACTTTCTAATACATATAAAGTTATATATTAACGCATCAATCTATAAAGGTGCCCTAATGTAAAATACATGCAAAGCTCATTTGAGTTTCCCATGGAAGGAAAGAAAAAGATGATTTCTATACTGTACAAATAAAATGTGATGAAGGCTAAAAGCTATGAAAAAATTGTCAATTCTCCTGGCAACATGAACTGGTGACACCTTGCTAAATAACTATCATATAGACTGATCATACTTTTCCAGGCAGCAAAATTAAAAACAAATTAAAACAACCCCAAAACCCACACAAATAGTAATTTAAAAAATCCTCAAGACCTACTTAAACCACAGCCTTGTGTTAATAATGCTTAAGACTGGTCCATTAACTGAGTTTGGCAAAAGGCTTGTTTTTAAATATATTATTTATAATTTCTCAGAAAATAAACACAGGTAAATATACAGGTTCAAAAAAGTTGGGAATAGCCCCTTACCCCTCAGTGTCCAAACCCAACTACCACTTTACCATAATAATAGGTATAAAAGGCACAGTTGCATATTTTGCATTCACCCTAATTATTTTTTATAGCTTTATTTGTTTATTTTTTATACAAAAGCACTCTATTTATGGAGTGGCACCAGATTTAACCTATTTCAAATAAAGAGGAAAAATACAAACACAAAATATAGTTGTATGTCATGCCAGGTCAGAAGAGTAATCAGCATATTAATAGTGGCTAGTTCCACAAGAATTACTGTGTATACTTACAGTAGATAGAATTTTTAAAAAATTCTTTCACACATTTTAGATCTAAGGAGATGCACACAAGAAAATTATTTAATGACTGTCTTACGTGGTGCAAAAATTGGTGAATGACTGCTGATCCATTTAATCTGAAGGTCTATTATGACCCGTATTATTAGCCTTGTAGAAAAAGTGTCTAAGAATATATGGAACCCAGCTACCTAATTTGTTTTCTTGTGTGTAATATTAAATAAAATCTTATTAAAGGAAGTTCTGTTGAGCATTTGTGTTATGCAATTGTGTATTCTGTTGAAACGTGCAAGAAAAATGTGTTTACATTACATAAGCATTTTTAGAAGCATTTTTAAACAGGTACTTACAGATTATACAAAGCAGTAACTGCTATACGCAGTCTCATAACAAAGTACTAGCTTGCATCTCCCCGTATTACTTAAATAATTAAACATAAAAAATGTTCAATCGTTAATAATCTTTGATTTTAATATTTTCTTTCTAAAATGTGCCCATTCATCATAACTGCTATTCACAAACTAATGTTACTTGAAGAAAGTAAACTTTAGAGAGGACAATGAAAAGGCCAGTAATGGCACAACCCACTATATGGAGAAGTGAATTCAAAAGATAAATGTGATCAGTTGTTTTGATTTACCAACCTCTACCTTAGTTTAAGGTTATTTCTATGCAATTCTTCAAAGCAAGAAACTACCCAAAGCTACATTATGACTACAGTTACTAGAGAGCCAACTAGCCATGCCTTCGT
The DNA here is from genome assembly GCF_000277835.1 of Geospiza fortis. Taxonomy (NCBI): domain Eukaryota; kingdom Metazoa; phylum Chordata; class Aves; order Passeriformes; family Thraupidae; genus Geospiza; species Geospiza fortis. The sequence continues at coordinate 7,071,621 of NW_005054297.1, read as the reverse complement.
GCCAGTTCAACAGCCAGGGATCTGAATGCTTTCTCCATCCTTGAGCTGTCCTTGCTGTGTTGTTTGATTGTCGCTTTTGTCTGAATGTCTGAGCTCAGTCTGTGATAATTAATACAGCATCAACTACAAAGCAATTGGTTGATGTTCTGCATGTTTTGTTGCTTTTATTGCACAAAACCCTGTTTCATTTCCTCTTCCTTTCAAGAAGCACTCACCATGATAATTGTTACAGCTCTTGCATATTGTAGCTTGGACTCCTTTTAACTCCTCTTGACCTCCTAGGTATTATACCATTGTTTATCAGACCATTTTTTACTAATGCTAAATGTTTTGAGTCTTGATATCATTTAGTATTGCACTTTTCTTGGTTTTAATGCACTTGGTTTCAAGAAAGCTTTCATTATCATCATCTTTGACGTAACTGAAGCAGTTGATAAGCTGCAACACTGATGACCAGACTTAGCAACCATGCCTTGCAATCTGAAAAGAAGCTTTTGTATCCGAGCTGAAATGTTCTCTTGTTACTGCATTATCCTATTGTTCACCTTTTTCCCTCCCATCAAGCATTCCAACTAACACGGCCTTCTCTTCTACTATTTTTTTTTAATTTTGATCTTAAAAATTCCCTGGAACTAGCATATGCAGCATATAATATGCAGCATGTGCTGCAATGTATCATGTCATTACAAAAAAAGCATCAGCTCCTTTGGGCATTCAACTGAACCACACTGGAAAAAAAAATTGTCATCTGGGCTTGTGAACTGTGCTGCTGCATAGAATGTAACTGAAGCTGTGTTATGAGTACATGTGTTTCTTTGTGAATACATTTATTTTCTAAGTCAAGCCCCAATACTTAGCAGTTCCCCTGATCCATTGTGTGATCTTTGGCCTTTTTGTTATTACAATCTTCCCAGCTAAATGTTAGTCTTGCCCAAAATAATGATTTCAACAGTTTATCATTGCTATCCTATGGTATAAGCGTTAGTAATTGTGTTTACATTGAAATAATCATTACAGAGAACGAGAGAGAAAGAGAGAAAGAGACACAGCAAGACAGGTTTGTTCGATGGATAAAACAGAACCAGAGTCCATGAACCACGGGAAAGTATGCCATGTTTTTGACTGCAGTCTCAGGCTGAATGTATTTCTGTTGCTTCCAGCCTCAGATGAAAGGTGAGAGTATTAAAGCTGTGGTCTTCACAAAGTGCCTATTAATCATTATTCCTTTATATTTATCCTATATCTTTATGGTTTCTGAAGGATTGTCCCTGATGGGGATCAGCAATATTCAGATGGTATGTTTCGAATACATTTTCCCTGACCTGTTATCCTCAACAAGCCAGATGACAAACAAACAAAATGAGTGGCTTAATTCATGCTTCTGCAGAGGGGAAACAACAGTGTGTCATGTTCTTTTTAATCAAGCTTGCTACTATGGGAGGAATTTGCAACCATAGATCTAGGAAAACAAAAATCAGCGAGGGGGAATTAGACATGCAAGTAACAGCAATGTTTTCTACATTGTACAGTATAGTCAGGCAGACAGTATAATTACATGCCTGCTATGGAGGCAGAAGTGGCAGGCAGATCTTTTGTCTCTTTGGTGGCCCCCTCTTTATTGTTTCACATTTTTTCTTAAAATTGTTGCGATTTTAAGACTTTTGCCCCATTTCTTTCTTATCTTACGAAAGAACTTTGTTGCTGCTTTTTAGCCTACAGGTAAACTTCTCTTCTAGTTAGAGTATTGACAGGAGATGGCTTGTATTCCCCTGTCTGTGTAAGGGGGATATCCTCTGGGTTGCCTTCTTCATTTTTGCTGAAACTAGCTGCGCTGAAGGTCTCATAAGATGAGGTCAACTTTTTGTTAAGGAGGTTTCTGTTGCGGTCACCCATGAGGGAGGCTTCTCCATTGGCCAGCTTTTCCTGACTGCCCCGTTCATCAACAGGCATGAAAGTGGAGAGTTTTGGCTGGCTCTTCTGCTTTCTCTCCGGAGAAGTGCGGACTGGCATCCAGCAGGAGTCTGAGTGGCCATATTCGTCACATTCTCGGGTGCACTTCCCTGTTAGGGCTACATCTGGTAGAGGCCGTGAATCTGAAAATAAAAGAGAGTTGTCTTTACAAATTAATATTACAGTGACTTCCACTGAAACTGAGAATGCTTGTATTCACAAAAGGTATTTTTAAAGATCTTGGTAAGAATGTGGCAGTAAGTTCCTCAGTAATAATTTTTTCACATTGCATGTGCCCAGAGGCAGCAAGCAAATCTGTACAGTTATTCTCAATAATTGAAAAAATACAAAATCTATTAATTCTCTTCCTCTGCCTGAAAATCAATTCCAGAAACATTTGGCATTAGGTACCAAATTAATTTTTATGTCTGAAAGAGTCAAAGAAACACTTGATTCCATACTGCCAATTTTCTAGAAATTATTAAAAATACCTTTCCTTGATTTTTTTTGTAGAGAATACTCTGAATTTATGTGGAAGATAATAGACCCTGTATCCTGAAAATACTCACAAACATACTTAATGCCCCGCAAATGAGCAGATCTGTTATTGACAAAGGGACTGAATTTTCATATAATGCAACACTCTGCTTGTATTTCTGAGGATTGGGCACTTGAGTTTTTAGCCCACAATATGTTAGATAAGTTGTACAATCAGTAATTGCAGAAGCATACAAAACATCTGCTATGAGCTATAAACTTTACCAATAGTACAAATAAAGCCATTCTGTGTGTACATGTGCATGGTAGGGCATGGGATGAATCTGAGTGCTGCCTAAAGAGAAATATTTTATATGTGACTGGCTGTGTTAGAAGGTGTCCTGTTCCTGTTCACTATGTTTAAGTTTTCTGTACTAAAAGAGCTTTCACTGAAAACCAGCAAAGTTCTTAGGCCGGCAGGATTGACTCCTACCTGTTTGCAAAGCACATATATTTAATATTTTTATTTTGATGCTTGCATACATCTGAATTTAAAAACTACTTCAACTATTAAGGAATGGGTAAGATTCTTAAACCTTGCTTTTATTGTTATAGTGTACATTATGGTCTAAAGGAATAACTGAAGCTGCCGACAAAGGAACAACATTATATTCAAACAAAATTGACAAAGAACATAAATCAAAAAATAAATTTTTCAAGCATGTTTGATATGGCTTTCATATGATATGACTTATTTGATGAAATATTTAGGTTTGTTTTGTAAAAAAAAATCAATTCTTTTAGAAGGGAGCAAGGAACATGGAAACATAATCAGGTGCTTCAAATGGGCTGTGGCATCTTTCTACCTTCCCACTACAACACCAAAATTCTTTGTGAACAGTAATTTTTGCCTGTAATAACATGTGTTATACAAACTAATCAAAACTCCTTCAAAGGCCTGCTCAGCCTTCATTCTGTTACTTTTGTTTTGCCTATTTTTCTTTGAATTTGGCTAATAGAGTACCTTCTCAAATGATGACAATTCCAGCTGTGATTTTTTTATAAATTGATAAAAGAAACCACTGCTGAAGATAAAAACAACCAACCAAACAAAAAAACCTCAAAACCCAACAACCAAAAATCCTTCACTCTTCCAGAATAAAGCACTTTAATTTAAAATAATTAAAACAGGTGCTTGCAGAGAAAGCATATTTCATTTTAACATCTGTAGATTTAATCCTGATAGAATTGCAAAAGATCTTAAAAGTCAGATTTATCTTCATCCTGTCCTGATTTTTTTTCAGGCATTTAAACATTAATTTAATAAATAATTTGTTGCAGTATTGTAAAGAGTGCACTATTTATTAATTTAATAAATAATTTGTTGCACTATTGTAGAGAGTACGCTATTTGCTACTGGCAGGTGTCAACATTTAATAGGCTTTACTGTATGCATTCTGAATACTGTATAAAATTTCATATGTCAATGAAATATCACTGACTTTAATGAGGAAACAGCCCTACTTTCTAGATAACTGAGTAACCCTGTAACTAAGATGTGTAAGGCCAGGAGGAGGGAACTGAGTGATTTTTTCTTTCTTAAATTTTTTCCTCAATTTATTTTTAAGGCTTTTTCCCTTAGACAAAATTCCCACTTTTTTTTTTTTTCCACAGTGAAAAATGCAATACTATGAAAACTTATCAGCCTGTTGGTTTTCAGGTGGCTGTGTTCTGCAAACATACACTGAATATGGGGATGGTTACAGGAAAATCCTCTGTTTGTCAGCTAAATCAGCATTATTCTTACTCTCCCTAATGATAAGAAGCATAATTAACTGCTCCGCCGCCCTCATATTCTTTGATTTTTAAGCAGAATTTTTCATATTTTCACAACAGGGCCAATTCCCTTAAACCTCTATAAATTATTTGAACCAGCACCTTATTTCCAAAAAAATCCTGGCCATTAAACATTATCCTTGCTTCAAGTATTTTAATTATTACTCTGACAGAATATTAGCAAACTGTGGATCAAGGCAGTTTGTCTGACCTTTATTTAAAATATAAGAATATATGCTTATTGAAAAGATTTTCTTTTGTTGTCATTTGAGTTTGGGTTTTTTTTTTCCAGATTGAAACAATTAGCACCTCATTATATCTGATGGTGTCTTTCTAGCTGAAAAAATTTCAGCAATACATGGGTTCATAAAAATCCTTCCCTTGCTGGTGGTCTTTGAATCGTGCTCTTGAAAATGCAGCATTTTGCATTGTAGTGCTTCTCCTATCCACTTCTGACAAATACTGGAACTCCTTATTGTGAAACATGAGTTTTAATGTACACGCCTTAATGTACAATTCAGCCTTATAATGTTGTTTTATGAAGCAAAACCCTCCAAGTCAGGGTGTTACTGAGTTGCCCTGTTGGGTTATGTGATAGAGCTCAGAGAGACACTGGAAGAACAATAGTAGCCCAAATAATATCCTGACAGACCTACCCAAGCCCACCATACGGCAATCAGACACTCAAAGGTCCATCTGTCCAGGCCCAGAGGAGCACAGGGGTGTATAGTAGCAAGTAGAAACTCAAAACAAGGATTCAGGAAGAAAAGTCTTTCTGTGTAATGCTGAGGATTGCTGTCTAGGTATGCAGAGCAAATTATAAGATATAAGGAAAAGGAATTTGGGACGGCAAAGGACTTAGATGACATTTAGGGAAGAAACCATCAGGAAGACAAGTGAGGAGTTTAGGTGATAGAGGGGAAAGAGAGATATAAGGGGATAAAAGGGGATAAAATATTTTGCTGGGTAAGAGGTATGTCTGGTTATGTTCTATGCCGGATGAACACCATTTGTCCTGTCCTCTTATCAAGTTCCTTTCTAACTCTTTCCTGGGAATGGATTCTCTATTATGAGTGAATGTACAGATATGGGTGTGTGCACTATCACTAGTAGTGGTTTTTCATCCTGTCCAGCCAGAGAAGAGGACAGAATGAGGCCCCTGGTGCTGTTTGTGTTCATGGGAGGGCTCTGAGTGTCTGTGATCTGTGGGGACAACTCGGTTATATCTGGTGTATGTGTGTGCTCTGTGTGTGTGCCTGCTGGGAATATATCCTCATCTTTGCTTGGATTTGGGAGTACGGAACAGCAGCAGCCTCTTGTTCCTCAGGCTGTCAAACCCAGTGCCATATATTTTCTCTAAAACACCTTCAATTAAGATTTGACACTTACAGCCTTCTACTCCATTGCTTTCTTGCATCTTTTCTCAGAGCTTGAATCAGTGCAGCATTTGAGTACAAATTTAATCTAACATGGTTTGAAACCTGTTGCATTTTAATCTCTCATCTGTTTAAAAGATTGACTTACCTAAACTAGTGGTATAAGGGAAGATTGGGCGCTTTCTATGCACTTGATAAGAGTGATTTAACCTCTAATTTGGATAAACTGCCATGCCACTTTAGCTACACAGTAACTGCATTTTTGCTAACTCGCTGAAACAGATCAACCCTCCTTTGCAGAGTAGGGACTCTATGGTGAGCATTTTAAATTACCTAGACCATGGAGTTTTGAACAATCTCTAAATTTGAAAATAAAAATAAATTTACTCATGTCTTCTAGTATAATTTGTGTTGAAACACATCTATCTCTAAGCTAAATACTTTTCCTAAGTGCTTCTCAGTTTAAAAGTGAAATACTCCAGTAGTGACCCCACTGAGAACTGACAAGTCTAATGGAATATGACATAGCAAACAATTTGTCAGCAGAATTGGCAAATCATCAAGGAGCAGCACAACAGATTCCTACTGCAGTTACATATCTGGAAACCAAGTTAATTTGTGCTTAAAATGCCTCTTATTAACCAAAAAAAGTTATCACAATGTTAATTAGTAGAGAAAGATATGTGGTATTTCTTGTTATACTGAAATCTGTAGATTTGGAATTAGATTCTAAGAGTTTGTACAGACCAGTCAGATTCAACTTTTTATCTGCCAAAAAAAGATCATCAGAAGATGTCATCAGAAGGTATATTAGTTATTTTCAAGCATATCTTCTCATCAGATCAGAACTTGTCTCAACCATTGTAAACCCACTCCCTAAAATACAGATATTTAGAAAAAAGATTAGGCATACACGCAAATGGAGAATTCAAAATTTAATACTTTTAAAACAGATTGCACTTGCCAGACTTCATCTTGGGAAAACATTGGAAAACATTAATTTAAAGGGCCTTAAAATCTACTTTGTCATTGTATCTGATAGAAGCTTCCATAGAAAATTTTTAAAATTTATCTGATAAAAGCTAGGTATTTTTTTTAAACTTTAGTAACTATTCATCCAATAAATCCTTAAACATTTGCAACTAATTTCTGAGACAGAGATATGCTTTATGCTTTCCATAAAACTTTGTACAAAAGAATGTAATTGATTGGAGATATTTGTATGCGTGCTAATGTTTCTGCTGATTGTAGCTGACTGTTCCCTTAGGGCTAGTAGGGTTGCTTCTTATCAAAAAGGGAAGGCACCTACCACTACAGGCTGGACAGGGGGAAAGATGATGTTCTATCTCCACTTTAATACCAAAGAAACTAACTCAAATATTCCAACCAAGCAGTCTTCCACTATTTTCTCTCCTCCTATTCCTAAACAAAAGAGGTTAATATATTTCATCAAGGACATAAACAGTATTATGAACTCAGTAGTCAACAAGTACACCTGGGGATTGGAACTAGATGATTTTTAAGGTCCCTTCCAACCCTATCCATTCCATGACTCTTCATGTTACAAGTTATGTGCTTTTATTTTACACACACATTGCAGAAATATAGTCAAGAATGCTCACTCTGGCTCCACTCTACACATTTTTAACAACTATTCTTGTACAATATATTTTATAGACCCACATCTAGTTATGACATTGTTTTAGCACAGACACTGGAGAAAAATGTAAAGAGCTTTTCACTTTTTCATTTTTGTAAACCACACTCAAAGCTGATGGTAACAACAGACTTAAGATGTACATAAGCTACCAAAAGTTTTGTTCCACTTGTCCCTGGAGATGGAAAACCTTCCAAATAAATAGTGAAAGTGTATCTAGACACAATGATTTGAACATCTGCAGAAAGCATTCGTAGTTGTAGACCTTTTTCTTGGAGGAGTACAAAACCACAGTAGCCATATAGTAGTAAAGCAGTGCAACAGTACTTCTGTAAACCATGCAGCGTGGACAACAGGATCTGAGGAGTCATCGGCAGAGGAGTTCTAAATAGTATCTATGACAAATCAATGACTCCATGCAGATCTTGCTTTCCACATTGACAGGCCCATAATATCCCTGCATGGTTCCATTTATTGAGGACCTACAAAACTGCATGTGGAGTAGTTCCAGCTACTGTGAGAAAAGAAAAAAAAAGAACAGTAAAGAAAGAGACTGTGGTTTGGATGAGTCCCATTTTTTCTGCATTCTGTACACAAACATGTTAGATTCAGAAGAGCATCCAAAATGCAAGTAAAACACCATTATATGATTAAAGTGGAGTATGTTTATATGGCTTTTATATTAAAAGCCATGACTCTTTTATGAGCTGTGTGATCAGGGACACAATAGATCTCTCAAAGCCTAACAAGTATTGACGACATGATCAGGGAACAATAACGCAGAAAACAGCTGAGAGAGTACATATTGTAGAAAATCACTGTTTAAGGGGGAAAAAGAAAGCTAGTCTACCGGGATATACAGCTACAACAGTACTGTTGCTGAAATTCTTGCCTCCTAATTGCTGTAATTCAGGAACTGCACCCCAGTTTGTGCTGTGGCATATTCCGACATGCCAAGACACTATAAAAATACTTAAACATGTTAGAAAGCATCAGCAATTTCTTTCTTTGTACCTTAGGCTAAATACAGTTAAACAGCAGTTGAACATATCTCAAGAAGCGTTTAGTGCCCCAAGGCTTGGACTGCTGTCATTCTGAATGTGGCATTACCGTGTACTGCAGACATAGTGCATGCCGTCTCTAAAACAGTCTTACTGAATAAAGTCAAACACAAATCCACTGCCTGAGATATGCCAACTGCACTGAAGTAATGAATATATTAATTGCTTTTGGACTAGAATAATTTCATGTATATCATGCCTAATTCTAAAATTCCTTTCAGTGCTTAAGAAAATACTTGAGAGTACAGAAAGGTTTTATGTATATTGATGGAATGATTAATATTGTGAGACAAGATATGACAATGATATAAAATAATGAGTTCTAAAAATCTGATTTATTTTTCAATGCAAAGGAAAGAAATATAGAAATAAAGAATGAAGAATTGCGATTGAAAGTGAGACTTTTCAATACTTTACTTGTAAAACAGTTGAAAATAATAGCTCCCCTTAAACAATCCCTAAAGCCAGCAAGACTCACTGCTGTGATGAGTCCAAAGTCCTAATACTTAGCAGTTTCAAGAGAGACCTGAGTGGCATATTAAAGGAAATATGTGCTGATAAATGATCCATTACAATTAAAACTAATAAAAAATAAAACAGACAAAAAAAGCAATGTCATAGGAAAATAGAAACAGTTAAATGATTCTTTATATTTGAAAAAAGTTCATGCTAGATGAATGAAAGTGAATTAGTGAGAAGAGAAAGCAGATGTGGTAGAAAAGAGCAGTGATAATGTACCTAAAAGGCAAGAACAAAAAAAAAAAAAAAACAAGAGTGGAAATAATCTATTTTGCAGACCCATAGTGAAAAAGACCAGAAGTAATGTCCTAATTGCAACAATGACAAATCAGGTTAGAAATTGGAAAAATCTTTGAGGATGAATGAAGTAGTAATGGAAGGTTACAGAATCTGGGATGAGTTTTACAAATGTCTAGAAAATTTTTTTTCCAGGATAACATAAATGTAGCTAATGCTACCTTGGGAGAGAAAGGATGCACTAAATGACCTCTAAAGTTTCCCTTCATCTCCACAGTTCTGTTGATGTGATTGCTAACTCTCAGGTACTTTGGCCTCAATCCAATTCCTAACTGCTTCTGGGTTGAGACTCTTGACTTATTCAGTAATAAATCAACCTCAGACAGTGGGCCTCAGTTTAACCAAAAATCCATTTTAGAATCCTCCTTAAAATTTTATGGTAATAAAACCAAAAGCAAAACCCAGAAATAGTTGGACCACTTAATTCAGGTGTTGATCAAAGGAATACAGAAACATAAAGCCTGTAATGAAAAAAGCACCCCACCCATTCTCATGTTCCAACATGATAATTTAGCATTTATAAAATCTTGTTTCCTGAGGAAAAACACATCCACTCTATTTTACAATTATTTTCTTCACAAAGTTAAAGAATGAATATTGCTTCTGCCTGTAGTGGTGCAAAACATATCACACCTCTGAAGTCCATTAAACCTGAAACTGGTGTAAGAACCAAAATTTCACAAGTGTTTGCATCTTAGATGATATTTTTGTTTTGCTTCCCTTGAATATTACTTGTTTGTGTTTTACGGAGGAGCAGTCCAATAAGATAATGAACATACAGAGTTCCATTGGGTTTTTAATGCTTATTAAACATACTACAGCAGTCTGTATAGCTACTTAAAATGACTCAGACATGTAACCAAAGAAATATCACCCAAGTAATAAAGAAATATTTCCTAAGCAATAATATTTCTGGCTGAGTTTCCACATAGTCATAGCTATTTCCATCAAAGTTACCTCCATAATGTTAAAGTATAATATTCTTTAATTATTTCCTGAATTATGGAACAGCTTGATAAAAAATATTTCTTGCCTAAATTAGTGATTATACAAGTTCAATAATACTACATCTATGTTCTTCAAGGAATCACCAGTATTTCACAACTAACTTAAAGACAGTTTATGTTAAAAACAGGTCTATCAGTTTTGGTTTTTTTTACACTAAAAAAAACATACACTTGTACTCTTATGGGCCAAAATCATATTGATCTGATGGTTGTCAGTGAAGGACAATAACATAAATGTTGCAACATTATAGTTAAGTGAAATCAAATTCAATGAGATTAATCCTAGACAAATACTAGTTTGATTACATTATAAAATAGGAAAGGACAATAGAAACACAGTTTTCTCTTGTTTAAATTGTATTTATCAAGTATTTCAGACTGTATTATTTCATTTGCTTTCACAAAACCAATTGCATATATATAATGAGAACTAAGTATCAGCTTATGGGATACCAGTGGTGAGTACCATACTAAATGTAACATGCTGAACCTAAATTCCCCAGATTTTAATTTTCTAGATTTAAATGTATTTGCTGCAAGATTTCTTGTAATCCTGTTAAATCCTTTGATAGCCTGATTTACTTCTATCACTGAAATGGCAACATATCCTTCAGAAAAGCAGGACTTACTGTGGATTCCTGAAGTAGCACAGACATTAAGATGTAGGAAACATTTAAGCCGTCTAATTGTTCTGCCAATCTAATGCTAAGGTATTAATCTGTCACTGTGTCAAATTACATGCCTTTATTTTTTTCAGTAAAATGTGTCAGTGCTTAACAAACTCTGAGCTGAAACAATTTATGGAGCAATTAGAATGTCAGCTCTCCTACAGATGGCTTAAGAAAATCTGAATCAAGGCTCAAAAGTCACCATAACTTCCTTGATACTCCTGCCAAATTGATGGAACTGCAGGAGCTCTAAGGGAATCAGGTAGCTAGCAGCCATTATTAGCTCACCTCAGCTGTTCCTCTCTTTTATTTTATTTCCTGTTGATAAGGATTTAATAATGCATTTTCACATCAGGAATGGACACTAGGTAGGAAAACAAGTGCTTTTGCCATAGAAGACAAAAACACCATGATTTCCCTTAATCTCCCTTCAATTTATGCCTACCTCATTCAACAGATAGCTTATTTTTGGAGATATTAAAAATAATAATTTCTAAGGGATGCTAATGAATGCAGCATTGCTTTCATTTAGAAAATAAAAACATGGGCCCAAAAGATGTCTGGTGTAATTTGGTCTCATGGATATCTCACAAATATCTTCAAAGATATACAAAACTGATAATGAAATTTGAATACATAGAAAAAGTCAGTGACATGGAGTTTCAAGCTCTTTTTTAAGACTGATATTTGTTGAAGCAATATAAAAATCCATTAAATATGGCTAAGGTTTAGCTTCAAATGGTGACTGATTAAAAAGATAAACCCCCACTAAGCACATGGCCAGTTAATTGTCACAAGTAATAGCAGGAATAAAATCAATAAACAAACAGAAAAACTGAACCACTTGACCTTGTTGACAAGAACTCAAACTAAAGTTTGAGGCTTCTGGTTGAAGGGTTCTATATTTAAGAATTGGTTTTAAGGGAAAATACTGATTTCTTTCATACCTTTTAGTGAGCTACTTCTTAGAGAATTATTCTGATACATGAAATAGTAACTTGAACTGATTATGTTGGTAGTACCACTGCATTTGTGAAAATGAAATGCTTCATACTGTTCCACTTTGTGCAGCAAAACATTGCTGGATTCTGGATCTATTTTATACCTCATATACAGAATAGAATATTGAATAATAACCTATATTAAATAGTAGCATTGCTTTCATAAAAAGGGAATTACTCAGGTTTCCAGAGGTTTTCTGTGTGACTCATGCAAAGTATATTTTGTTACAAGTCATAGACTCTCAAAGGTTATACTTGTAATTGTAAAATGAGCTGAAGCTCTGTTAATTTATATTATTTTATTCTCAAATGGGGGAAAGAACAAAGTTATCTATGCTCTACATGCAAATTATTACCTAAATAATGTAGGGCTCAGCATGAAGCAGAAACAAATAACTTGTGACTACTTGTCTTTTTAGCAGCTGTTGAGAGAAAGTTGTATAGTAGGAAGAAATATAGCAGTCATGTGAAGGATCTGTTTAACCTTTTGTGTCACGTGAAGGGAACCTTATCCCAAACAATGGAAAAAAATATACACTTATCTCTTCATGTCATACATATTTCTTTCATAAATGCGTGTGTAAATTTGTAATTTTACTTAATGATTTTAGAAGATCTGGATTAGAACCAAATTTAATTCAATGCAGTGAACTGAAAAGTACAAAGAATGCATTTTCATGTCTTTAATAGAAGTTCTACATAACAAAAGACTGAAATGAATGTTAAAAAGAGAAATAAAAAACATTATTGTATTCATTCACATTTTTCCTATGTGTGTAAGTATACTTCAGAAGAAATGGGTTAAATTTTATAAAATATATTGCTCATCCTCATTAATTATGAAGAATAACAGAAATATAAAAGCATGAAATGTAGCCATAAATGATAATACTTCCACTTGCCATTGGGAAAGAAAGTTATTTACTGATGAAGTAGTTACAGAGTTTTGTCTTTTACTCCACATCAGTGGCATGAGCCTCCTCTTTTATAGAATAGTAGGATAATAGAATATTCTGAGTTGGAAGGAATCCACAGGGATCGCTGAAGTCCACCTCCCGACCCTGCACAGGACATCCTCAAGAGCCATACTAGGTGCTGTGAACATTGTATAAACATTTCTTGAACTCTGGCAGGTTTAGGACTATGACTACTTCCCAGGGGATCCTGTTCTGGTGCTCAAACACCCTTGGGTGAAGAACTTTTTCTAATACCCAACCTAAACGTCCCATGACACAGCTTCAGGTAACTCCCTCTGGTCCTGTCACTGATCATCACAGAAAAGGGATCAGTGCCTCCACCTTCACTTTCCCTCATGAGGAAGTTGTAGACTGCTTTGAGGTCTCCCCTCTGTCTTCTCCAGGCTGAATAGACCAAGTGACCTCAGTGGCTTGTTGTATGGTGTCTTCACCATCTAATTGTCTAGATCCTTCACCATCTTCATAGCCCTCTTTTGGATGGTGTCTAGTAGCCTTATATCTTTCTCATACTGTGGCGCCCAAAACTGCATGCAATATTCAAGGTGAGGCTGCCCCAGCCCAAAGCAGAGCAGGACAATCCCCTCCCTTGCCCAGCTGGTGATGCTGTGCCTGATGCCCCCCAGGACACGCTTGGGTCTCCTGGCTGCCAGGACATATATTCAGCTTTTCATTGACCAGGACCTCCAGGTCCCTTTCCATGGCACTGTTTTCCAGCATCTCTTTCCCCAGTCTGTCCATACAGGGTTGCCCCACCCCAGGTGCAGAATCTGGCCCTATCCCTTGCTGAACTTCATGTGGTTGATGATTGCTCAGCCCTCTGATTTGTTGAGGTCTCTCTGCAGGACCTCCCTGCCTTTGAGGGAGTCAACAGCTCCTCCCAGTTTTGCATCATCTGCAAACTTGCTCAGTCTCTTCCAGTCCTGTGTCCAAGCCATTTATGATGATATTGAGGAGCTTAGAGCTGAGGGTGGAGACCTGTGGAACTCCACCACTCTGGTGGAGTGACAGGTGACAGGTCACCACTCTGATGTCACCCCATTCATTGTAGCCCTTTGAGCCTCACCTGTGAGCCATCTGCTCACCCATCCCATGATGTGTTTATCCAGCTGTGTGCTGGAACTTTTGTCCAGGAGGGCACTGTGAGAGACAGTATGAAAAGCTTTACTGAAATCCAAAAAGATTACACCAACTCGCCTCCCTTGATCAACTAGGTGAATAATGTTTTTGTAAAAGGAAATTAAGTTTTACAAGCAGGACTTAGTCCTCATGAAGCTGTGCTGGCTATGACTGATGATTGCATTAGCCTACAGGTGTTTTTAATACCTCACAAAGTTAATTCCTCTAAATTTGCACTTCTGAGTACTGATGCTTTCTTATTAAGATTTTGCAGGGAAGAGCGAGTTTGGGGAGTTAAGTTTTTTGTTGTTGATGTAGTTTTATAGCAAGTATGTGGAAAAGTCTTTACACCTCAAAAAATGAAGAGACAAATACAGAAAGATAATGAATCTCTCAGTGCTCTCAGTGTGATTTATGTCCTGCTCAAAGGGATTTTTTCCATTAATTTTTTTATTGATTTTTCAGCTGTGTCTGCAGATTACAGTGAATTAATTGCAAGCATCAGCTCAGAATTTTTCCATATTTATGACAGATTCATCTGGGTTACAGTCCATTAGTAATTAAGTATTAAGCACAGCACTAATTCCTCTTGAGCCCATATAGCTGAAAGACTGTAATCCTACACATGAATCATAGGGATGTTACATGAAAAGAGGTTAGTGTATCAGTGCTTAGCTCAGTATGGAATGAAACAGTAGAATGATTTTTTTCCTTACAATATAAAGTTTAGAAGCAGTTTGAATGAAACAAAAAAGAGGAAAAATAATCAAGTGTTACTTGCAAAGTCTAAGCTTGTCAGAAACAGTAGTGTCAATCCTTCTTGTGAGAGGTACAATCTAACAGACTGCAGTGCGTATCACAGCTGTTTGACCATAATTATTCAACAGTTGTAGATGGCAAAGAAGTACAGCTTTTACTTTACAAATAGAACTGTGGATTGAGGAATGTTAGAACAGGGGTATGTAAGCATATCAGTCAGGAGCTATCTCTCATCCCTGTGATGAAGATACTGGGGTTCAGTGGACCAGGTAACAGTGTCTTCAAATTTCTAAGTCATTTAGTTGAGTTGAGCATAATCTGACACAGATTTTTGGAGATATTCCTCCGAATTTTGTGAAATATTTCCCAGCCCCAAAGTAAAAATGGAATATTTTTTGGCAGAAGTAACTGCAGTGGAAGTACTTTTTTAGTAAATCAATTATATTATTGTTTTAAGAATGTTTAATATTGCAATTAATCTCCTCTTATGTTGTGCAGCACAATACTAAAATTAGTCAGTTTACTTTTGTTTAATGTGGTTGCCAAAGCATTTACCATACCCATAAAATTGTAAATCTCAGGAAATAGTCCTTTTTTCTTCTGCTTGTGACATCTCCAGATTTCTTAAGACGTGCCATATATATAGTTTGCACTACTGCTTCAGAGTAAACATCTACTTTTTCCAAAATAAATGAGATATTTTCCAGCTTGTTCTATTCATTTGAATATCAAGAAATTTTTAAAATTATTAATTAATGCTTTCACTCAGACCTCAGTAAAAATGACAATGTTAGACTTGCTTCACTGGCAGTGTATGACTAAGTTCTTGACAATAGGTAGAGAAAAAACCTTAATTATGTCTGTTAGGATTGCATAAAACTTAACCAAGCAAAACATATTAACAGTGGGTTTTAATTATCTTCTTCTTAAGAGTGCATATACAACTGAAAAAAAATAGTGTTTTAAATTTACTGACTGGAGGTGAGCAAAATAAAAAATAATTCTCCTGATTATTCCCAGTTTAAATCCACAGTCTACTAATCTACCCAATATTAAGTGGAGTTGTCATAAACAGTTAGCAGCTGCTGGACTATGTTAAAAAGCCAAAGAAGACACTAAACACCAGTGGTTAAAGGGTCAAATACCAGAGCTGGACAGAACATAAAGAAATGGAAGATGAAAAAAAACAGAAATCTGTAGATTTCATTTGACTTGCAGGGCAACTATTGTTAAAGACAATAAATTAATATGGTATTTTGGCAATTATTATTTCAGACAATTTTTTAATAAACTGCTAATTTACTTTCATTAAATGGCTATTTCCCACTATTGCCCCTACAATGTACCATAGCTAGGCCATATGGTGCATACTTTGTACAGGCATTTTCCTTTCAGGCCATTCTGAATAAGGCTTCCTGACAGAAAAATATTTAGCAGAAAATTATTCTCTCTGCAGTATTTTAGTCTCTGGCTTCTCTCTGAGATCATAATAGAGGTGTCAGTTAGAATTGTGGTTCTTGTGAATGTAAAGCATTGTGCATTGAAGTATAGCTAATTTATTCATGTTACAGATTCCATATTGGCTGGTACAATTGTTTTCTACTTGTGTCTGCTACAAAGCTGCAACTTCAGGCAAAGAAATGTGTACCAAAATATCACCTGAGCCACATTTATTGTCACATGAGGGAATTATTCCAGAATTATTCAAAGAGTATGACATGCTCCTACCAGAGCTGAATGAAGTCCTACCAGTAACTGCACATCACATTTGGGTATTTCATGGGCCTTGTACAGGAATGAGCAGCAGAGAAGGCTGATGAGCATATTTCATGCCCTTTTGTAAACAAAGCCTTTCTGATAGTGATCCATTAAATTAGGTCTGGACTAAGCACAGCAGATAAACCCACAGTCCACAGTGGTGGACACCAGTGATTAGTTTATTAAACTTACATGTCAAGATAATTAACTTAAATGGATTGGTAAACCATTTGCCATATATATATATATATATATGTATTCTATTTTAAATCAGAGATGAGTGCCTACCTAGCTAAATTTGAAAATTATCTGTTCACTTTCAAATGATACAGATAGAAATCAAATAGAAAAACTAATGTGTTCTCAGAATACTTCGAAAAAAATTACTTTTCAGGATTAAAATTAACATTGATTTTATTCTGCTCTTTCTGTGAAGGTATTGTGACACTCCTATTTTTTACTAGACTATTTATGTATACTCTCAAATCTCTTTCCAGCCAGGTGAGTGAAAACTTGCTATATGTGTAATAGTGTAAAAGCAACTGAACAAACTCTCAGTGCATATTTTACCCTATCAGACATGTGGTTTGGTAATTACATACATCTTGAGTACTGTTATAATTATTTTGTTCTGCTGCAAAAGTATTTTGTGGAGTTTTCTCTGTTTCTATTTACTGATGATTTTAGTCACTGAAAGTAGAGGAGGTACAGAAAGAGGTCAAAATTGACAGTAAAACTGAATCAGGGCTCCTCATGCCAATGAAATAATGAAAACCAGCACTGTTCTTACAGCAACAATAATGGATATAAATAGGCAAAGATCTGAACAGCTACTGGGAGAAAGAGAATAAGGCATCCATTTCAAGAAAAAATCTTTTCCTGCCATCACAGATAGCCTTGTGATCTGGATAAATTAGGATGCCCTTTAAACAATTTTCATGCTTCAAGAAATGTCTGTGAGAGACAGGTCTTCCTCATTTTCCTTTAAGGAATCAGATTTAATAGGTTGAATTTTATGCGTATTTTCTACACTTATATTTCTTGTGTCAATCATTCCTGGACAAAATCTGTTATCTCATCTTTGACAAACTTCAATACTTAATATGAATGCTTTTTTCCTTCCCTGTATTTGTTGACTCAAGCACACATATCCCTACAGCTCTTCAGATAACAATAGCAGAGTGCAAGTACCATCTAAATAATTGTCACTAGATATAAAACATTTTTACAACTCTTTTTTATGTTTAAAATTAAGTCCATAAGTAAATGTGTAAATCTGCACCAAAGTAATATAATGGAATAGCTTTAAATATCTGATTTTCCTCCGTATAAAATGCTGGACACTATATTTAAGGAAAGATCAGAAAAGCAAGTTTCTTTGCTTTTTTGACTGATAGCATCTTCTAAAATCACACAATTAAAAATCATTGAATAGGTGTCCTAATCTCAAGAGATTAGGACATTTTGGTCTGTCGCAAAGTGATTCTATAGATGTAATGTTTTTTATACCACACCTGTTTGAAACTGAGTAGAGAAATATCTTGCCTCTCATTGAAACTATTTGAATATAATTACATCTTTCTCTGGAATAACAAAATAACAGTTTGTTAGGATATTTATTAATGTCATCATGCTATAAGAGGACAATTCTTCTGGTTAATTTACAATAATTTTATTCATAGGGAGATCTTAATCTGAATTAAGATTTACAGACATATCTTAGATTTCGAATTTTAAGAAATAAAACTGATGGAAAAGGAAGAAAGAGCAAATTTGGAATAAATTTTCCTTGCTAAACAAAGTATAATTTCATTTCTCTTTTGTTAGATTCACTTATTATGCTTCCATCCATGAAAATCTGTCTAGCTGCAGGCATCTTTTGTTCTACAAGACAAAACTTATACAGATTTCTACAATAATCTGTATTTTGAAAACTCTCCTAGGAAATTTTACATTGTTTTAAAGATCTCAGCTACAAAAATTTGCCAAAGGAATTATAAACATCTATGAGAATTTCTCTGTGATTCAGTTTTACCTAATTTGTCTTTCAGAGAAAAATAATACAGAGCTCAGGCATAGCTTTCACAAGATGCATTACATGACTAGTACTTAGGATTTAGAAGTTCGGTCAATCTAGCTTCATTTAAATTTCTAAACAGCATAAATATTTTGTTAATTGAGAGACAAACTTCATACTGCTCTGGTATTCTTTGAATCAAATATTTCTGTCATCAATGAGAAGTGCAAATTCAAAATAAACAACTGAAGCTGGTGGCATGCCAACATCTGAAATTAATGTAAAGTATGATCCAGACCTGTTCCAAGGATGGCAACTGAAAATTTCAGTGGAACAGAAAAATGAGATAAAGTCTCTTGAGATGATATGTTTTGGGTGTTAAATATTATAAAGCAGATGAAGATTTATGCAATTTTAAACCCTTTTCTAAGACACTGACATCAGCAGCATATCCAAAGCATAGATAATTTTTCTCCAAAAAGATAACAGGTACATTAAAGATGCTACCAAAATTTTTGCTATATTTCACTGCATCTCATCTATTACGTTTACATGGACAGAGATAATAAAACATCATGATAGAAAATACAATTCAAAGATGTGCTTGTAGCCTGTCGTATAATTACTGCGTAATGTATTTTTCAGCTTAAAAGTGTAAAGCTGCTGAGCAAAGCTGCTCAGCAGCAGTGTGTGTGTTTTTCTGACTGAAGAGTTTTAGGTTAAGTGGAACTCCTCTGAGGAAAATGAAAGATTGCTCGATTCTCAAGAGTAACTAAACTTGTTTAACTGAGAGAATTTTCTATAGCTCAGAGGGGAATCTGTGCCCCTGCCTCTAAATTTATGGGTGACAGAATGAGACTTCAAGGAGACTGTAGAGTTTATTCCACATAGGAATCTACTGAAGTTTTCTTGACTACATAATGTAGAAGGAAAGGATATTAAAGAGAACTGGAAAAATACATATTTCAGATTTTCATATTCTATCTACTTTATAACATCTTTTTTTTTTCACTATTAAGAACAATAAAAAATTGTTATCTTATTACATAGTGTTTTAGTAAAATAATGTTATAGACAATATTATTTTGAAATCTCTTTCTGTGTTATTTATCCAGCAAGACTCAACCAAGAAGGTTATCAAGCAAAAATATAATCAAAGGAATCTTATTAAATCAACAAATATGAATTTGTAAAGAGATGGCACCAAAAAATGAAACTGAAGTTACTCATGGAGCCATACCAGCTTTGTTTTACCTAGGGGTTACATACGTCAAAGTTCAGTAACCCAGAAATTTAGTGTGATGAAAAAAAAAAAAGTTCTGGTCTTCCTAACAAAGCTTTTGCTTTAAAACTGCAGTGATTAATTTGTCAATGCTAATATAGTATTCAAAAGGATTAGTGTAGTGGAAACTTGATCTAACCCTTAGTCACAAAGCACTGTTGCACACAGCATATAATTTTTAGGAAAAATTAATGTGTAAGGCAGATTTCTGCTGTGATATACCATTAACATTTTAAAAAGAATATGTTTCATCCTATGTAACACCAATGGCAAGTTATATATGCCTACATGTGGGTGGAACAAAACAGGCAGGCTCTAGAAGAGTACTGTATAATATGAGATTGCAGATGGAATAAAACAAAACTAAATTTTATAGGACGGGAAAACTTTCAAGTACTTAAGACTCATTTTCACCAATTTTCTCTGCCTGTTATGAAACAAATACAAACCGTGTACTACACATACTACCCTACCTTGAATGTTTTTCTGGTCTTCTAGGAGTTTTTCTCCTAGGTATTATTTGGATGGGGGGATATTATTTGTTGGGCTTTTTCAAAAGACAGTAAAAGAAGGCTAAGAAGAACACAGAAGAGGCATTTCTGTTTATAAAGTATGCATACCTTAAAAAATTTTTTAAAAAAGTGAAGTAAAGGAATAAAGAAGAAATCATTACATCTGAAAGAAACTCAACCCAAACAAAAGATAAGCAATTATAATGAAATTTTTGTAGTGTTCTGAATAGGCATTCCAGTGAATAAACCTGACTCAGTCTGAATACTATAATTATCTGCTTCATGCTTAATATTCTGTTGTTCATCAAATGAAATTAAAAGCAAGGTAACTCTAGGTAGTTCTGCAGATCTGGCTTAAGAAGAGAAGTATTATCAATAGCTATAGTTCATCTTATCTCAAAAAAACTATCAGGTAACCAACACATCAAAGGACTTGCACTGCAGTCTTATCCTGCTCTGTTTCTAATTATGAGGTTCTTCTCTGCAGGAAGCAATTCTAAAAGAACTGAAACAATTTATTTTAAAGGCTACAAACATCAGAAGAATTCTGTCATACATCCTGAAATGCAGAATAACTTAGCACCTCACAGCTTGCAACTGGCACGTACACAACACTTTTGTAGGTAAAGAGTCTCTGGGAAACAGCTTTTCAAAATAACCTCTGAAATTAATTTCTCCCTATTATTAACTTCATAACATTATGTTAATGGAAATAGTCTTTTATTGACCAAATAAAATTTGTGAAAAAGTATCATTCTCCAATATCTGCCAAAGAGACATATTTTGAATTTCTCATATTTTAAATAGTGAGAAATAAATGATGTTGAAAGTAGAAGTAAAAAGAGCAACACTTTCTTTGCCATATGCAGAAAATAATGTGGAAATGTAAAGATGGGGAGAAAATAGTGTCAAACAAAACAGAAATTTTTAGACTTCTTTTTCTATAAAAAGTTATAGCACCTCACTTTGGAAACTATTTCACTTGTTCTGAAAGTACACATGTTCTGAGCTCTGCTATGCACAATGAAGTTAAATAGAACCTTTTACTTCCATATATATGTGTCAGCATATTACAGGAAACGAAAAAAATTATGACAGTTTACATTACATTTCTGTTTATACTCCCTGCCATGACCTTCAGTACAGATCATCAGCAGGATTTTATTGTTATTGTTATTGTCCCAGATTCAAAACAAATTGAAATGTTGCACAGAAAATTTTCTGATTTACAGTGGTCAGCAAGAGTAACTTAGAAGAAAGTCGCACCGACAAAATGTGGTGTCTTATCTTAAGTTCTGTACCTAAAACTCGTATTCCCAAATAGAGACCTGAATTGCATTTTTAACTTTATTTCTTAGTTATGCAGCTGATATTTCAAGTCATTATGCCTGTATTCAAAACTGAGTGCTCATAAACAACTTCCCTGCCTCACAGGTGATGTCATGCGAGCATTCTCCTCTCTAACTGAATATGGGAGAGATCAGGAACATGCCCTACATCTCTTGTTGAATGATAAGCACTCAGCTAGAAGAGGAGGTAGGAACCTGTGGTCAGATTTCAGAAGTATATTTCTGTCCCTGGTTGAACGTTTGAAAGGCCACAGAGGGAAAGTTACTTTGCTTCCCTCTCTTGCAATAGCTCCTGATAGAGGCCATGCAGCACATAGCTACAGAATGATGATGGCTTCCACCAAGAAATGTGAATCCCCTTAAACGAGATATAGAACCTACAACTTCCAAAAGCCTGCTTACCTGAAAATGTCTATGCTTTCTACTCCAATTTTAACCTTTGTGTTGGGTTCATGTGTTAAGGGAGCATTTAGGACTTCACTGTTCTTTTTGGCCTGATATCTGGATGTCACCAGAGCACAGATTTCCAGATGAAATGGTTTTGTAACTGTGAATCTCAGCTTAGCTAGGTAACTTTGTGATTCAAAACCCAGAGTAAGGCAAATGGAAGAAATTAACCTTGTGAAACTGCTTCTCAGGCACTTCTTCCGAGTGTACCCCACTGCCAGAGCCAAAAATAAATGACCTTGAACTCTCCAATTTGCTTTAACAAACCAGTCAAAAAGGTTTTGTCTGGCACCAAAACTGTCAAAACAGAGCTAAGGTTTTTAATTTGAAAATGGTAAGGTCTAGAGCTGCTCTATGACACAAATCATAATGCTGTTAATTAAACTCTAAAGCAAATACTAAATTTTGAGCTGTAATAATTACCAACATTTTCTCTAGGGCTCAATATCAAGTAGTTATTTCAATTAATTAACTGGTATGATGTGTTCAATAACATTTCAAAAAAAATAGATAGTTAAAATTCAGCTGAATTTATTAATAAAATCTTTGTCCCTTAAAAGACCGAAGCTTAGCTTATCATCACCTTGGTCTCAAGAGATTAATGGCATGAAGTCCCTAGCTATCATCTCTCCTTGCAAAATATTCAATATTCTCCAATAAAGTCACTTAAAGTAAATATGAGATGACAACTGATTAGAGATCTGTCAGCTTGAGCAGGAAGACTTGACACTTTGTTTCTAGCTGAATTCCAAGGCCGTTATTTCGATAATTGCACAAATGAAACTCTTGCATATTTTTCCACAATGTGAAAGCCATGAGCAAATAAGGGCTGTCATTCATTTGCTAACATGATCTAAAAGTAGCACAATGTATACAAAACATTTGATTGGCTAACTATTTCTTTAGTGAACCAATACCCTGCTGCTTGCTAGACATTTTGAAAGGCTCTGAGGGATCTGCGTCCATCATGATGGCTCATGAAAAGCAATTGTTCCCCTGTTCCAGTCATCATCTATTTTCTTCATCGCTAGATTCCCAACAATAGTCAACATCTCACTCACCAGTGTGATTGAACATGACTTGCAGCAGCATTAGAAGACATCTGACTAAACTGATATTCATTAAATATTTCCCATCAATCTTTTAGACAAATTACATCAGGAATTTGATGACTTTAACCCTTCAAATTTTGTCAAATAATTTAGTGCTATCAGTCAGGATGTACCTTTAACCCTCCACAAACGTCACTAACTCAATTGCTTGCAGGCACTGTAATGTCAGTATTTATTTGATACAAATAAACCCAATAAAGCAAATATACTTAGACTCAGTTTCTCTGTCCAGAAGTTGCCACTGCGATCTTCCAGATAATTCCTTGAATACGTGAATTGAAACTTTTCCCTCTCCCAGAAGCAAGATTAAAAGTATGTCTTCTAGAAAATAATACAGTTTAGACTCCAAGAAATGTTGAGTTTATTAAATCCCTCTGCTGAACTCTTGTAATTACCCTTTCTCTTGCTCTTTGGAGGAGCTTGTTCTGTGTATGTCTACCAGAAACACATAAAACTAAAAAAAACTTGTCTTATCATAGAAATATGCCTGTTGTAGTACCTTTCCCCTTTCCTCTTCCCTTACTTAATGAAGAAGCTCTGCTCTTCTAAAAATTATCATTGCTAAAATGAAATCAGTTGTAATGTATTTCTGTAGGTTAACAGAAAGATCTAACTTGGAAAGTAATTTTGAGAGCTTGGTGCAGTTTTCCATGCTTTGCAAAGTATTTGTAAACAGACAAAGATGACATTGCTGGCTGCTCTTTTATTTCCATAAGAACTCGAGGTCTTTAGAACACTTTTTTCCCCTTAAAACCAGAACTTTACTCCCATTTGGGAAAAATCAACTTCTCAATGGCCCATTTTATCATACAAACCTTCTTGAAATACTTTTTCAACTTTTATTTGCACAAATTGTTTTTTCTATTTTTCATACTCCTTTGTTGTGTCTGAGCTACACCATGCTACCACAACAGCTTACAAGATAGAATAAACTTTAACAAAATTTATTCTTAAATCTTTACCATTGTTCTCTACTACCAAGTGGAAAAAACCCCAAAACAAACAAACAAACAAACAAACAAACAAAAGAGGAAATAACAAAAGTAAAGGTAGTGGTAGTTTCATCACTGGTTAGTCTGAAAGCTTTATTATGTTGTTAGTGTACTAATAGTATAATGGATTTACTATGGAGGTTAATTTATGAAAGGCGTGGTATCTGGACACTACAATATACCTAAAAATTGATGCATACCTACCTCATTAAAAACCCCATAAATTTAACTTCTTTACTTTTAAATTCAAATTTCCTTTAGAATGTCCTGTTTAAATAAAACTCTCTTTCTACCTGTGGACATCACCATATGTTTGATTACTTTCAATTTTGCTGAGTAAAACATAATCTGCTGCTTAGAGCAAATAAATAAAAAATGCAGTTTACCAGCAAACAACAAAATTGAACAGCAAGGCAAAAGCCATTAACAGCTTTTAATTCATAACTAGCAATTAAGAACTATTTTTCTCATTTAAATAAATAAATGTTCTCCAGACAGTATGTTGAACATTGTAGTCTCACATTCATTTTTTTCAGTTTCTAGGCAAAACAACCCTTCTGCCACAAACATATTTCAGCTGTATTATAAATCTGCATTTTTAGTCATAATGTTGAGCATTAGGTTGTATAAACATCAAAAACCTTTTTCAAACAATATTGCTATCAGATTCCCTAAAACCATGCGGGGTAGTATCATCCGACAGATACTAAAATCACAAGAAAACATGCTTCACAACCACATTTTAAATGGCTCTTTTTTGTCCCTTTACCAACAAAGATGCACACTTCCTATAACCTATTTCTGCGTTTGTTTCTAACTTTTCTCTTTGCTGGCGTATTTTTCGCTTGAGTTGGCAGCAGTCAATCAGGACTTTTGTTCTTCAGCTGCTCGAGCAGCAGCGGCCAGGGCAGCCACAACAGACACAGTTCTGGCAGCTCCTAATGTGTGTCCCTGCCTTTTATTCAGATGCTATTTACACAGTGTTTACATGTAGACCACGTAGATTTTATAAAGCTCAAAGCTTGGAGTTTAAATGGAAAGCTTATTAGGCACAGGAGTCTCTCAAATTAAATCAGAGTAAGTAGCTACTTAGAATGCTTTGGAAGATAGAATCCAGAGTAATACATTTTTATACACAAATAAGGCTGATCTAAAGAAAAAGAGAAAAAAGGAATAGGAAATTTAATCAGTGAGATGAACTGGACACAGGAGTTTCATTGTTACACCATATGTCTACTGTATGTAGAAAACTGTATGTAAAAAAACCCAAATCGTTCTAAATTTCATTACATGTAGGTAATTGTGAGCATACAGAACAAATAAAAACATGAAAGCAATTTCCTTACCTAAATCTCCAAGAAACATACATTGAAAAGGTACAAAACATTTCTACTGTTAATTTTTAATTTTCTTCCCAAGAATTCCAGACAAAACAAGGTGGTCTGTCTTAAAGGCCAAGAAGTTTCCTTCATGTCCCAAATTTTTATTTCCTTCCTTTTTCATTTTAAATCTTTTTAATTTGAGATCTAGGAATGTAGAGTTTCAAATCTACATTTTGTCTCAGACATGGAAACTATTTCAGGGTGGGTGAATTTCACCCATAATAACACAGAATTCTGCCTAGGAATTAAACTATGAATTTTATTATCAATATTTCCATTAAAATATTGTGTTTTTCTATTAAATGTTCGGATTAAGGTGAATTGAACTTGCATTGTATTGCCTCACAGTTTGTGCTGAACTTATCTTTTAACAATTTCCTATTTCTTCTTCAGTCTGCTTGTCTTCAAGTTTTGTATCAATAATATAAGCTTTAGGAAAACATAAGCTCCTTATTCCATATTTACATTGCAGCTGTCTCCTCATTCTTTCTGGTTCAGTATTGCACAGTATTCATTTAAAACAGACATAAGTGCATATCCTGCAAATGTGACCCTGCAACAACCCCCCGAATCCAAAAAATGTTTGCATCAATGTCATTTTATTCAGATCAGAATGCTACTAAGAGAGTTACCATTTCACTGTGGCCTTATTGCACAGAGTTCACAAATGCAAGCAAAAGAGAAGATATCACAGGCTGAACTTGAAAAATCTGCTTTGGACTGCACTTCAATTCTCTTTACTAAGATTTGAAATGTTCTTGGAAAATATATCTCTGAAACAGCATATGAGAAGGTTGAACAAAGAAGCAAAAACTTTGACCATTAAAAATAAATGAAACAAGCCTTTAAATTTCTAAATATTTTGTTAAAAATTTTTTCCACTGTGCTTTAAGCTGTTTTGCATTACTAATGGATGATATTTGTGTAACATTAAGATTTCATAACTGATAGTATTGAAAAAATATTGCCTTAAAATTCCGATTATAATTTGCAAATTACAATTATTTTCATCATTCCAGAGCATGCCACCATTCCAAACTTATTTATCAAATATTTTTTTCCACATATCCTTGTAAGTAAAATAATTTCAAATATGCTGAGATGTGGATAAGCAATCTTTCAACGTTGAGCACTTGACTGGTTGAAAATTCAAGGGAATGAGGTAAAGTCTATTTACTGTAACGCACATCCTTAGCAGAGGAATGAAAGTATATTAACATTGGGTGGCATCAGCTGAATTTTTGGTGGCATCAGCTGAATTTTTTGCATGTGTAATTCAGAGCAATGCCTATGAAGAGTAGTGTAGGAAAACCCTTGTTTTACACTGCTCTGGAGATGCTGGTTCAAAATCCAGTACATAATTAAATATATTGGATGGATGTAGCTGAGTGGTTAATGCATGTAAAATTTCCTTTGACAATTCAAGTTTAAATTCACTTTAGTTCTTATAAATCTTGCAAGAGTATAATTGACTTAACGTTTTCCCCAGTACAGCTAATGCATTACTTTTATTTCTGATAGCCAACACTGAAACATCTGGGGAAGACTGGGCTTTGGCTTTGGTTTTTTTTCCCTAATCTGTCAGATGTAGCCGTATGTGTAAGTAGTTGATGACCTAAAAGAGTGATCTGTTAATTTCAAGACAATAATTGCTAGTAAAATTAATCTGGTAAATTCTGACACGATGACACTAGGATGATAGGTAAATAAATTATTGTGTTAAGAATTATGTATTTTAGGTGTGCTACACATTAAGTATCTACAGGTCATTTAATTAACAGAAAAAAAAAAGGATAGAAAAAAGAAGGATATTGTCCTCAAATATAACTTCACATTCTCTATTTTGCTGACCCACATCCATAGTTAGTTCCTTTGAAACTGAGTGACTTCAGATTTCCATACCTTCTTTCTGTTGTTCATATCACTTACAAATATAATCTTGAAATAAAAATTAATCTTCTTTTCCTTTTTTTTGAGAATTTGTTGAGCACTTTCACTACCTATGAAACAATTACTTTATATACATTCATTTTCAAATTTTTAGCGTTATAGTACATATATTTAAGTAAATATAAGTCAAAAAATGTCGACTTCCAGATAGTTATTTTAGAAAGTTAAAAAAACCACTTACTATAAATAAATAAATAACAACAGCAGAAAAAAACCACAAGCACCAAAAATTTTTAAAAACCTCATGGAAAGCTGTGCTGCTTTAGACCAGGGTGGTATTAATTTCCTTCACAGTAGCTAGCACGTCACTTTGTTTTGGATTTGTGCTGGAAATTCTCTTCATTATCACAGAAACCCTAAACAGCTCCATACCAGTTACTCATACATGAAGAAAATTATCACTACCCTGGCTAAAAACACCACAATAGCACAAAGATGTGCTAGGCTTTGCTTTACCTATTGAACTGTATTTATTTCAACCCTGGAGTTTTCTCACATTTCCTCTCTGAGCCTCTCCTCATCCCACGGGGGAGAAGAGGGAGTGGCTGTGTGGGGCTCAGTGGCCAGCTGGGGTTAACACAAAACAAAAGCAGAGGAAGGACAAGTTTTATGTCAATATATTGTAAACAAAGTCACATATACAACCCTGACATATACTTGTTGTAACTTTAAATAATACTGATGACATTTCCTTCCTATTAAATTTAACGTGAGTTTTCAGAAGAAATAGTACTAATTAATTGTCCTGCTATTTTTCGAAATCCCAACCATTTAAGCAACAAAGCAAACATATCATTACACATGAAAATTTTACCAGATACTTGTGATATTTCCTTCCTTTCCGAAGTGATAATTCCTTCCTAGGTTTTATATTTATTTATCTTTAAGATGTTATCTTCTATTTTGTTGAATAAAGGAAAAAATAAAGATTGCCCATTCCAACGTTTTCCTCAAGTTAATTTTCCACTTTATACTCTAAAATGAACTGAATTGCTCCCAAAGTCTCTTTAGAGAAAAGTCAGTAATTCCTGTGTTATCAGCAGGACACGCATGTTTTTCAGACCTGCTGAGTTTTACTTTAGTTTGTCTCTTAAATTATTTATAGATTAGTCTATCCTGTAGTTTTTCTTTTCTCCTTTGATAATAAATCTTTTAACATTCAATCACCTCTTTCTCAAAATGGAAGCTTCTTTTTTGTTTCCAGCACTACATTCTAATAGTAGAAAATTCATTTGAGTTGGTTAGTGGACTTGGATTGTCGCTGTCTCACCATTGCTGCCTCCTGTTAGACTGTGTAATGGGATATAAGCAGAGGAGCACTGCAAAACTACCCCACCTTTAATAATTTACTGATCTGCTGTTCTTCTCTATTGGATAAACTCAGCTTTTTCTGCAACATTTTAAACCCTTTTTAATGTCTAATTAATGATTTTATGAATCAATTTTTTTTATGAGTAGCATATGCTAAGTCTATATTGAATCTCATTTTCCTCTTTGGTTATTCATAACAACTGCAGTCAGAAAAAACAAAATTAAACTAAACAAGCCAATGATTTTCACAGTTTTTGTATTTGTTGCTATAAAATGGGTTCTGTTTTCATCATAAGGACTAATGTCCCAAGCAGTTACCAATTCTGCTTTGGCAGTGCCTTGTCTCTCATTAGCAAAAGCCTAGGTAAGCAAAGAACAGTGCCTTCTCCAGGGACTTCTCTTATGGTTTTCACCTCTTCCCATCCCCTTTCCTGTCAGTAAAATAAAATAAAATAAAATAAAATATGGAGACAAAAATTCTGGTCTGCAGCAGCATTTCAGGAAATATTTTCTGAAGTGTAGTGTAAGAGATTCAGAATTCTCCTGCTAATATACTAAGTAAATTCAACTTTTCTTATTGGGAATTGGGAACTCCCAGCATTCAGATTTTTTTTCTTTCTTCTGCATCTGTCACTGTTAACTAAGCCTTTTTTTTAAAATATACATTTAAAAAAATATCTCTCTAAAAAAGAGGGGTTATTTTTTGCTTATTTGGGTTTTTTTTTGTTCAAACTCCTGTAATGTGTTTTTGTTAGATAACAAAGCAGATTTGCCTCCCTGTGGCTCAGTAATATCCTTGAGCATGAAGGATGCTGAAAAGGAAATGCTTCACACATAGAAGGCAGAGGGGAAAACAGGTGTGAGAACTCCAAGAATGTCACGTGGAACAGCTTTTCCAGTGCTATTAGAAAGTATTCAGTTAGGGGAAAGAAACAAGTTTAAAAAAAATTCCAAGCCCATGTCTGTACCTTTAAAAACTCAAATGGCACCATGAGGGAACCAATTTTGCTCTCTACACTCTGCAGAGAGTGCAGGGAGTGTGCATGAAAACATGTCAGGCTTGAGTAACACTGTGAATATAATTACATAGTAGAGAACTGGTACCTGCCACTAGCCGTGCTTCATTAAGATCTCTTCATGCCACATTCCCAATCTAACTGTCCTGTGCAACTGCTGAACATTTCTGGATATCAGTATATACTAATTAAGCAAAGTAAAAGGGAAAATTGTACAGCTCCTCATAGTACATCATGCCACCTTCATTTCTGAAGCTTTTCTCTGATTTTCATTGATTTTTTGTTGAACATTGTAGTCTCATATTCATTTTTTTCAGTTTCTAGACAAAACAACCCTTCTGCCACAAACATATTTCAGTTGTATTATAAATCTGCATTTTTAGTCATAATGTTGAGCATTAGGTTGTATAAACATCAAAAACCTTTTTCAAACAATATTGCTATCAGATTCCCTAAAACCATGCGGGGTAGTATCATCCGACAGATACTAAAATCACAAGAAAACATGCTTCACAACCACATTTTAAATGGCTCTTTTTTGTCCCTTTACCAACAAAGATGCACACTTCCTATAACCTATTTCTGCGTTTGTTTCTAACTTTTCTCTTTGCTGGCGTATTTTTCGCTTGAGTTGGCAGCAGTCAATCAGGACTTTTGTTCTTCAGCTGCTCGAGCAGCAGCGGCCAGGGCAGCCACAACAGACACAGTTCTGGCAGCTCCTAATGTGTGTCCCTGCCTTTTATTCAGATGCTATTTACACAGTGTTTACATGTAGACCACGTAGATTTTATAAAGCTCAAAGCTTGGAGTTTAAATGGAAAGCTTATTAGGCACAGGAGTCTCTCAAATTAAATCAGAGTAAGTAGCTACTTAGAATGCTTTGGAAGATAGAATCCAGAGTAATACATTTTTATACACAAATAAGGCTGATCTAAAGAAAAAGAGAAAAAAGGAATAGGAAATTTAATCAGTGAGATGAACTGGACACAGGAGTTTCATTGTTACACCATATGTCTACTGTATGTAGAAAACTGTATGTAAAAAAACCCAAATCGTTCTAAATTTCATTACATGTAGGTAATTGTGAGCATACAGAACAAATAAAAACATGAAAGCAATTTCCTTACCTAAATCTCCAAGAAACATACATTGAAAAGGTACAAAACATTTCTACTGTTAATTTTTAATTTTCTTCCCAAGAATTCCAGACAAAACAAGGTGGTCTGTCTTAAAGGCCAAGAAGTTTCCTTCATGTCCCAAATTTTTATTTCCTTCCTTTTTCATTTTAAATCTTTTTAATTTGAGATCTAGGAATGTAGAGTTTCAAATCTACATTTTGTCTCAGACATGGAAACTATTTCAGGGTGGGTGAATTTCACCCATAATAACACAGAATTCTGCCTAGGAATTAAACTATGAATTTTATTATCAATATTTCCATTAAAATATTGTGTTTTTCTATTAAATGTTCGGATTAAGGTGAATTGAACTTGCATTGTATTGCCTCACAGTTTGTGCTGAACTTATCTTTTAACAATTTCCTATTTCTTCTTCAGTCTGCTTGTCTTCAAGTTTTGTATCAATAATATAAGCTTTAGGAAAACATAAGCTCCTTATTCCATATTTACATTGCAGCTGTCTCCTCATTCTTTCTGGTTCAGTATTGCACAGTATTCATTTAAAACAGACATAAGTGCATATCCTGCAAATGTGACCCTGCAACAACCCCCCGAATCCAAAAAATGTTTGCATCAATGTCATTTTATTCAGATCAGAATGCTGCTAAGAGAGTTACCATTTCACTGTGGCCTTATTGCACAGAGTTCACAAATGCAAGCAAAAGAGAAGATATCACAGGCTGAACTTGAAAAATCTGCTTTGGACTGCACTTCAATTCTCTTTACTAAGATTTGAAATGTTCTTGGAAAATATATCTCTGAAACAGCATATGAGAAGGTTGAACAAAGAAGCAAAAACTTTGACCATTAAAAATAAATGAAACAAGCCTTTAAATTTCTAAATATTTTGTTAAAAATTTTTTCGACTGTGCTTTAAGCTGTTTTGCATTACTAATGGATGATATTTGTGTAACATTAAGATTTCATAACTGATAGTATTGAAAAAATATTGCCTTAAAATTCCGATTATAATTTGCAAATTACAATTATTTTCATCATTCCAGAGCATGCCACCATTCCAAACTTATTTATCAAATATTTTTTTCCACATATCCTTGTAAGTAAAATAATTTCAAATATGCTGAGATGTGGATAAGCAATCTTTCAACGTTGAGCACTTGACTGGTTGAAAATTCAAGGGAATGAGGTAAAGTCTATTTACTGTAACGCACATCCTTAGCAGAGGAATGAAAGTATATTAACATTGGGTGGCATCAGCTGTATTTTTGGTGGCATCAGCTGAATTTTTTGCATGTGTAATTCAGAGCAATGCCTATTAAGAGTAGTGTAGGAAAACCCTTGTTTTACACTGCTCTGGAGATGCTGGTTCAAAATCCAGTACATAATTAAATATATTGGATGGATGTAGCTGAGTGGTTAATGCATGTAAAATTTCCTTTGACAATTCAAGTTTAAATTCACTTTAGTTCTTATAAATCTTGCAAGAGTATAATTGACTTAACGTTTTCCCCAGTACAGCTAATGCATTACTTTTATTTCTGATAGCCAACACTGAAACATCTGGGGAAGACTGGGCTTTGGCTTTGGTTTTTTTTCCCTAATCTGTCAGATGTAGCCGTATGTGTAAGTAGTTGATGACCTAAAAGAGTGATCTGTTAATTTCAAGACAATAATTGCTAGTAAAATTAATCTGGTAAATTCTGACACGATGACACTAGGATGATAGGTAAATAAATTATTGTGTTAAGAATTATGTATTTTAGGTGTGCTACACATTAAGTATCTACAGGTCATTTAATTAACAGAAAAAAAAAAAGGATAGAAAAAAGAAGGATATTGTCCTCAAATATAACTTCACATTCTCTATTTTGCTGACCCACATCCATAGTTAGTTCCTTTGAAACTGAGTGACTTCAGATTTCCATACCTTCTTTCTGTTGTTCATATCACTTACAAATATAATCTTGAAATAAAAATTAATCTTCTTTTCCTTTTTTTGAGAATTTGTTGAGCACTTTCACTACCTATGAAACAATTACTTTATATACATTCATTTTCAAATTTTTAGCGTTATAGTACATATATTTAAGTAAATATAAGTCAAAAAATGTCGACTTCCAGATAGTTATTTTAGAAAGTTAAAAAAACCACTTACTATAAATAAATAAATAACAACAGCAGAAAAAAACCACAAGCACCAAAAATTTTTAAAAACCTCATGGAAAGCTGTGCTGCTTTAGACCAGGGTGGTATTAATTTCCTTCACAGTAGCTAGCACGTCACTTTGTTTTGGATTTGTGCTGGAAATTCTCTTCATTATCACAGAAACCCTAAACAGCTCCATACCAGTTACTCATACATGAAGAAAATTATCACTACCCTGGCTAAAAACACCACAATAGCACAAAGATGTGCTAGGCTTTGCTTTACCTATTGAACTGTATTTATTTCAACCCTGGAGTTTTCTCACATTTCCTCTCTGAGCCTCTCCTCATCCCACGGGGGAGAAGAGGGAGTGGCTGTGTGGGGCTCAGTGGCCAGCTGGGGTTAACACAAAACAAAAGCAGAGGAAGGACAAGTTTTATGTCAATATATTGTAAACAAAGTCACATATACAACCCTGACATATACTTGTTGTAACTTTAAATAATACTGATGACATTTCCTTCCTATTAAATTTAACGTGAGTTTTCAGAAGAAATAGTACTAATTAATTGTCCTGCTATTTTTCAAAATCCCAACCATTTAAGCAACAAAGCAAACATATCATTACACATGAAAATTTTACCAGATACTTGTGATATTTCCTTCCTTTCCGAAGTGATAATTCCTTCCTAGGTTTTATATTTATTTATCTTTAAGATGTTATCTTCTATTTTGTTGAATAAAGGAAAAAATAAAGATTGCCCATTCCAACGTTTTCCTCAAGTTAATTTTCCACTTTATACTCTAAAATGAACTGAATTGCTCCCAAAGTCTCTTTAGAGAAAAGTCAGTAATTCCTGTGTTATCAGCAGGACACGCATGTTTTTCAGACCTGCTGAGTTTTACTTTAGTTTGTCTCTTAAATTATTTATAGATTAGTCTATCCTGTAGTTTTTCTTTTCTCCTTTGATAATAAATCTTTTAACATTCAATCACCTCTTTCTCAAAATGGAAACTTCTTTTTTGTTTCCAGCACTACATTCTAATAGTAGAAAATTCATTTGAGTTGGTTAGTGGACTTGGATTGTCGCTGTCTCACCATTGCTGCCTCCTGTTAGACTGTGTAATGGGATATAAGCAGAGGAGCACTGCAAAACTACCCCACCTTTAATAATTTACTGATCTGCTGTTCTTCTCTATTGGATAAACTCAGCTTTTTCTGCAACATTTTAAACCCTTTTTAATGTCTAATTAATGATTTTATGAATCAATTTTTTTTATGAGTAGCATATGCTAAGTCTATATTGAATCTCATTTTCCTCTTTGGTTATTCATAACAACTGCAGTCAGAAAAAACAAAATTAAACTAAACAAGCCAATGATTTTCACAGTTTTTGTATTTGTTGCTATAAAATGGGTTCTGTTTTCATCATAAGGACTAATGTCCCAAGCAGTTACCAATTCTGCTTTGGCAGTGCCTTGTCTCTCATTAGCAAAAGCCTAGGTAAGCAAAGAACAGTGCCTTCTCCAGGGACTTCTCTTATGGTTTTCACCTCTTCCCATCCCCTTTCCTGTAAATAAAATAAAATAAAATAAAATAAAATAAAATAAAATAAAATAAAATATGGAGACAAAAATTCTGGTCTGCAGCAGCATTTCAGGAAATATTTTCTGAAGTGTAGTGTAAGAGATTCAGAATTCTCCTGCTAATATACTAAGTAAATTCAACTTTTCTTATTGGGAATTGGGAACTCCCAGCATTCAGATTTTTTTTCTTTCTTCTGCATCTGTCACTGTTAACTAAGCCTTTTTTTAAAATATACATTTAAAAAAATATCTCTCTAAAAAAGAGGGGTTATTTTTTGCTTATTTGGGTTTTTTTTTGTTCAAACTCCTGTAATGTGTTTTTGTTAGATAACAAAGCAGATTTGCCTCCCTGTGGCTCAGTAATATCCTTGAGCATGAAGGATGCTGAAAAGGAAATGCTTCACACATAGAAGGCAGAGGGGAAAACAGGTGTGAGAACTCCAAGCATGTCACGTGGAACAGCTTTTCCAGTGCTATTAGAAAGTATTCAGTTAGGGGAAAGAAACAAGTTTAAAAAAAATTCCAAGCCCATGTCTGTACCTTTAAAAACTCAAATGGCACCATGAGGGAACCAATTTTGCTCTCTACACTCTGCAGAGAGTGCAGGGAGTGTGCATGAAAACATGTCAGGCTTGAGTAACACTGTGAATATAATTACATAGTAGAGAACTGGTACCTGCCACTAGCCGTGCTTCATTAAGATCTCTTCATGCCACATTCCCAATCTAACTGTCCTGTGCAACTGCTGAACATTTCTGGATATCAGTATATACTAATTAAGCAAAGTAAAAGGGAAAATTGTACAGCTCCTCATAGTACATCATGCCACCTTCATTTCTGAAGCTTTTCTCTGATTTTCATTGATTTTTCTAGCACAGTACCCTGAAATAGCAGAAAAAAGCAGGCAGTGAAGAAACAGCTATTCTGAAGTTTCTTCCCTTTAGAATATCAGCAGTAAGGCAACAGAAATTCAGATATACTCAGAAACCATGAATTTAAATGATCAAGTATTTGTGAAACTTAAATGTTGCATCTCTAAACTGAAATGTAACGCACATTATATGATCTGAGTTCAAAAGTTCTGGTGATGAGTGCAGACACCTTTGAAAACTTGGCAGAGACCCTAGTGGAGATATCAGTATGACACCATGCTAATCAGGCACATCAAAATTATTTGTTACTTCTTCCTTAACTGTGGGGCAGAATCAAGGCATGAATTCAAATGAGTTTCAGGTTTCCTTCGGATAATCCACTTTGGTGACACATTTAATTTTACTTTTCTGTCATATTAACTTTCAAGGAACAGAACTAAAGTCCTTTTCAGATGAGGCTTCTTACAGCACTGTTGTCTTGGCATTTGGATACAACTGCTTTAACTGTGGGGCATTAGCTATTTTGAAAACTGTAATATGAGACAATACACAAACTAAAAGTGAAACCTAATCTCCCAGATACTTGAAATAGACAGTGGAAATATGTAGAGGTC
Source organism: Geospiza fortis (assembly GCF_000277835.1). Lineage (NCBI taxonomy): Eukaryota > Metazoa > Chordata > Aves > Passeriformes > Thraupidae > Geospiza > Geospiza fortis. The sequence goes on along the minus strand of NW_005054297.1, from coordinate 7,035,435 downwards.
AGAGACCATTCATGGGACCCTAATCCCACAGACAGGTTGACACACACTGCACCAGATCATTCTATGCTGCTTTACTAATTGAGCATTTTTTTTTCTTTTTTATTGATTGCAATAAAAGAACCAAAGGAGAAAAGTGGTGATGTAATTGAAGGTACAAATGCTGACCCAACTAGAAAACTGCAACCTAGAACTTAAAATTTCAAAAAGGAAAGATTGCCACTTCAGACAACTGCAGTTTTTCTTTTACATTACTATCACCATGGAGAATCCCACCACTTTTTTGTTCCCTTCATCATATTAAAATCACATTGAAATCTTATTTTACAAAAGCTTTATATGAGGAATTTGATGTATCTACCTTAAAATGAAAAATCCAGAGAATAATGGACTGAACTTCACCAATAACAACTGTCTGCAAAGAGTTGTAAGTAGATGTGATAGAATGCTATGTATCATGGCCTCTTTAAAACAACCTACTCAACTAGAATCTGTACTGCACGAAGACTTTTGTAGTTTATTCCTACTGTGTTTTCCAAAGGAGACCATTTGGAAATGCTCATGCATAATACAGCAATAAGATTTCAGTAAAGTGGAGCAGGATGGAGAAACAAAAATAAAGATGCATTTTATAGAAAAACATTCTTATGCTATAAGTGCATCACTGCTTAAATATTGATTTCCCATCTGTCCAGTCGCACTAAAAAAGCTGATTCATCAAAATACTAACATGTATACATCATAAGACTGAATACGAGATTATTCTTTTACCACATTCACTTTTGTTTTATTTTAAATCCTATTAGATTTTATTCACATGAATTTTACTATCCCTTTCCCATTCTTTGTAGCAAATGGTTTCCTAATATCTGTTACTAAGTTCAAGGCTCTAAATCAGAATTTGTACAAATAAATCTGAAATATATTATCTCACCTTTTAAAAATATATATACATATTTGTGACGATGTCAATCTACTTGAAATGATGAGTTAAAATATTTACCTTAGTAAAAGAGTGTATGTACTGAAAATATATAACATTCATATTGTACATGCTCAGAGGGTTTGTTTTATTCATATATCAGCTATATAACCATCCACAGGGGTGGCAGATACTACAGAATCCACCTGTAGTCTGGATGAATGCCTGCAGACTTCAGTAGTGATCTAGGGAGGAATGGGCAGACAAGTTCTAGGGAGAAGAGCACTTGAAAATAATAAAGTGGATTTGGAGTGAATATATAGGTAAATGAGATAACAATGGCTGAGCCACTTCCCTGACCCCTCAAAGGGAATTAATTTCCTAGTTATTTATCTATGCTTATATTAATGAGTTCAGATCCACATCTGATTTTGCTTTTTTTTTTTCCTTGCTTAAAAAGCAATAGAGCCTTTTGATTTCCAGTGGTTTTTGAGATCATGGCTCATAAATGCCTGAATAAACAGTTTCTTGCCAGCACAGTTGACTTCTGAAGCCAGTGATACTGGTTCATTGTTAAAAACAGAGCAGGAAGAATAAGTAATGACTTGCATGAAATACAGTTCCTCTGCTCTTTGCTCCCAAATTCTAAATTGATCTTCCAAGCACTCTTATTTCCAAGAAATGTTGAAGTTCATCATATGTAACAAAAATTATTACTTTTCCATATTACTATCTCAGAGAGCATTCCTGGTCCTTTATTGCATCTGTCTTTTTTCCAGCTTGAGTTTACAGACTCTTCCCAGATCTGCAAGTTCTGCTTTACATGATGCAGACCCTTGTTAGGAGTGGGACACCAACACAGGGATAATCATCATGTAGTTGTAACATTTCATTATTCCTGCACTGTTCTGGGCTCTAAGAATGACACAAAGAGAAATGTTGTAGAAGGGACTGCATTTCCTATTACATAATGTATGTGTTTCTACCTCCTTTCTGACACAGGACAGGCATGGAATGACAGCCCATATTAAATTCCTTCTGAAGCATCCCTTTCAGCATATTCCAGATACTTCACAGATGGTTAACTTTGGTCTATTCATTTAAAGGGCCTCTTTTACTGTTGCTTTTTCTATAATTTTTGCATGACATGTAGAAATCAAAAAGGGAAATAAAGATCAGCTTTATTTATTTATTTGTACTAAAACCTATTCCAAAATAGGTAAATAAAATACAAGAGCAAGTCAATAAAATTCAAGTCAATAAATTACAGGACACCAGTCACATATCTAAAAAACAGGATTATTTATTTTCTTTTGGGATTTCATCTAAAAATATTTACTCTATTGACCCAAAGAGCTGTATAGTTCCAACATTCTGAGAGCACCAAACTGCCACAGACTTGAGGAGCTGTTTTAAAATTTGAGATGAGTAATAAATAGATATAGATACTCCATGTAAAGGGATTTTACTTTTTTTTCCTGAAAAGAAGGAAAGTATGAGAAGCTGTTTGACTACTGTGTATAAAATGAATAAAGTAAATCGGTCAACTTTTTTTCTTTCTGATGCTCATGGGATCTCTGTGAAAACCGATAGATCAAATCACATTTGATAAGCTTCTCTCAAGAGTATAATCTCTTTCCTGTTTACAAAATAACATATGTTCACTTTGCTTGACACTGCATGCAGAAGCTAGCATACTGTAATGTGAAATTTGGAGCAGTATACTTCATGTGGTTAACAAAAACACATAGAAAATAAAAATCATTAAGAATAATTTTTGGTGGAAATGCTGGCATTCATCTTCCACTTTTACTGGCATGAATTCCAACTCTATTGACTTAAATGCCCTATTTTTAACTTTGCACAGACAAAAATAAAATCAGGAAATGATTAATTATAGCTGCAACAAAGGCAACACTTTTGGCATAATGAGGTCTCTGTTCCATTAGTGTAAACCAGTTGTACTTATAAAGATCTGGATCAAGAGTAAGCTGTAAATTGAAATCTAAAGTGTAATTACTCATAGGTAATATCAATAGTAAGCAAAATGTTTAGTGTTTAGTGACCGTAAGTGTTCTTCCCATGACCTCCTAGCTTAAAACATTACTGCTTAGAAATGCCACCATGCAGGTTTTGCTCCAGGCTTTTCACTTCATTCTCCAAGCTCCTTAACAATGAGAATTTAATGATATTTGGTAATGGTAATGGCAAATACTCATATGGAAAGCTAACAAGCAAACACACATCTCCTTTGCCTAGAGGAAATACTTTATGCCCGGTTAACTGTCTGCCCTTCTAATACTGAAGTAAAATTATTTTAAACAATAAAACAGAAAACATGAATAATCAAAATTTTGTTAAAGAAGAAGACACTTATGGATGTTTCTAAGTTCATAAAATAAAGGGCTTCAATTATACTACAAACTCTTAATACCAAATAGTATATAAACTGAACAGGGATATGTCAACAATATAAAAACAAAACCTTGCTGTCATAACATTATAACTTACGTACACATAGATATAAATCATGACATATTTCAAAACATTATCATTTGAGTGGTTGATTTACTAGTAATTATGGCAGCAAAATTTTGCATTTTGAAAATCTGAAGACTTTCATGACAATTTGATGACCTAAGTGAAACAAACCTTCTGTCTTCAAACATGTCTGTATTCTGTGATACAGACAAATCCGGCCTCCCTATGCCAACAGTTTTGAATTCACTGGAAGCTGAACAGCAGGGCTAATGCAGCACTGAGCCATACTAAGAAGCCAGGAATGAGGCATGTTAGCCTGGAGATGGCTCCACACTGATGCAGATGCTGAGACACTGCCTTCGAGCAGAAACACACTCTGCCCGCTCAGAACAAGCTCAGGCTTTCCCACCGCCCCCCACCCAGCCAAACACCTGCCTGCCATACTGCAAGTGTCATCTGCAATTAACATTCAATGGTTTCTTTCTTTCACCAGGTAGAAGAACTCCTATATTGATCCTGAGTTTAAAGGTTTTCCCACCAGTAACCATCTTGATATTCTGCAGTCTTTATTATTTCAGCATTTCTCCTACAAAGAAACAGGATTACAACTAAGATTAGTCTGAAATCTCTCATTACGTCTAATAAAAATAAACAACCTTGCAGTGACAGCATGATTTGCACTTTGGAGAAAGCATGAAAGTAAGACTTTTGCAGAACTTTTGTTCCAAAACATGAGAAACATCACTCTTTAGCTACAGTTTCAGCTGTATTTAATTGCAGTATCAAGTAACAGGTCTTTGTGTCATGAAGAACATTTCCTACAATTAACTTTAAACATAAAGATATAAATTGCCTCATGACTACTCTGCTGTAGAGCTTTTGCCTTTAAATGGTATTTTCTGCAGTTTGAGCTCTGCAGCTCTTCTAGATTGTGCAGCTCACCAAAATTTTCAGCATAGGAAGCTTCTACTTTTATTGCATGAGTAGATTCTAGAAAAAAGAACCCATATAGAATCAGTAAGATATTTTTATAGTCATTTATCCCTCTCTCCTTCAGGTACAAAAAGCATAAATTGAAAAGGGGGAAGGGCATAGTTTGTTGTACAAAGGAAAAAAAAAAATAAGAAAGAAGGTAGAGTTGGAATTTTCTTCAGCTCAGTGTCATGGATTATTAATATTCCTGAAACTTGCAGGAAAGGTTTTATCCTTCCTTCCCAATAGAGTAATTTTCATTTTATCTGTGGACAGCTTTACATGAAGTATGTTTGGCAACACTTAGATAAAAAGTACCTTAAGATTTTGTACACATAAAACTTTTGTTTACCTTGAATTTTAAAGAATTGCATTTTTAAATCAATACATACATATTCTGTAACCTCAAAATTGTTCAAAGGACATTGTTCTTGTTTCAAGAAAGAAACAATCTGGCTGGACTTTTATTATAAATTGTTTGGTTTCATTTCTAGAACTTATAATATGGAGCTTACTTGACTTTCCTGAGCCATCTAGTTCTAGCTTAAATTTATAATTGGAGTACTTTTTCAAATAAAAAATGGTAAATGCCTCATGCGTCAAATTAGAACTCTTTCCTCTCATGGGTTTGCATGGTTGAAAGCTATTTTCTTGTCTCTTAAGTGATCTCTCACTTCTCTAGAGTAGAACAAACACATTTATTTACACTTTCTGATCCTGTATTATATTTCTTAGTGTTCTGAGCTTGCTATTCTTCCCCAAATTCTCTTCCACTTAACAACTTTCTTTAAAAAATGACACAAAAATAATGACACCTTACTTGATCTACTAATACAAGTGGAGTATGAGAATTACATCAGACATCTTATAGCCAATTTTCTTACACGTACCTTTGCAATATTTTTTGTTGTTTGCTTTAGGGTTTCTTTTCTTTTTTCCTAAATATTCCAAATCTCTCTCAGAATGGTATTATCAGATATTTAATAACTGTGCAGCCTTCTTTCAGTCTACTTTTTAGTTAAATTGCTTATCAAGTCTAGATCTGAGGCAGATCTCTCCAGATTATTACACTAAAACTTCAGCAACTGTTCTGAAAACAGTTTACCAACAAGCTCTAACCTGCTTCATACCAGCTTCAATGGTCATAATTCCCTAGATTTCTTAGAAAAATATCACACAATATTCAAAATCCTTCTGTATTGGGTCTGGCTGAGATGGAGTTCATTTTCTCACAGCAGCCTCCCAGAGCTGTGCTGTGCATTGGCAGCTGGAAAGGTGCTGCTAGCCCAGCAGTGGTTTGGGTGCTGCCGGGCAGGGCTGGCACAGCAGCAGAGCTGTCTCTCAACACTCCCCCCCACGTGAAGGGGCTGGAAGGGGACACAGCCAGGCCACCTGATCCAAAGGCATAACCATAGGGATATTCCATACCATATGACACCATCTTAGATATAAAAGCTAAGGGAAGGAGGAGGAAGAAAGAGGGGGTGTTTGTTATTTACAGTTTTTGCCTTCTGGAGCAACTACTACATATGCTGAAGCCCTGCTTCCCTGAATATGATCCGCTGAAGGGAAGTAGAGAATAAACTTTCTTTCCTCTCTGCTTTGTGCATGCAAACTTCTACTTTTCCTTGATTAAACAGCCTTATCTCAACCTATGAGTTGCTTTCCTTCTTACTTTCTCTCTCCTGCGCAACTGGAAGGGGAATGATTTGGTGGGCACCTGATGTCCAGCCAAGATCAACACACCACACCTTGAAGAAGGTAAAGGTATATCACACCCTCCACCCTCATTAGCAGTTTTACATTTCTCTGGTAATTTGGTGGTGCTTTCAGCAGTGGTAAAGGCAATGGTCTCTGAATATTTTAATTTTTTTTACTAAAAATCAAACTGCAGGGCAGAAAGATCTGAAAGAAACAAAATAGATTATTTAATCCTTCTGGAAGTCTAAATGCGCCTCATACTTTGTGGGCTGCTTGCTGCACAGATGAGATTAATCTTAGATGATGGAGATCTAGTCCTAGTTTCTACATTTCAATCTACAATTAAAGAAAACAAGTAGAAAAGAGTAATTGTGTAGACAATTACCCTCATAAGTTAGAGCTGCCCTCTATCTGCTTCAACAATTATTTGAATATGGAAGTACAATAACTTTAACTGCTTTAGTGTTTGTCAAGGTCATCTAGGTCAGGAAAGGCAGGTTTGAAAATGGCAAAAAATTCTGGCTTTATTCAGGTTAAAAGATAACATATCATAGCTCAAAGGCCACTTGGGATTGGATCCCCAAAACTTCTTTTAATTATGATGATCATTATAATTATTAATAATAATAGCTTGTACAGTATGTGTCAGTAATCCAAATTATTAACTAAGAGGTAAGTTGTAAAGTCCATCACAGATCCAGCATAATTTAAATACAGTTCAGTTGCATCAATAAAGTAATTTGCTTTCCAAAATTTAGCGGACAGCTTTTTGCTTCTATCTTAATGCTTTCCTACTCTGGCGTGATAGTGTTTCCAGAAAAGACTGCTTCCCCTGCTGTTTGGGGAAATGTATCTATAATGTCTTGATCCAAGCATTTCATATTCAACAGATGGTAATCTTGGCTGCACATTCATTCTGGTTTCTCTGAGCCTGAGTTCTTAATACCTCTTCCTCTGCCAATCACTTCCTAACTAGCAAATGAATCCTGATCAGACATGTACCATTCCTGGTGTTCTCACTCACCTTTAGTGAACACTGACACCTTCAGACATAATTCTGAGATGTGTACTTTAGCTCTGCCAGGTGAAGGAGGAAGTCTGTCACTCTGTTCTTTAATCCTGAGTACGGGCACGGAAGAAGAGAGGTCTAAGATTCTACAGAATTAATATTTATTTTTTCATCAGAACATGTTTGACAACCTGTACTCTCCTGTACTTGTACAGGTTGAAAAGGTGCGCCCTCAGCCAGATGCTCCTTTAAATCCAAAGACAAAATCATATTGTAGAGACAAGTTTTTCCTATGAAACTTAGTTTCATTTCTAAATCTGAAGAACACAGAGGAACGAATCTATGGGCTTTCTTGTAACAGTATTTCAAATTTTGGCAGGGTTTTTTGTTTTTTTCTTTTTTAATTTGTTTTTACTTTTTATTCAACCGACTACTACATAGATGGAGAAAGAAAAAAAATTAATTATACATTTTTGAACAACACAAACAATACTGCTCTAAACCAGATTATCCAGAGAGATTTCTTGAACCACAAGTTCTATGTAACAGAGTTTGGTTTTTGTTTGCATTGATTCTTGCTTTTTCTTTTAGATCCTTGAGCAAAGTTATTTTTAAATAAAGTGCGAACGACACCAACCGTTATTGTGCCATTTATCTTTTGTCTATACAGGAAATGGTGAGGCAGAGCATAATCTGCTCATGTTGATGACCATATCAAGGTGGACTTGTTGTTGCTGTTCCAGGATTTTGTTAGTTTGTTTTTTGCTAGGTTTTGGGTTGCTTTCTTTATTTATTGGAACTATTTGTTTTGTTTTTTTTTTTTTTTAATTCATGGTAGGGGTAAAATCAATCCAGAAAACTGAAAGCAAAGTCAAAAATGCTAGCCTCTGTGTAAGAAACAAACCTGTTTGGTTAACGTTTCTAAAACCACATATATGATTAAAAGCAACTCATGTACATGCTTGTAGTTTATCAATAATGTAAGGGCATCTCATAAAATCCATAAAGAAACATCTCTACAGAGAGAAATGACTTAATGAATAAATATTTGAGAGACATACAATTTGAGGAGATATATCACCCAAGCACTGTTTCCTGATGTCATAAATAATTTTCTCACGCTGTTTGTAAATGGTGTGAAAAATGAAAAGTAATTCTATCATTAATTATATATTATAAAAACTAAAATTATAAAATTATTAGCCATATTAATGATATGCAATACTTTATCAAAAATTATTTCCACACCTCCCTGGATTTTTGTCTTCTTTATTGCTGATTAAGGAGATTGAATTCACTTTTGCTTTGTAAAAACAGGGATCCAGTAAACAAAAAATTCTGGTCACAATACTGGACTATAAAATGGGGATATGCAAACACTGAACACTTGGTTTACAGAGTAGGAATTTATTTTTTGTTTTGCACTGTTTGGTGCAGTATATCTTTCTATTTAGATTAAGTCCTATGGTACTTAAATCTACTTTCCAATATACTGAACTTTACTGTCATCATTAATTAGCATTATTCCATGCACAATCACTATTACTTAGCCTTCAGTATTCAGATTTTTAGTAATTAATTAGCTTTCTGTGAAATCTTCAAAACCAGTAGGCTCCACATTGTGTGTATGGTCTGATTAGAGATCTAAACAGGACAAATTTAGAGGTTTTGAAGCCACTGGGATTTTTTATAGGCATGTCACAGATCTTAAAAATCTGAAATTTGAATCACTATCACTCAAGACTCTACAGAAGCCACTGTTCCTACCTATTAACATCTAGATAAGACAATCTCTATATTCATCACTTAATTCCTTTTGGTTTTCCCACTGATGGTTTGAAATTTTGTTTACTTCAGGAAAAATATTTCACATTCATGAGTTTCAATTGCAATTTAGTATACCATGGGAGAAAATTCACAACGATAATTGATGGTTTAAGGATATATTTTCATGTTTTGCATATCATATAATTCAGATGAGATGGTAGGTGTCATCATCATCACCACCCCTAAGGCAATTTACATCATTATTCAGGTATGAAAAAACACAGCATTTCAAACTGTGCAGCTTGCCAGGTTCTATTAGAACTCATGGCATTTGAGTTTCAGTTCCTGTTTAGTGAATATTCCAGAACACACTTTGTGGATTCATTATTTTTATACTTTCCAGATAAAGTCTTTTCATTTACGTTCTTGCCTAAATGGTGGCTTTTAAACTCAATACTATTGTTATCTACTGTGAATTTTATTATTGGCAAGATATGTTGCCATCTCTCCTTTTGAAAACTGTAATAATGGATTAATAAATATAGTCAGAACAGGATTTTTGACAAAGTGTAGAGGTTCAACTTCAAATAACTTTCTCACTTTTTCAGTAACGTGGAGGAGATGAGTGGAGTGTGCAGTTATCAAGTTTGCAGATGAAATGAAACCATGGGACCAATCCACATGCTAGAGGGCAGGATGGGCATTCAGAGAGATGTAGGCAGACAGCCGGAGTGGACCAGCAGGAACCATATGAAAATCAAAATTAAGAAATGCCAAGTGTGAGACCTGGGAAGGACAAGTCCCTGAGTTAATACAGACTGGGACTTGATGGGTTGGGGTGGAGCAGCTTTGGAGCAGCTCTGCTGAAAGGACTTGCAGGTGCCTGTAGATGGCAAGGTGGGAGTGAGTTAGCAGTGTGTGCTGGCTGCAGTGAAGTACAAGAGCATCTTGGGCTGTACCAAGAGCAGCACAGCCAGAAGGTCTGTAGGAGTGATTAACACCTCTCCTCAGCCCTTGTGAGACTGGTGTCGGGGCCCAGTTTTGGATCTCCTGCTCAATATGAGACACTGGCAAACTGGAGTGAATTCCAGCTTGGGGTGCTTATCATGTGCAGAGAGGCTGAGGAAGCTGGAAACTTTGAAGGCCTAACAGTAGCTCCCAAGCACTTATGAGGAGGTGATGAAAACATGAGAGTCAGACAGCTCACAAACATGGAGGGAGGGTAAGAGATAATGGCCAGAACTTGGAACAAGACAGAATCCACCCTGATATAAGAAGAAACCCCTTGACCCCAAGGACAGTCAAACAGTGTGGCAGGCTGTACAGAGAAGTTATGCAGTCTTTGTCCTTGAGAGTTTTCAAGACCAGACTTGGTCTTAGACATAAAGACCTAAATACCCTATCTGACCTCATAGCTGAATCTGCTTTGAGGAAGAGGCTGGACTAGAGATGTCCTGAGGTTTCTTTCAATCTGAATGATTGTATGATCTCGTGATAAAGAATAAAGCATGCTGATACACACGTATGACCTTCAACTGCTGAAAACCCATCTCACTTGATTGAAGAGATAGAAATAATTGTCTCAAAATAGTGATTCTTTGCATAGATCCATTAGGTAGCTTGCAGTATCATTGCATTTGGGAATATTAATGCGTACACAAAAAATGTCATTAGTGTACATTTAAAGCCCCTGTATAATGAAGAAGAAGATAATTTCCCTTTCCATTACTTTTTGCTCATTTCTCTTATCCTTAGAATTATTGAGGCAATTTGGGTTTCCATAACAAAGGGAAGATTAGACTCTTTCTGGAAACTAGTGTCAGTGAAACTTGCTGAGATAATGCCCTGTTTTATTATATTTGGTTGCCTACAAAATATTAGCTTAAATGATTACTTGTACTAAAACTTTGTACACTATAGGGACTTAGCATAGTGAATAATAACAAAAAACACAGATGTGATATCTGTTAATTATATTTTAAAAAATTAATTGCCTTCTGCTTTTCTTCCTGTTATGGAAGCAATGATTAAGTCCAGAGACCCTGTTTTAGCTTCTGGCTCTGAGCTTTGATCTGGCAAGCATTGGTATCCCAGTAACAGGATTGCTTAGTCTGTGAAATAAATCTTTTCAATTCAACACATAGAGCACTTGTTGGAGCTAGAAGTAATTTATGAGTGCTATTCTAAGAACATTTTTTAAACTTTACTTAATTCCAACAAAATATTTGGAATGCAGAATATCTAGATTAGGTTAAGTTATGAATTTTTCTTACTAAATGTTTTCACCTTGAAAAATAAAAAATAACAGTGATTACATATTTATGTGTTCATTTTCTTTGACTCATAAAAGAAATTTTCCTATTTATCAGAACACAACACATTCTTCATTTATCTGTTTTCTTTTCTGACACTAATGAGTAAAAAGCTAGTTAAACAAAATACAAAAATAAACCCTCTGGGGAAACACTTTTCCTGCAAGAGGTTAATATCCCATATTCCAGACACAAGGGTAATGATTGCATATTAACACCTTGAGAGAAGTTACAACGGAAAGATATTTAAAAAAAACTCTTAAGTTTTCTGAAAACTGGTACATTTCATGACCACTTTCAAAATAGGTATCATTATTAACAGAGTAAATGTATTAATATTTGGTTTTTTCTGGCTAAATTGTCTGACAGACTGGGTTCATCAAAGTATCACAGGATTTAAAATAACATTTTATGCAGCTTAAAAGCAAAACCAAAACAGGAACAAAGTTTGATTTGGTATAAGTTTTTATGTATACGTGCTGAAAATTTTGTTTCTCAGTTTAAGTTCTCCAATCTACTCTATTAACATTTATACATACACACACTAAATAGTCACATAATTACCAGCACATTTTCTGAGCTTTCTGCTTTAAAGGTTTTAATAAACCATCTGAAAGCTATCTAGAAAGATATCTAATTGCTTGTACAAATAAATGCACTTTCTGGACAGAAAAGTGGATTCTAAATACAGGATAGGATATTTATCAGGATATAAGAGTATTTAAGTAAATACAAAGCATACAAAGAAATTCTAGTTGTCTTTCATGGACCTCTCAATTTTTTTTATACTCAGTTTTATATCACAAACTCTAAAGGGCTCTTAGGTAGCCTAAGAAGTTGGTAGGTAGTCAAGTGGTCAAGAACAACATGATCTTGAGATCTGCTTCTGTTCCTAAACTGACAGGCCTCAGGAAAAACAGCTGGAAGTCTGGCTGAGGTTTAATCCATACATTTCACACATTCCCTATAGCAACAACAATGCACAATCAAGGCATTTTCAGAGCACATCTGCAGCAAAAAAAAAGTGGTGGTGGCACTCTGCACATTTCCCTGTACAATTCAGTGTTTTCAATGGTTATTAATACCACTGAAAAACCACATTCAGTTACATCATCTGCTCAAAACATAACCCTATTTTCCAGTCTTCAGCTAGTCTGAACTTAGTGTTTGTGCACTTACTCATATTCCTACCTGATGAATGTTCTGCATTACATAAAAAAATATTCATTATTTTCCTCCCCCAGCCCTCATGGGAATAAATGTATGTCTCTATGGGTTGCTAGTGAAAATATTCTTGTTCTTATGAAAAATAATAAAATACATATTGAAATCGGGCTTGAAGCACAAGCTTTTTTTTTTCCCTTCACACTAAGAATTCTGGCTACTGTGACATATGATATAGCTCCAGTGCTCAATCACATGAATTATTCTCAGCCAAAGAGTAAGGTTGCAACAGAAGAAATTGCACTATCCTCAATAAGTCTACTCTGTACCCAGTCTGCTAGTTATGCTCCCAAGAACGAAAGGACTATTTTAGAGCCACAAAGACAGAAACAGGAAGTCAACTTCTGCCATCAGTATTCTAAGTGCTATAATGGGAGAATGAAACATCTTCTCTTTTCACCATATTTTAAAAATGATAAAAAAATGCCTCAAACAATGACCTTGAAGAAGGCATTCAAGCCTTTGAAACCTTACTAGAGATATGCATTTCAATCTTATGTCTCCCTAACCTGAGTAATTCAAGCACAATTTCTTTTACTGGAAATGGAGTGTAATGATCACCTTTTGGGAAACTTCATGTACCCTATTACAGGAGCAGTGTGTTTCCTCTGCAACAAGCTAGATAAAAGGTAAAGAGCTAAACTCTAGCCTAAATATCTCATTCTATCTACCCCCATGTTTTAATTGAAGGGGCATCAGGGTATTTCATGAAATTATATGACCTTCCTATGTATTTAGTCCACACCGATATGAAGAGTATGCTTTCTGTTCACTAGGGATTGTAGAAAAAAGGAAATTCACAGCAACATCAGTAAAAGTTTATCTAAAACAGTTAAGCTCATAAAACTTAAAGCAGTTAAGCTCACCAACTAGATGGAAAATGAGAATGGAAGAAAAAGGAGAGGACTAACTCAGGCTGACACTATAGATCATTAATTATTTTGGAGCGAAAATGAATAGTGAGTTCAATAGCTGGAACAGAGACTCCTTTTAGAGTCATCTGCTGGCTGGGGAGCTGGAGAGTAAGGGCCAGTCATTCCCAATTTAATGCATGACAAATATTTAGAACAATTCAAAGTGGTTTGAAGGCGGAATTTTCCTTCTAACCAGTCCACAAGATCAAGTCTCTGCAAAAAAGACAGTTTAGAAACTCCTCAATTTCATCTGAATTAGGACTAGTCTATGCCACTGAATTTCACTCTGAAATGGTTTTGTTTGTAAAACAACATTGGTATTTTTTTTCATATGTCGCCTCTTTCATTTTATTCTTGCAATCCAAGTCAGGAAGAGAACAAAATGATAGAGTTAAAAGAATATGTTTTCCTTAACCTCAAGAAAGTTTTGAATTTATATTTGGTTTCAAAAGAAATAGTTGGTTGTTTTTTTTATCTTAACTAAATCAATTTTATGAATGAAATGAATCAGATCCTGGCACAGGATAAGAACCCTTCTATAACTCATTGTAATATTATACTCCTATGCAATTCAAATAACTCTTTGGAAACAAGGAGAGAGATTGTGCCTCTTCGTCTATTCTAGTAATGGGAGCACAAGGAGTCAGAAAATAACCCATTCAGAACTTTTTACCATCAGTAACAGAATCATAAAGAACAAGTCACAAGTCAATGACACTCCCCAGACTGCCCCTCACTGACCCCTCCAAAACCAGATGAATGGTTTTTTGCATTGCAAAGTAATGCAACTCATAAGACTACTTCATAATTTTTTTCATAAAAATTATTCTTTCTAGTTATTTTACTAACTAAACACATCCAAAAAGGGTAATACATAATTAAATACTTTTTAACCTACAGTTTTGCTGGATGAAACATTCTTCCAAAATATCAATGTACCATCAATGATAACAAAATTTCTCTCTTAATACCCAGTAACATTTTAGCATTTCAGTATATCTAATTTAAAGGCAAGATAATTTTTTTTCAAAATTACCGATGGTCATTAAAATAAAACTTCTATTAAACATATATATTTCAATGGATAATCATTGGAAGGAATGCCTCGGCCAAATTTACCTTCCAGCTGGTGGACCTTGCTATGCTTTATCATTAATGGAGGGTTTCTATTTTTTTTTAATTGGGATATAGTTTAGTTTATATTTATATATTTATAATTTTTAAACCAGTCCACAAGTATGCTTTATCACTTATTTACTTATTTAAGACATTTTTTTCATAAAGGCACAAGAAGAAATTGCAAGTTTCAAGATTGTTTGTAGAAACAATAGAACAAAATATTTTGCTGCAATAGAAAATGAAATTAATTATATTTAAATTCCAGTTATAACTAAAACTCACCAAAATGTGTGCTTTTATTAGCTACAAGTTGTTTCTTATGTTTCTCAAAATAATTATTCCACGCCATTTACTATGTCTAAGCCTGTCTATTCTCATGAAAGAGAGACTATAGAAATATTTCTATGTACCACCAAATTTTTAATTTGTTTAACAACAAAGGTTTACTTCTTTTGATGTCTGAGTTACAGAACTTTAAACATAAATTCAAAGAAAAGGCCTTCTTCTCATTTACTAATTAAAGAGAGATAATGTTGGACTTATTCCCAGGAGTAGATTCACAATCTGGAATAGAGATCAGTCCACTGTTCTTGTCAGGATCACTCATCATGCTTGATATTTTGTAGGTGAGGGTCTACATTATGACTTCTAAGTCAGGAATTTTACAGAGATGTCAGTGTCTGAAATATCTTCCCCTGTCAGACTTAATCAAAGAAAAATCAGTCTCAAAGCCTCTGTTTCAGAGACCATGACAATCAAACTGAGAATGAACTTAGCATGGTATTTCTTTAGTAGCATAAAATAGTAAAAAAACCCTGTTAATTCTTGCCAAGTGGCTTATACTGAGTCCTTCACTGAGGACAAAAATGGTGCTTGTCTAAATCCCACACAAGTAAAAAAATTTTACATATTTCCAATGCTGACATACCAACTATTCTTCACACTACCAAGAGTAATTTCAAATGGAACATATAAAGTAGAAGTGTATGAGAGCAGGAGCTGAGTGGAGGGATAGAAGTTACACCTCTCCCTCTTTCTGTACACATACATAAAGGAAATATTGTCATAGGACAAGGGATAAAAAGGGAGAAACAAAAAAATATTCTACAGTTTTCTTAGCCCCAGGAAAAAAAAAAAAGGGTTTTAGATCTTCCTTGACATTTTTATTCTCTGATTAACTCGTGCTTTGGTTTCTGAAATTACTAAACAAACAAATAAACAAACCCCACCAAACCCCAACAAAAATTGTGCTAGATTCACACAATAATAATTTAAACCCTTAAAGACGTTAAAGATGTTTCATTTGAGAAATAATTCTGAAGAAGGCATTTCTACTCTTGTAAATAAAAGAGCTTGAATCTGGAGTTAAACATCAAGTGGCAGAAGTTTTAGTATGTCTCCAAACAAACACAATTGTTGATTGGCCATCTGCATAAGAAAAGTATTTTACTTCTTGTTTAGATATATTTTCCTTGACTTTTCAATCACTATATACCAATATAACATTATTTTACCAGATTTAAGAGCTGTATACAATCAGCCATCTACAATCAAGTTGTGTTTTCACAACCTGACATTTTGAAACCAGGTTCAAGTCACTGTGATTCAGAAAAAAAAAATATATTAATTATCACATAAAATTTATCACATATCACATTACTGTATTCAACAGAATATTGAAAATTTTAGCCACAGGAAGGCACATCCTACAACTGGATATTAATCTTTTATTGTGAACAAGCATACTTTGGACCATCTCATCTACCTACAAGGGCTTTGAATACATTTTTAGGTCATAGTTGCAAGTTATCTAGAAATGTTTTTGCTTCTGTTGTCATATTATTTCTATTTGTAATAAGACAATTAATAAAGTGTTGCTCATTTTTACCTTAATTAACCCTGTGAATCAATTATCTGTTAACTTTATGCTTGGCCTGTAAGAACACAAGCATCTGTGTGCTTGAGGATAAAATCTGGAATGCAGACTCAGCACCAGAACAAGTAATGCAATAGCTGTATTTGTAAGCATAGAGATAAGCATAACTGTCAGCATAACTCCACAGATGTGAAAACTAAAACATCATTCTACAACCACCAATGAACATTAAAAATATACAAAAACCTCAAAGAATTTAAAAGTTAAATTAATGGAAAAGAATATAGACTGAAACATGGATTAATTTTGACCCTGAATGAACTAGTTATTTTGTCAGCTGCCAAAACTTAATTGCCACATAAAGTCTATAATATCTTTTAATCTATAATAAACCTATTGGTAGCCCATCAGCTGCAGTGTATGAAGTACTAAGATTTGCCTGTATATTCCTGGAATGTCTGAGTTATTTTCTCTGTCTACAAAAGTAATTATAGAGTGATATCATCATGGATGTGACCGGCTTTATAACTAATCAATGCTTGTCAGCTAATATGTGTAATAGCTTTTTCCATACTGCCTGTCTCTTACCATACCAAGTAATAACGATTTTCCTTCACCCCTATGCAAATTTTGTTTCAGATAATCGATAGATCATCCTGCTTGTAAAGAAGCAAAACTCTCTACAACCTACTTAATGCCATGAACCATATTTCAGTAAGAGCTGACAGTCTTCTTACAGATGGATGCTTACAGTCTGGATGGACTACGTGAATGGATAACTTGCTCCAAATAGATTAATGCTAAAGCTTCTTAATGCCCCTCTATAAAGAAAATGAAGGGATATTTTCCCCTCATAAGGATGTGAAACAATTCTACTTGTGAACAGGCTTTGAATTACTTTGCTTCTGTCAAACCCATTTACCATCCACACAGACCATATCTTTAAAAGCAAACACAGAGAAGAAAGGTTTTTCTACTCACTTCAATAGAACCAGGTTTTTCTCACAGACAAAAGGTGAGACTGAACACATTTCTAGCACTTAATACAAGCTCAATAAACACTGCATAATTCCCTTTGTTGAAGCTTCTATTTCTTTCATTTTGACCTTGCAATAATGGGAACTTAATTTAGGATTATTGATTTGAGGTTTTTTTGGTCTATTAAACCAGCACTTAGAGAAATTCCAATTTCAAGACATACAGATGTGAAATGGTTTTGCATATTTTGCAGTGCTTTTCATTTTTACTGGCAATACTTAAAATATATTAAAATTTCAACATCACTATGGCTAAGTACAAATGAAATATAGTTTCTGTATTAACATCTTTAACTAATATGTCCATTTATATCTCACTTTCTTGGGGAAAAATCTATTCCCTTACAATAGCTATCACATTTATATTATGTACATTTCTGTGAGTATTTCTAGGTGCATGATGTCATTGAAAAGATCAATCCAAAACATTAAAAAAATTCTTTTGTTAATAGAGCAGCATATCTTAAAATGACACCTAATTTAAACTGGAAATATTTAATCATATAAGATCACTGAATGTGATGAATTTTCCCAAACTAATTTGAAACGTATCAATCATTAGATGCATGTCCAAATACTTAGAAAAATATCATTTTAATGAAAGAGTTCAAATATTATGTTGCTGGCTGATTTTTAGTATGATAGCACAATCACCCTGTAATTGACTCACCCTGCCAGACAAACACAGGCTGAAGCATAACTCGAACCAAAGAAGCATACTGGACCTTTCACAAAACTTCAGTTCCTGTTTTTGGTAATTGGAAGAAAAACTTTGACTATATCCTGGTTAAATTACCAGGAAACTGTAAAATAAATATAAATAAAACAGGCTTTGTCTTTCATACGGCCATAACAACTTTGTCGCTTTCATAAACTATTTTGTAATCCTATGGAATTTCAGATTTTACATTGGAGTCATTATATTACTGCATATATAAAACTCTGCACATTTCCAGTGATACCTTATAAATGTATACATACAGATAGATGGATAGATAGACAGATAGATAGACAGATAGACAGATAGATAGATAGATAGATAGATAGATAGATAGATAGATAACCGATTTACTGTTTGCAAATTCACTCTTTAAAATAAACACCCAAAAAAAAAAAAAAAAAAGAACCACAGAAATGCCAGGCTGGGCAGGGATTTACAGAGTGTAGAAGAGGGGAACAGGAAAAGCAAAACTCTGAATAAACAAATATTCTCATAAGATACGTGAGCAGCAAGCCTGGAGCTAGCAGCTACAGATTCTGGCACAATTGGACACACACAGAGGTTGATTGACCAGTGAAGTTATGCTTACTTGAAGGAGGGTCACAATTGACCTGCAATCTAACAGATTTGCATGCTGCCATTAGCAGTCTGTAATTCCATCATCAGTGGGAGCTAGAATAATTTTCCTTTTAAATAAATATACAACACAGTACACTCACTCTATTCACAACACTCTGCTCTTCAGACATGAGATGCAACATTTTCTGGACGCATTCATCTCTTTGTGTATAAATATTGTGTTTTATTCTGTCCAATTGCCAACACTTATATACCAGGATAAAAAATAAATACTGCTATATCACCACTGAACAGCATGGCATAGGCAAAGAGAAGTTGTTATCAAATAATCATCACTGTATATTTAGCAAGTTTGTTTCTCATATGATCTGATTTTTGCATTTTGACAATATTCTGTTTTCTGGCAAGTCTAACTATGAGTTGATGAATTTTTTCAATTAGGGAGCACAGAAATAAAGGACTTACCCCAATGTCTCTGGCATTTTAGAAATTGATCAATGGAAAATAAATTTTATGAAAAATCTTACCCAAAAAATCATCCTACATAAAAACTGCGTTCTTCATATTTGGCTTTATAATAGAGTAAATATGCTTTAGAATCTTCATGGGAACTATAAATACGAGTTTCTTGATTTTGTTCGGCTGACAAATTTTAAATAAGAGGAAAAAACATGGATGTATATGCACAAAGGCATAACTTCATGAAAGCAAGGAATTTTAAATAGCAAACATCTCATTAATGGGCAGAGCATCTACAGTTTTGCATGTCTGTGAATCATTTAGAGTTGTATAAAGCTTAGTTTCTTACCCCCTACTGTGTCTGTTTTGCAATGTTCCACTAAGCTGCAGATCCAGCAGCTCAACGATTGTCCCATGGAGTAAAAACAATGCTTCATTTACTCTCTGCGGCAGGACCTGAGTCCCTCTGCCAAGTTTTCTTCCTTCCTTTCTCCATAAACAATATCTACATATTTAAAATATAAGACAAAATGTAATGGCTGCCAGCAAGTTTCAATATTCAGGCTTCTCTCCCTTCCTCAAATGAAAAGGCAGGATTTAAAGTAAAAACAAGGAGAGACTGCTTTTTCTGCTTTAAGCAGTCCATTAAGCTGAAGTGCATTATTGGGCACGAAGATAAAATTAAAATGAAGAAAAAAAAAGGAGACAGAAAAATAAAAAATCCCATCATGTTAAAAAATAGATACCATACAAATAGAGCACCAGAGGGATTACAGAGGAAGGAATACAAATGTTAAAACAGCACTGGTATGTCCTGATGCAGATGTTGTCCCTTCACCTTTTCCCACCTTGTCATCTGCAACTCCCTACCTACAGAGCAAGTCCTTTATCAATGCAGTAACGAATTCTCATGTGCAACCATCTGCCTAGCAGATGGGGCAGGTGCTGAGTGCTGTCATTCACCAACTTCCACTTGTTCTTGTCATGATCAGGAGTTAACAGACTCCATGGCAGGAGGTGAGCCATGCACACAGCAGGGACAACAGCACCTTGTGCCACTCCTGCACCCAGTGTCTCCAGGGGAAAGGAGGGTGGTGAAGGGAGGAGGAGGCAAAGGAAAGAGGAAGCTTTTCAGCTAGCATGTCATTACACAACAGCCACTAGGTGTTACCTCAGCTTGTTAGCAAATGTTACCTCTCCTGTGCAGCACATCCCTTCATCTGAGGGGTACACCTTTGTACCCTGAACTCACACAAAGAAATTCTGAAATTGTTAACATGTGAACTTATGTGAACGTGTAAATAACACTAATTTTTTTTTTTTTGTTTGGTTTTGGGGTTTGGATCTTTTTTGTGTAGATTTTTTGTGTGTGTGTGTGTTTTGTTTTGTTGGTTTTTGTTTGTTTGTTTGTTTTTTTGTTGTTGTTGTTGTTTTTTTTTTTCCAAACGTAGCCAGATTAAAAAAACAAAGAACAGGAAAAAAGTAAGTTTTCAGGAAAAGCTGGGGGGAAGCCCCATCGAATGGTAATCAGCAGCTGCAGAAATTATACTAGTGGTAAACCTTCAAAAGGACTATAGAAGGGATGAAAATAGAAAATTTCCTTTTTTAGTTAGATCAGAATTCCAGTACCTATTTCTTATCCAAACTAGGTAACACTCACTGAGTTTCAAGAACTGTATAATTTGTTTCCTCTGCAGGTTTACACTTCCATTATGCATTTGACGCGACTGTCAATAAAAAGTCTACACTCACTGTAAAGAATCCCCACAGAAATCTGGGGAACTTCATAGCCAGTGCAATGTTTCTCACTGAGGTGTCAATGAAATCTGCTGGTGACTTACTGTCCCCACAGAACAGTGCCAAAGGATGTGAACTGTTACTTAGCACTCCTTCTGTGACTAGAAACTGTAGCTCTCATAATCCGAGGAAATTACTTTCTCTGTACATGTAAATGATTGATTACAGAGAGAATTTTTCATTTGGAAAGATGCTAAAAGACACACTCTAAGCAGAAGTCTTAACTATGGAGATGTTTCTTGATATTAAGGAAATTTATTCAGTGTTGATTTGTTTTGGGGTTTGTTTTATTTTGTTTTTATTCACATATCTTTAAAATGTTATTTTTGGGGTTTTTGATAGTGCAATGTGTTATCACATAACTTTGATTTTATAACAGAAAGTCTAACAAAAAAACAATTTCTTTGCCAAAGGCAGGGTATCTTACTATATTTAAATTTACTTTACAGAAAATATCATCACCTTAGGTACTCTCCAAATATGTGTTTCCAAATCTCTACTTTTGAGACTAATGCCTTATTTTGATTTCATCTTGCCCACAGAAAATACATCTCTTCTAATGGAAACTAAGAATTACATGCTTGAACACAGGGTAGATTTTTTTTCCCCTTAATGTTGAAGACTATATTCCTCCAAATTTTCACCACAGATCGTATCACTAACTTTGATTCCACTCCTGAGCACCTCTTTCCTGAGTAGCATGATGACTGACCAGAAAACAGTCAGTTGGAAACTAGTACAATTAAAAAACTTTAGCTTAGAACACAGCCATTTCAATGTTTAAAGAGAACACAACTGAAAATGATACTATTTCAAGATTTTATGACATCCCAATTGCTTTGTAGAAAGCTCCAGCTGACAGATTCATTATGTGAGCACTTTTTTTACTGCAATACAAGTATTATACTTATATAAAATCATAAACACACACAAGATACTTTTCCACTGATTTTTCTATCAAATATATTGATTTGAAAATATATCCTCCTAGGATCCTCCTACATCCTCCAAGGAGGTTTCTAGATTGGGTATCCAGAACTTTATTATTAATAATATACAGAAACATTTTATACCATGTGAAGTACTGGATAGGATTTCATAAAGTCTCCTGCAAGTAAGGATTGCCAGTGTATTTTCAAGTTTTTTCTTTTCTGTTAGCTCATAAACATCTGCAACTGATGCAGATTCTTGCCTCTATTTCTCATAATAGCACATTTATCTCTCTTCAGAGTCACACAAATATACTCTCTAAACCTCATAAGTATGCAGCTCTGACTTAACCTCATTTTGTTGACTCCTATGACCCAGAAATAAAAGCTTGAAATGTATACCAAAAAGATGAGCAACAGCTGTTGACATTCTGAATTTATCAGTCCATGAAGAAAATATATTTTTTTATTTATGTTGCATTCTCAAAGTGACATAAAGACATTAAAAATTTAAAACAGAAATTGGGTGCTAGGAATTCAATCAGAAAAGAAAAATGAATAAATAAATTGTTTCACTTTGTCTGGACCCTGTGGCATTTTTAGAAAGCAGATCCAGAAAAAAAAAAAGGACAAAAGAGTGAAGGGTGGATCATGAATGGAGATGGAAATTGTTTCTATTTATATTCACTTTGTTATGAGTGAAGGAGCTCCTAACACAAGGATTATGTTTATAAAAAGCAGGTTCTGTGTCATCAGGAGTCTCTACACACTGTCCAGGCAAAGGTTTTTCCTCATCTTTTAATTACTAGCATTGGCCTGGTGTTAATCCTTATAGCAAAATAAAAGGGAGAAGAAGTTTAATAAAAATAATAATAATCATCACATCAAGCATCTTCATTAAAGGAAATGGGGGAAAAAACACCCTTAAGATTACAGATATAAACTCATATATAGGGTAAATCCTATAAAGAACCAGTTCCATCCCCTTAAAATATGCAATACTAATACTAGTGTTTTGCTTCCAGGTAGAAATAGAATCCCACTGTGTTAGGTGTTACACAAAGAATAAGGAAAAAAGTCTTTGTGTGCAGCCTTTTTCGGCAAAAATTATGTAATAGGATTTTTTTCCTTATAATCGTTGTTTTTTATGTAAAATTCTTCACTGGATTGGGCAGGAGAATCTTTCAAACCTTTCACTGTTTAGTCTGCTAGAAGAGTCTGAGCTGGGATCATGCTGATAGATTGCAATAACTGCTGTGCCTTCAGGTTTATCAGGATATAGTGCAATGACTCTTTGATCTTTTCCTATTTAAACCTGAGACATTAAAGAACAGCAGCTACAATAGATAATTACTATTCTCCTTGCATTCTTGAGTTTGCAGATAGCTTCACTCTACAAGATCAAGACTCAGTCCCAAGGCCTGATTATATCCTCATTTACATTTATGTACACTGAGAATAATTCCACAAAGGGCAGTAGAAACTTAGTGAAGTCTTGGTGTGTTTTGTGAAGTGAGACATAAATTCATGGGTTTTGCGTAATGAATTGCTTCATCTACAAGAAAGCATTCGAAATTGAAACAATTCATAATGGACAGTAATAATGCACTGTGTACAATTTATTTTTTTATAATGCAGTGGCTTTTTTCAGGACTGTTTCTTATCTCTTCGATGCTTTGTTTCTTCCATTTCTATTCCCTTTCTACTTTATTATTGAATGTTGCAGTTTTACTGTCTTTCTTAACAGTAGGATACAACAATAGAATTTAAAAGTTTGGGGGGGCGGGGGGAAGATAACATATATTTGCCCTTGTCCAGAATTTAAATTTCAGTTTTGAATACAGGTCACAGAAAAAAATTTTAGACATCAATTTAGAAACAGCACACAATACACTACCTGTAACACTTCTAAAAAATGGAATTGAATATTATATAGGCTCTTGTCCTTAACAAGAGAACTGTATGCTTTCTAACCAGAAGCAACTGAAATATAAGATGACTTAAGTTTACCTGAAACCAAAGAAATTTTCAATTTTAGCACAATTTTCCCTAATGATCAAAATTATCAGGAGAAATTAATAGTCTCTGATTCTATGTAAAATCTAATCTCTCTCCCAATTTTCTGTATGGATATCCAAGTGGCTACCATGACTAATAAAGAGAGAATGAAGACAAGTGTTGCAATCTGTGCCACATCAGTGCTTTAAAAATAGTTATAAATTAAACTGTGTATTAATAAATAATTTATTATTTTTTTTCCTGGGAAAAGTGCAGGGACACCACCATACTCCTCTCAAAATAAAAAAAAAAAATAGAGAAAGAATCAGCTCCTAGAACACACTTCTTTCCTCTAAATACAGGAGGTGCTTCTCATCTACGTAGATGAGATTCCCTTTAGCAATCATGTCCCCAAGCATCACATCTATTCAATATACTCAGCATCACCTTGTCTAAGATGTTGACTGCTTCTTAAAACAGATATACCTACTGGACAAAAGGAGATAACATATTGAACTCCTATTCACAACGTTGGGGAGAAAAAAAGAAAGGCAATCACCTAACAGTGATTAAAAAAACTGCAAAAATAACAGAATCAGAAATTGGCTAACATTGGAAGGACCTTGGGAGTTCTTGTCATAAACTCCTGCTCAAGCAGGGCCACCTCCAGCTTGTTGCCCAGGAACACATCCAGATGATTTCTGAATTTCTCTGAGGAAGGATACTCCAAAATCTTCTGAGTTTATTTTGATTTGAAGAGGGAAACTCCCCCACATTTTGACTAGCTTAAACATGATAATGATTAAAAAAAGACTATATAATTATTTTTTACTACCCTGAAAGAAAAATTGAAGAGCCACAAAACAGGACGAAATCTGAGAGTAAGAGGTTTGTTGTACATATTCTACCAATAATACATTAAATTAGCCTGTAGGAAGAGAAATATTATTTCTAAGTTTCTAATAATTTCTAATGTCTAAATATTACCATCTTCCAAATGACACAATAGGATGAAAGCAATTTAATTTTACTATTTGGGGCAGGGCAAACATTGCAAAGCAACATAAAAAATACATAACTGATAGTTATGCAGGTAAATCTATTAAAGAAGAAATGAGAGGTCAGATCAATTAAATAAGAATATGTATGAAAGTTTATTATGTGGGTAAGCAAGTCAGATCTAAACAGAATTTAATTCTGATGTGGCCTAAAGAAAATGATCTTTTGAAAATATATTGGTGAAACTTATGCTGAGAGGCAGTACTTATAGAATTTGAAGAAGATAAATATTTAACAGCTTGTAAAATGTTTTCATACAGATACTTCCAACTTTTGAGTATATAGATTGAGTATTGGGGTGTGGTGGAAGAATGTTTTTGAACATTCTGTAAACTAACAAAAGCATTCAGCAAACTTTGCTAATAAAAAATGTTTGTATGTTTATTGTAGATGTTACAAAGCATGGCTATACTTTTGAGAAAGCATCAAGTATAACAGTGTGAGTCAGGAAGCTGGAATACTTTTAAAGAGTGTTAATGAAATAATATCAGATTCTCTTGTTGGAAGTGTTTGAGGAACTGTAACTAGTTCAAGATTTTCAAGGTGGGAAACACACTAGATGAAATAAGAGAAGCTGACAAGATATACCAGATTAACCATGTCAAATTCTGGCAAGACATCAGTTCATATGGAACAGAAATTGAAAGTGAATGCATGTGTTATTTCTGAATATATTCTGAAATAATATAACTCCTTGGTTTCAAAACCAACCAATTTCATCTGGTAATAAAGACTGCATCATTCCGATTCAAAACTTAAGGTATAATCAAAATACTTAGCTTAGTGGCAGTATAGGTAGATAATGGGTAATCATATTACAAGAAGACAAAAAAACCCAACACAACACCTCAGGGAAGTCAAATAACACATATTAGCATGGATAGCTGTACAATTATGCTGATGTAACTATGTAAACTCGTGTAAATTTGCTACACAACATGACCTTGTCTCTATGACTGTGTCATTATTTTTCATGCATTTCCATCTTTGTCAGTTTATTACTGTATGTTATAAAGCAAAGTTTCCCTGGCTGTTCAACAACTACTTGTAATAGTTTTTTGAGAATTTCTTTGATTATTTAATTTTCCATTTAATCCATTTATTATTTAATCAGAAAGATATTTAGTGGTGCACCTCTAATGATAATAACTGCTCTGTTTTTTCTTAATTTGTTTGTTTATTCTTTCCAAACATGACGCATGACAAAAAGACTGTAAATCCCATCTAGAAATCTCAACTCAGTCTGGTAGTTCAACTTCTATTGAACATTTTCTGTGAGGCTGTACATTATGGACTTAATTCATAAGGCTAGTATATTCCTGAGAAACTTGCTGTTCCCTGGATCTTCTCTTACAGACATAGAAAGCCTAACACTTCTGTATATTTCAAGTTGCACAGAGAACATGATGCAGCTGATTTTCCTGTGACAGAAATATCTTAAGACATAAATTCATCTTTATTACAGCATAGAAATAATAATTTCAAATTCACATCTTAGATTCAAACTTTGGATCAGAAAACAATATTTTGAATCATGTAAGGACTTCCAAAACCTTCAAAAGAATGAGAATGTGTATAGGATATGCTACTTTGCTTCACAAGAAATTGAATCAATAAAGCAAAAAAAAAGAGCAAAGTGCTTAGGGAAGGAGGCAAGGAATGTGCATGCGTATTAGAAAAACAGGGCATACCAAACAAGGTCTGCTCCACAAAATCAGATAAGATATGTACATTTCTACAGAGGATAATTCACCACCTAAGTGCCAATAATCAAGTCAAAACTGCACTGGTATGTTTTGGAATATCACTAATTGTAGTCAGGTATAAGAGCCCACTGGGAAGCCTGGAATTGTATAAAAAGCTTGTGAACAGAATCAAAACCTACATTATAACAAATCAGGAAAAGTGCTTCTGAAGTTAAGAACAGATGACTTGTTTACAGACTGAGATGACAAATAACCAAGATGATAATAAAACTAAGCCACAGAATTAACATTTTAAATGCACCTTCTTCTTACAAAAGAACCAAGAGATAAGCAAAATAAACTACTCTCCTCCTCACTTCAAATCTACAAGATTTTACAGACACAAGACAGAGTGGAGAGCTAGCAAAAAAATACTACAATGGAAAGATTCCATCTAGTCTGAAGTTAAAAGTAGTGCAAAAGCATAAATCTGAAAGGAAAAAAATGTGTTACTCCAGTTTAATATGTGGTTCTATTGTAGGTGAATGTTAAATATAATATTAGACTAAGATAAATTCAATGCCATTATATTATTTTCATGCAGTAATAAAGAAAGTATTTTTACTAACTCCTGAGGCCAAAGCACAACTGGAAACACTCTATTCAGACTTTATGCAATTTAAATCACACTCTAAAGAAAATATTAGTGGGCTATGTCTTCCACAAGGATTGATATAAACAGGCAGTGTCAGTAAGCTATAAGCTAGGGATTTATAGCTAGTGTTTTAGAGACTTTCCTATGATATGAGAATATTTCTTGAAAATGTGCTCACCCACCTCCTGCTGTGGCTTTTCTACTCCAGTACTCTTTTCTGGTCTTCATGATTTGCATATCCTAATACTGCTCACTGTACAGCCAGTATACACACACTTATGCCCAGGGTATTATAAGATATTTAATAACTATATGGACCACATTGGAATTGTGGTAGCTCTTTCATCTACCAATTTCCAAAATATGTTTCCAATAGAATGGATTTTAAGATTGTAACAATGTACCAATATAGGTGGTATTACCACTAGCATGGTAAGTAAATATCAACATCTGAAAGGAAGAACACTAGCAACATTATTTATATTTTATGTAACATATATATGCAAAGTAAATGCATTTATTAAAATATATTTTTTAGTATATCTGCTATTATACTACCACCTAATGGTAAAAGATAATTAATATAACACACAATTACATAAAAATGCCCTGACAAGCTTGGCAATTCAAGCACTTGCAAGTCGCAACATCCTTTTCTCTGTCTTTTACAGGTCTCTTACTTCTACTGATGTTAAGATGCACTCCTTTGTCCATACTTCTATCTTTTCCTGCCGTTTTCACTACTTCAGTTACATTCATGGATTATTAAATAGTTGAACATATATCATTGCAGATAAGGTCATGTAAGTTCTGTGTTCAGCAGTATAGAAATTTCTGGTCCTCATACAGCTACGCTAGCAGTGGCTTTCAGCAATGAAATTCCTTTTCTACTCAAAATAGAGTATTTACTTTCTTCCATTTTATTTTTAAGATACATTCACCCAAATCTGTAGTAAAGGATCTAGAGGGTTGGGTCTTGCTGGACAAGCTGAGCCAGAGCAGCAGTGGTAAAGAACGCCAACCACATATCCATCTCCACACCAAAAGCATCAACAGCAGGTTGAGAGAAGTAATAATTCTTTACTACTTCAGCATGTTATAGGAGGGTGTATATGTCTAATTTCCCTAGCACAAGACAGTCATTTATTGTTTTTTTCTTAGAAGAGGCATCAAGATGATTAGGGGACTGAAACATGTGATGCCAAAGGAGGGACTTAGAGACTTTGATTTAGCTAGTCTTAAAAACTGAAGATCAGTAACAAATTTCATTGCAGCTTTCCACTGCTGTAGAAGCCTAGAACATAAGGGGGGCAAGCTTTTTCAAGCACTTTGACCTTTGTTGCGCCTTTTGACAACAAGAACTTGTCTGTCTTGGCTGCTCCCTTCTCCATAAGGGTAGGGTGCCACAACCACACAACAGGGAATATGGGGAATATGGAGAAAACAGAGTCAGATTCCACTGGGAGATGCCCACACACAAAAAAACTAGGGAATGGAATTTGCAGCAAGGGAAATTTCAATTGGATATTAGGAAAAAAAATCACAGTGAGAGGAGTCAAATGGTTGGAGGATTATGTGATTATGTACAGGATTACGTTGTGTAATATCCATCATTAGATATGCTTGAAGCTTGACTGGACAACACCAGGGACAACAGAAAAAAAAATTTTGTCATGATCTGTCTGAACTTCTTGCTACATTTTCTCTCAACTTATACCTAGCATAACAACTGAAATATACACAAAATCTTTGCCCAGCTTTTTTGTAAGTATGATTCAGCACCATCTCCTTCAGAATGAAGAGCCCTATTTGTTTTTCCCCTCCATGTGCATCACCTATTAGGCTACATACAAGGAAGTTTTGGTTTGGCACCTAAGTACCACACAGATAGCCACTCGTTCACATCTCATTTCCCCACTTTCCCTCCAGTGGGGTAGGAAGGAGAATCACAAAAAAGTAGAACTTGTAGGCTGAGATAGGAACAGCTTAACAATTAAAATAAGAAGAATAAGAAGAATAAGATTAATGAAAAGTAGCGAGAAAGAGGAATAAAATCCAAGAAAAACAAATGATGGACAATACAGTTGCTCATCGCCCATTGACCAATGCCCATCACTGAGCAGCAATTAGCCTCTCCTGGAAAACTTCACCAGTTTATATCCTGAGGGTGTTCTATGCTCTGGAATATCCCTTTGATCAGGGTGCGTCAGCTGTCCTGGCACTGTTCCCTCACAGCATCTTGTGCCCCTGCTCACTGGCAGAGCAGGGGAAAGCGGAGAGTCCTTGGTTTAGAATGAGCGCTGCTCAGCCACAACTAAACCATTAACTTTTTTTCAAAACAGAGTATTGTACCAGCTACAAAGGAGAAAATGGACTGTATCCCAGCTGAAACCAGGACAAAGGAAGACATTTTTTATGAGTGTGGTTAAGCACTGGGAAATGTTGGCCAGAGAGGTAATAGATGCCCCATTCCTGGAAACATTCGAGGTCAGGTTGGATGGGGCTCTGAGCAACCTGATCTTCAACCAGAGCAGGAGCCTCTGGTCATTGAAGGTAGGTTGCTCTTGATGACCTTTAATTGTCCCTCCCAACCCATGATCCTATGATGACAACTTGGAGGAAAACAAAATAAAATCACTGCAGAGATAGAGCAATTTTTATTTTGCTTAAAAAATATAACAAAAATAAACCCCTAAAATCTACACAAGGATGACAAGATTTGTTTACTAAAACCATTTTCTTGATAACACAAACTGCAGGGAGATTTAACCTCAGCTAAACAGAACACAGATTAATTAATTCTGCTGCAAATTAGACTTCTATTAAAAAAAATTATTCTGTTCATGATTGTACACACATTTTTGAAGACTGATGATAAAAGCATAAATATGACACATAACCAATATTTAATCTCATTTTAAATTCTGATTTTTTATTTACAGTTATTAATCTGTATTAAAAATTAAACTTTCAGAATAAGAGCCTCCATGATTTGTGTGTTAAAGCTAAAATATGTGATTAATTTGTCAATTCAAGCAATCACTATTGCAATTATAAAACATGGATCTCTTTTCATCCATTTTATGGGGGGAAACATACCACAGATATGTTTTATGTTTTATGTTTTTAACTTTCAAAAGCTAAGCAATAAACTGAATATACTTCTCCCTTTTCTCCAACTCTGTCTCAGTATTTGAAGAAAGCAACTGACCACTGAATTATTAAATCAAGTTAAAAATAAAATTCCAGATTACATGAATTATATATAAATAAAAAATACATTTCTCTAACATTGGTGTAGTACTGTAACAGAGCTATAAATTAATCTAAACCATAAAAATTAGGTTAAAAAAATTAATTATAAAAGATAGGAAAGTGCTAATCAGCTGATGCAGAATATCAGTATTGCACAGTATCATAATTTTAAAGAAAGGGACTACTTGGATGAATAATTACTGTCAATGTAAAATGAGCTGACAACTTAAAAAATAATTCATGTGCATTTTGCTTGAATTTCTCCTATGTCACATGCAATTGTAAACACAGCTGGAATTAAAATCTGTGCTCTTCAATATTTTCTGTTTTAGAACCTCTGTTTGTATTCTGAAACACACATCATGTACTTGGTTGTCCTTCCTGTGTACCGCTGCCTTCAAAATTCTAAGTGAGTACTCTGTCTTACTCTGTTGATGTCTGTAGAAGATACTTTGCTAAGACAACCTTCAGATTTAATGTTTCTGCTGTATCTCTTGGCTGAAAAACTTAGTGTGCACGTAGCTATGAGCATTCCCTTTGCTGCAGTGCAATAATGCCCTTGTTTGATGAATTAAGCATCCTGTCATTTTTAAAGCACAGTTTGATGTTTTATCCTATGAGTACAGTATGTAGAACTAAGATCAACTGTTATTAGTAAAAGCTTGAGGCTTATGACCACTTCTGTTGAATTTACCTTTCATTCCACATAAAGTAAATGAGTTGGAATTAACAGGTCTGTCCTTGCAAAAGTGAACAGGAAGGCTGACAAAGTAATTCCCTGGTAATCACAGCAAATTAGTCTTGAAGTCCACTGACATGGAAATATTCTTACTGGCATCAAGCCCGAGGAGTAGGCATAATCCCTGATCATAAAATTGTAATAATAATTGGGAAATCTTAACTAAGAAGGTCCCTTTTCCTTTTAGATTTTTTTTCTTTCTATTTTTATCCTGTTTTAGAAACAGTCTTTGCCAAAAATGATGTGTACATGTACACAGTGTATATGCATATTAGTCCAATTTTGAAGACGTATTCATAACTAGAAAGTCTACCCACACCTTTTCCACCTGTGTGTGGAAAAGAACAAATCTATACCTACTGATTATGACACTAAAATAATTTTATTTTTACAGACATAACATCTCATAATTACATGAAATCAAAATGTTGCCCTCTAGACATGATGACTTCTGAAAGCAGCCTAAAAGCCCTTTTTAGGGGAACATGCCAAAAGCACCAATCCCTGTTAGTAGAAGCAATAATTTCAGAGTTTTATGCATGGAACTTGAAGCTGTCAATCTCACACTAGGTACTAAGGCTGATGAATTGACTTAACTGTGGAAGAAGCAGCAATCAGATCATCACAAAACAGGCATGCCAACAGTGTGCATGTTCCAACATGTTTTGTAGTTCTGGTCCTGGTTTGAATCTCTATTTGTCTGCATATGTGTGGGACCTTAGACATAGAACATAGAACAGTAAAAGACCCCATGACTATGGTGTCACACAATGTTACAGAAGTATCTGCATCGTATAAATGCAGTATTTTGCACCCTCAGTATTGGTGCTATTAACTGCAGTGAAACAAACCTCACTACAACATTTTTGGGGATTTTTTTATGATTTTTTTTGGTTTGGTTTGTGATGGTGGGCAGGTTGCTTGTTTTCTGGAGGGATGTGTGAAGCAACACACACAGGTCACCAGGGTGACCACCAAATCACAGCTGAACTGCAGAGTACATTAACTTCAGTACCGATAACGATGTCGGCTCCAGAGAAACGCGGGCACCCAGGCTCCCCAGGCTCCGATTATCCGACCACCCAGCAGGGTGGAAGCAGGGCTGCTGCCTGCCCCCACATAACAAAAAACTTCTTGCAAGCAGAGTTTATCACAGGCTTGTGCTTTTATGATTGCACTCTCCCTCCCTCCCTCCCTCCCTCCCAGCAGGAGGCTCAAGCACCCTGGTGAGACTGTGTTATCTCTATACAGGAATTCTAATTCTCAAAACAGGCAGAGGATGAATGATTTAGGCATGACTTAGGAACGACTTAGGCAGGAATGATTTACCCACATTCCTTGCATCATTGGAATTTCACTTGGGGTGAAATTATCCCCTCCCTCACCAAAACTTGTTTTAACTCTTCCCTCCAAACAGCGTATGTTATTGTTTTTTTCTTTTTCTAAGAAAAATATTGGGAGTGATATTCTTACAGCTACTTCTAATGGTTGCATTGGCAGGAGGCATTTGGAAACCCAAGCAAGGATTTTAAACTCAGGAGTCACCCAAAGTACATTCAAATTGATGGACATATGGATAAGAGTTTACATACCTTGCTACATAAGAGATCTCATAACTATACAGAAAATAGATACCTGAATATATTCATGATTGAACAGAATCAAAAGGCTGAGGCCTAAAAATGCAAGGTGGTATGCAACAATAAACATTTTTTCTGCCTTGTAAAACCTATGGTTAAGATAGAACAATCAACACAAGTAGGCAAAACACAGAATGGAAGTTAATCCTGGGTTAAATACTGAGAGAGTATGCACTAAATTGACACCATAAAAAATCCAAATACCACATGGGTTGAATCTCAGTGCTTTCACGGTCCAAAGCTAACTGCCTTTCATCTCTGCTGTCCTTTTCCCCTCTCATTTCAGCATCCATATCTCCCTCATATTGCGGAGCATAGACTGGGACACAGCGCTCTAGATGTGCCTCACCAGAGCTGAGCAGAAGGAAGGATCACCTCACTCAACCCACTGGTGACATTCCGCCTAATACAGCTAAGAAGGCTTTTGACTGCCTTTGCCACAAGGGCATGATGCTGGTTCGTGTCCACCTTGTCTGCCAGGACTCCCAAATACTGCTCTGCAGAGTCACTTTCCAGCTGGTCAGCACTCAGCGTATCCTGGTGCCTGGGGCTAATCTTCCCCAGCTACAGGACTTACTATATTATAGGTGTTAAACACCACTGGGCTTCATGAAGTTCCTGCTAGCTCATTTCTCCAGCCTGTTTGTATGCGGCCCCTGAACAGCTACACAGCTACCTGGCATATCAAGTTTATTTCACATATATTATGTTTTGGAACAAAGTTATGAATTCGTTGAAGAATGTACCTTGCTGAGTTAAAGTACATAAAAATTAGCTGTAGTTTCCTACTCCTTAAGTTGTCAGTTACATATGGCAAACTTCAACACTAACTTAGGGCTTCCACTCACCCCGAAACTACAAAAATCCAACATGCCCCCGATCAATATGGCATATAACCATGTCTTGAGTTACCATGAGTATTTGGTGCTATTGAAAATTGTCATAATTGATGATGACATTATATTGACTTAAGACTTTAATTACGTTGTCTATATATTGTAAAAATCAGTGAATTACTTCAGAATTAAAAATTTCCTATTTTCAGAAGAATATGAACAAATTTGCAGAAGAAATTCATGTCTCCATGACCAAGATATATTTTGAAATAAAACTGAAAAAGAAATACCCTTGCCAAATTATATATAAATATATGCTTTCCCAAACAAGTTTCATATATCATCAATATCATAAAAATGTAGAATATCAGGAGCTTCCAAGGATAAACAGATAAGAGATTCTATGTCTTTTACAGCTCTAAATTCTGAAAAATACTTAACTACTTATTTATGTAGATATATACTCAACATAATTTTTGCAATTGCCTGAGACCTAATTCAGTTTACTTAATCTACAATTATGTGATTTAAAGCAACCACTGAAACCCTCATCTTTCTTCTCCAAATAAGTATTCCAATCATCAACACATGGACAACCGAGCTTGAAACAGAGAGAAGAAACTGGTACTCTCCAAAAGGAATTCACATATCTGACAAATTAAATACTGGGGAAAAAAAAGAATAATGCATCTTCCTCTCTATCCATATATTGAAAAATTTGGTTAAAGTACTTAATTCAAAGTGGTGAATTTTGTAGTAGATAAACAATTCTGTAACACCCCCTTCCCCCACCCCCCCAGTTATTTCCTACTGACAAAACTCAGGGGAGTTTCACTCAGAATGTTGCCTTCTGGGAGTTCCTGTCCTTAGCAGACAACTACATGGAGAGAGCCATAAATAGCTCAGACACTGTAAAAGGTGTGCTCCACAGAAATCAGGCTCTCAAACAAGCTGAGGGATGGTATGATACACTTTTGTAGATCTATTGCTGCATGCTCAGCCATATTGACACACAAATAACCCTGAAAATTATAGCTCAATAAAGCCAAATCAAGACAACGTCGTTCATAAGGTGTCTTCAATGTCAAACTGGTAAGAGCAAAAATAAAAACACTGAACACTCAAAATTTTTCATCAGATGGATTTCATCACTGAAACTGCTGTGAAAACTAAAGGCCAGCATGTCAATAGAGTGCCAAAGACTTTCTGCAGAATTACAAGATTTAGGAGAGAGTGGTAAAACAATAAGAAAGAGAAAAAGTTTCATCAGAAGTATAGAATACATGAAATACAACAATGGCTAAATAGGACAGAAAAGGTAAACCACAGATTTCACTGCAAAGACAAGAAAAATGCAAAGAAGAGTGTAAAAAAGGTGATTAATATGCGAGTTTTAGAATCAAGGTTTGAGGATGGCTAGTCTTGGGGAAGTGGGAACATATGATACAGTCTTTGGAACAGCAAATTGCACTACTGTAGGTATTGGATAATTTATGTTCTAATCTGTAATTCATCTTCTGCCCAATAATTGCCTTCCATAAAGCATAGTGGAAATGAGCTTTCCAGGTAATTTTAGAATGGCATTGCTATACATATACATACACATAACAAAGTTCTGATGTTTTAAAAATAGACAGTAATGTCAAGGTTAGTAACTGGTACTCTGCATCTGGAACTAATCATGGTCCATAAAGGATAATACAAACAAAACAGCCCCATTTCATTATCCCATTCCAACACAATTGCAGTCAACACACAGACCCTCAAGATAGATAAGCAGCACATATTTGAAATGAAAATCTCTCTTCTAAATGTTGCACAGGTGTATTTGTATCATGTCTACTAACCCTTGTCACAATCACAGGAGAAAAAAAAAACTACACCAAGCCTCATGCTTTCCATAGCTTCCACTTTCAAAGGAAAGGAGAAAAAGTCTTACTGAACCCCCAACACTAAACGACTCTGGTTACCCTTTCATGAAACACACTTAATGTTTTCCCTTACTATTTATTGAACATTCTTTGCTAAAGAAGGACTTGTTCTTTGCCATCCAACTTCTTTATTAAAACCAGCAATGGCGTTATCATGCTTACAGCAGAATAGAAGAAATGCAATCCTTCTTTGTCATGCCAAAAGCAGACAAATAATCAATCATGTAATTAACAGAGAAACCATTATCAAGCTTCCTGGTCTTGCATTTCATAAATTAGATGGAAACCACACAGGAGAAAAATGTTAATAGTTCAACATCTCCACCAGCCAAGGCTTGAATGTGTAGCCTCATATCCCAAAGTATGAATATCTACAAAGCTGACAGATCCAGTATCCCAAATGGGAGGAGTTCTGATAATCAGGAAGACTGGTGGCTCAGCATAGGTATCACACAATAACCTTTTAAATTAGCTTTGTTATTTTTTTGTTTTATCTTTTATATCCCAATGAGCCACACTCATATTACCACAGAGAACCAAACCTTGTTTCACAAAGAGCAGTGCAGTTGCCCAGTTTTGTTAAGTATTCATTCATTCATTCATTCATTCATTTATCAGAAACAGGGGGAAAGTAGGAGGATTGTAAAAATTATTTTCTTTTCTTACACATTCTTAATCCTGTGGTTTTGTTCAGTTACTAAATTGCAAAACTATGTGCAAACTGAGATTGCACATACCTTAAAGGAATCAAATGTCAAATTATGTAAGCATATGTGCCATGTAACATTTGTGAAATCTTTTCTCAATAGGTGTTTAGACTTTTTCTTTTTGGTATTTACATGCAACTAATACTACACAAACAAACTAGTACAAAAGCAAAGCCTAAATTATGTTTTTCAGACTGTTACTTGCCTTTTAAAAGACAGTTGTTGACCGGTCAATGGTGACTTTAGTTAGCATAATTCTCTATCATTCCATGGATTCTCTATGAGAAGGAATTTTTGTGCCACCTACAGCACACTGAGGAATATGGTTTTCTATCCACCTGTCAAGAATTGTGACCATAGTACTTAGTACTGACTGCATTTTGACATGCTAAGCATGATCATCCTTCTTAAAAATGAGAAGAATTTCTGAGAAGTATTCTGGTTTCAGCATACTTCCATGCTGTGGAAAAGTGAGTCACAGTATTGTAATCTGTTCACTACAACTTCTATCAGGATTCAAAGACCTACTTTGTGGTAACATCATTGATCATTCTCAAAGAACACCTCTCAAGCAAACCAGAAACACAGTTTTGTGTATAGTATATATCATAACTACTGCTGAAGGATAAACATTGGCAGATTCATTTGTTAAAATTTTCATATCCTTTTTTGACATGTCTGAGTAGAACAGAGAAACTGTGTAACAAATAGGGCATTGCTTCCCGAACCTATACATTCTGGTGAAGTCCATTGCATATGAATCCTCTTAGAGGCACTGTTGCTCAATATTTTTTGTGATACTTCTTTCCTGCCTAATAAAATTGCTTCAGTATATTTGAACACATTGGCCTACAGGTACCTTGGAATATCCTCTAAATGACAGTGTCAATATGTAGGAAGTCTCTGGAAAGAAATTTTAATCCCAACTGTGATTTTTAGAGGGCTTTTTTTTTTTTCTGTCTTTTAATCTTTTGGTAGTCTTGCACCATCAAATACAGACAAAACCAGTATCAAAGTTTTAGCCAAAGAGATATCTGTATTATATTTCAGAAGAGAAATCATTCTTTAGAGAGCAAGTATTTAGCACTCTCTAAAGAAACCAGGTTTATAAGCAACATTCCAGACTGGTTATCTCAAAACCAGAACCTCCCAAACCAGTAGCTATTCCTAAAAAAAATTCATGCGATCTGTTTTGGTTAGTAAGGCTCATCTAGTGAAACTTGGACATTTATAAGCTCCATTTCTAGAAAGAGTTTAACAAAAATCTAACTCTGTTTTCAGCCTAAAAATTTATTTTCTGTGACAATGGATAGTTTGAATTCAAAACTGTATTTTTGTTAATTGGGGTCTGGAGAAGAACAGATTCTAGGGAAAAAAACAGTGCTTATTCAGCATTTCCTATTTCCACAGCCTCAAAGTTCCATTCTAAGGCATTATGGCTTGGGGAATACAGATTCACAGGTCTTTCATTGAAAAATATTGCCTCTCCTGCTAAAGACAAAATTCTTCAAATCCCACTTTGTGGCACACACAAAATATTAGCACACTAACATTAAGTACCCTCTAGTTGAGAAGGAAAGGGGAAAGCATTCTGGAAAATTTGCTGATTTTGTCATATAGAAAGCAACTAAACTTGTTTACACTCTAAGGAATCAAGCATTGAAAATGTCTTGATTTTTATAAATTGCAGCATGGGCTTCCAATATAAAAGGAATCTAAGAGAAGAAGGAGAAATATATTACCCTTGGTATATCCCTGTCCGCCATTTTCCTATATGCATGAAAGTAGGTGGCATACCATATACCACAATTGTTTATATCCTTGCATGTAATTCTGAAGTGCATTGGCCTTGCAGGTAATTCTGAAGTGCATTGGAAATTCCTGTTAGCATTGGTATTTTGAGAAATATCATCTTCACTACCCTGAAAGTGTTTTTTATCTGTGTAGATCTCAGTAAAGGAAAATACATAATGGAAACATGAAACATCAGCTACTTTGCACACAGAAGTCTAAGTAGCCAATAGCTAGAAACTCACAGAGTTATAGCTCAACACTTAAACTAGTGAAAAAACACAATATTCTTTCATCTGTGTTTTGCTGGGAGGGAATCCTACTACTGACAGAGCCTAAGCCTTGGAAAGGGATAAAACCTATAACTTTTTAACAGAAGCATTTACTTCTTGCAGCACAGGCATTCAGGCTCTTAAAGGAGACCATGGTTGAAGACTCAGTAATATCCTTTGAATTCCTTATCAGTTAATTCAGTAGCTGACTGACTGCTGTTGTCTGCTAATTGTTCAAGAATTCATTCTTATTCATCTGTGTTATGCATTGCATAGGAGGCTGAGATGTTTAACATAGGACTGTGAATACAGTGACAAATTCTCTAAAGGTTTACATAACACAGTAATTTCCTAGTTTCAGTACAAATTGCTTGAAATCTTCCCAAGTACATATTTTCCTTGTCCTCTCTGCCTTTATTATTCCAGCAGCATAATGTTTGTTTTCAGAACATGGACTGAAGTTGCAGTGATTTAAATCTACAGAAATTTTTACTTGTGTTTCTTTTCGATAATTGTTTTCTTACAGATAGACGAGTTTGAACCACATGGTGATCCCAGGACTGGTGGGTGCAAGGGATACTTAAGTATATGCAACACCAGAAAAACACAAAAAATTGTGAATTTCACATAAACAAAACCACGCACCAAACCATTTTGGTTGAAAAATTATCGATACCTAGCTTGGACTTATCCTTATTACATTATTAAAAATAAATATCAAAATTATAAAATTATAAAAAGAGTCTTTGTACTGCATCAAAATAGACTTAAAACATGGTACTCAGCAGAAATGACTCAGTGTAAGCAAGCAAATTTGCAAGTTGTCAGGTTTTATTAGCTCAGTTCTCCTGCTATAGTAAAGCAGCAAGACAATTTTAGACTGAACTTGATATTGAAGGCATCATGACTGCATTTGTACAATGCTGAATCTGACCTAATCATCCTGGCAACACAAGAGCAGGTTGATGTCATCTGTAGCACAGTACTCTACAAACCAGTTTATCTACTCACTATTAATAAAGAATTTACTGTTTTAGGAATAAATAAAAAAGCTGTAGGTTGACCCTTCATAACTTGAACTGATTCTTTTGGTAAATTACATTCTTGTATGTCATATTTATTGAAAAATACAGAAGAAAATAAGTTAAACTGGGAAATTACAGCAGCTCTTAGTTTACTACAGAGATCTTTACCAAGATGAGCACTGTCAACTTTCTTTTCTGAGGGAAAAACTATTTTTCAATAAAAGAAAATAGAAGTTATCTTTTTAGACAATATTTAATTAAGGACTTTAATATGTCTGTCTGCCTTCTTTTGTGCTTCTGCATTCTTTTATCCTTCTGCATTGCTACAGGGAAGTAAGAAAAAAGGCTTCTTATTTGTGTGCTATTCTAATACTCCTCACACAAGCAATTTGTTTTAAGAGACATACTATTTGTAGCTTGACTACCACATTACAGTTGTGTGAAGAAAATTGCAACACACAAACCTCCTTAACCTCTATTAGTCTTCAGTTGTATGGAATGCATTTTAACCTGTCAGATCTTGTGTTCCACTGCTCTAAGATCAAGCCATATGTAATATTCATCAGTTTAAATAATGTCTGAGACAAACACTATTCACAGCAACTTCCTCAAAGACTGAAACGAGCAGCTAGTGTTGAGTATTATACCATTTGTTATCTACCTCAGCAATAGCGAGAGTGCATTTTGGACAAATTAGCTTCTAAGTTACTGATGCTGATCCACAAATAATTGGAACCAGCAGAAATGTTCCTAAGAATCTTTCTTCTGTGTTTTTACATATATAACTGCTTGGAATGGGTAAAAATTATGTATTCCAAGAAAATTTTTTCTTCCATATATATCTGTTTTCTATCATGTTTACTGCAAGCTATAAAATATCAGATTGGTCTTGGAAATGAAAATGAGGAGACATAACTTTCTTTAGCATCTCAAAAGTCCCTAATGACAACTCACATGTTTTATGAAGGTAGTGGTTCTGCTAACACCATTGTTTTGAACAAACTGCATACAGACACTGTTGGTACATGCTGTAGTATTTTATCAGGCAGTTAAATTAAACATGGTAACAAACCAGGATAAGGTGCATAGTTTTCCTTCATTAAAAGGAAAATTTAAAAAACAACAAGCACACAAACAAAAAAAAAAAACCAAAAAATAAAAAAAACCACAGCCAACCAAACAAAACAAACAGCCTTAAACAAACGAACAATGCTACCTTGTCTTGAACTACAAAAAGAAGACTAATAGTAGCTTGCCTTTGTAGATGACATGAACTGATACAACAGTGAAAATCAGGGACTTCTGCACTGGCTCAGCAGCTGTGCTTCCTTTGATCAGGTAAGAAATTCTGTTTCCTAATAAATTCATATATGCTCAGAGCATATATGAATAAACCTGATCTAGAAGGTTTATTCACAAGGTCATTGCAAATTCATCTTGAACTACTCTCCTAGCTAACAATTGATGTTATATCCCTTGGTTAGCTGGAGTTAGGGTGAGGATGTAGGAATGGAGCCAATAGGCCATGGTGGTAATATAAGCTTGGAAGGCAAGAAGCAAACAGTTCTAAAAAGTTGCAACATTTTTTAAGTCACTGTAAGAAGCAAATGTTGCGTAATTACCTGTACAAAGTCTCATGTCAAAGTCAAATACACTCATAATTAATTACCAGCTTTTACCAAAAGCTGGTAAAAACTACATTTAAACCACTCCTAATTTTTTGTAACTCTTGTCTGTCTAGTAAATGCTTTTCAGCCTCTATTACACTTCTACTGCAAAACAGCTAAGAAGTTTAATTTTCACAATTAACTAAATTAAAACTTAGTAGCTATCTGATTACATCGATCCTACTTTGCTTACTTCATTCTTATTAAATATTTACTATCTGCTTCTGGAATTTTACACTGCAATGACAGCCATTTCCTTGAATCTTCCACTGTTTTGTACTGTGTGCAAGGTTGGAAGGAAGCAGGAAAGGCTAGTATTTCTCTTGCTCCCTCTACAAATTTTCTCAACAATTTCAGAGGCACAACACTCTCTCAATTCTGTAATCAGGATGCTGGCTCTGTGTACCACATAGGTTATGTATCTCACATCATTCTTCTTATAAAAAGATTGAAGGCTATCCACAACTGGAAATCAGTTTGTGTAAAATACAAAATATGTTCTCATCACTATGAAAAACTGATTTTATTACAAATCATTGTTAATACCTTCTAGTTATATTTGTAATTCCATATACTCTAAAATTTCTATATCTTACTTCAGTCACAGGAGTGATGAAGTTATTGAAGTTAAATGGGTTATAACCACACTGTAGGAGTCAGGTGAAGATGAAATAGACTTCTTCCAATTGTTGTTCTGGTAAAATGTGACCCAAATCAAATTCAATCCACACACAGATCTTCAACTTTGAATCTAGCCTTTTAAGAAATAAGGTATGAGCATTCCTTTGCATTAAGAATATTATTATATGTAACTCTCAAGATAGACTTCTATTTAATTCTTTTACTGAAATCTACTGAAGGGGCTGATAAAGTAAAAATACTGAGTATTTTTATCAAGACAACACACAATACTAGTTGACTATATTCCATCTGGTTTTGCAGCTCCATTGGCATTAAATATTTACCTTGCTCTTCTGAAAATTCAGCATTTTAATGAACACCTTCACGTTTTCCCTGACAACACCCACTGTCTTACACCACATAGTTTGAAAGTAGTAGCAAAGGTTAGTGTTTCCCCCATCACATTATATTCATATAATTATATTCATATCAGATAAGCTGATGCAGAAACGGTAGTTTCATATAATTAGGTCTCAAGTGACTTTAAAAGACACGCAAAATTCCCAAAGAAAAACAAAATAACAAAATGACAGATTAAAAAAAAAAGTCTTCGCAATTGTAAAATGCATACCAGGATTCTAATTTCAAAGCAGTTTCAGATTTGATCACTTCAACCTAGTCATTATGAAGGAATAACCAGGTCTAAACATCCCCTTTTACTCTCTGGAGCAGATACCCTGTGATAGACTCAGTTTCAAAGGGGCTTCTACATTCCAGAGATGAGAAGGGAGCAGATGTGAAGCATACTGCCTGAGCAAATGCCACCTCTCATATTATGCACAACTTAGCTACTGTCAAAATGTTAGTTCAAACTACACCTAGATTTTTAAAATTGTCTTCCTGAACCAGAAAGTTAGAGGTGATTTGCACAGATGGAGAACAAGAAACAGAACACAGCTCAAGATATGACCTTAAACAAAGCTGGTTGAGGCTTTCAAAACCGAATGAAAAAAAAACCAAAACAAGCAGAACTGGAATTTCAGAACAAATATCACAGAGAAATAATAGAACTCATCATTACATGAAAATATTGTGTGTGGGAAGAGACGAAAGGTAGCCTACAATGCAGAGGGTTCTTGCTTTAATTTTTGTTTTCTTGCACTGGGGCAGTAAAACATGTACAAACAAATACACATTCCAGATGGCTAAGACAAGCATACTTGTTCCTAATAGATTCGAGATATTGTTTAGTAGCAGCTTCACTCTTGTGGAAGCAGAATTATGCCTGCAACACTGCTAAGGTCAGTGAAAGCATAAGATGCCTACTCTGCAAGTACCACTGCACAATCAGAATGGCCCAAGAGATGCACGTGAGGTAAGTGTCCCTGTCCACATCAAGGCATCTCTGTTGATAAATTGTGATTGTGTAGACATTAGAAGAACCATAACTAAAGCACACTTACATGGAAATTGAGCAATAATCGAGCATAACTAATTCATAAGCAGACAACATACACATCGTAGTTTTGTCAAATCTTGCCATCTGTTGCATATGTTGTAAGCAGAAAAATAAAAAAAAGGAGTTGATTTTTCCCTTGCCATGATCAGACTCTTCTGATTTCTTTCATCTCCCTTCAGATTGTAATACATAGAAGTTCATTGATTTGAGGCAGTTTTGCAAGTTTCTGACAGCCAAGAAAAATGAAAAGAAAATATTATCATCTAAAAGGATGCCAAGTATTTGAAAACAATTTAAAAAAATGTGTCTTATAAATTTTTTTTTCCAAATCTGTTTCAAACCACACTATTTTAAGAAACAAGTACATTATAAAACTGTTCATAACATTTGTTTTATTTGGTGGCAGAAAAAAACCTCTTTAGTAAGCAAATACAAAAAGAGAAGTAAGTTATCAAGGGTCCCATATTCAAGAAGAAAAAAAAGAACAGCAATGTCTTTATATCTTTTTCATTATTTTTTTAAAATTCACTGTCAGTAAGGAGTCACTTTAGGCTAACCTAAAATTAAACACCAAATCTATTTACAACTTTATACAAAATGAAATGAAAGCAGTATGTTGCCATGGTTTTCCTGTACCTTGGAATTACTTCAAAATCCTTCACTAACCATATAAATATTTCTATAATATTTATTCATATATGCATATGTATGTATGTTTACCCACGTAAATACATACACAGACATATTAAAAGTCATTATTATGAATGCAGGTGGCTTAATGTTATGGACATGCAGGAAAAAATGTTTTCTTTACCCTTTCTTTCCAGCAGAGGCCTGGGAAAACCAAACTAGATAAGGGAAGAGCACAAAAGAAAATATTACTTTTATGTGGAAGCAACAGACTAGGGTTTTAAGCTAATGATTCAGGAACGAGATGTTGAGGCTGCCATAAATATATCTTTCTCTATACCATCTCATTACTTAATAAATAACTAAAGAGCAAATAGAATTAGAAAGAATTACAAAGTGAGAAAGAGCATTATTGTACCAATGAGCATTTGAATGGCATCCTCACCATTCACAGTTTTGCACTTGCCACACTGGGCTAGGTGAGTCAGTACAGTAGATTTTAAGTCTTATAGTCTGGCAGTACTGATAGGCAAGCATATCTATATAAGAAACATTATATGCACAATGTCTGTTTTTTGGTGCCTACTTCTCCAGTAACTGATCAGTAAAAAGCTGGAAATAAAGCCATCTGCTGATGTCAATACTTTTTCTGAACCAGGTAATCTTTGTCTGCATTAATTGTTGCTCATTTCCGTCCAAAGTAATTTTTCAAGAGGATCAAGGTGGTTAAGATGGGAAACTCCACAAGTTTTGGTTTCCAATTTCCTTTACAAAGAGCAAAAACCTGTTTTGGGCAAGGTAATCCACCATGACATTTC
The DNA here is from genome assembly GCF_000277835.1 of Geospiza fortis. NCBI lineage: Eukaryota > Metazoa > Chordata > Aves > Passeriformes > Thraupidae > Geospiza > Geospiza fortis. The sequence continues at coordinate 6,990,831 of NW_005054297.1, read as the reverse complement.
CATTTACAACTAGCTAAACAAGCTATTAAACGTACAGTGTTAAAGTTTTACAGGCCTTGGTTTCACAAGGAGCTTAAAGGCAGACTGAATCTCTGCAGCCTCCTGTGAAAACAGCCACACTGTAGCCTGAAACAATTGGTGGCTCCAGTTAATTTTTAACAGATTTATGACATGTTATAATGCAGCTGCACTCCTATTAAGTCAGAATGGCATTTTCAATTATGCTAAACCATTTTTATTGATCAACTTTAGTTTCAGAAAGAAAATTATTTCTTCCAGGTGTAAACAAGATCTTTATACAAGGGACCACATTTAATGCCAGTCTTTAGGAAAAGTTGGTATTTTTAACACCATCTCTTAGCAATAACATAAAAAATATTTCCCAGCAAACTTTTCCAAACCAGACTCAAGGATTGTGGGCTCGAGGCATCTTGAAGATTAGGCTAGCTTCTGCTTTTCCAGGATTTTTGAAGCCTACACATTATACTTGTCTGACTACACAGATATTAAAGTCTGCTATCATATTTGGCATATCACAAAACTTGAAACAGAAAGAAGTTAACACTCAACGTATTTTAAAGTCATACCTGCTGTAGCCTTAGCCAACAGGTAAGTAGGCACAATCTACACAGCATGATACACTTATATGAATGGCCCTGAGAGCACAAATGGTTACATGCAATACACTGCTGTTTATAAACACATATTTGTACATAAAAAAGATATCCAAATAAAGGCTTTCTCAGACAGAAAAATATCTAGTTAAACTGCTGTTCTGAGACAGTGGGCAAATCCACAAGCACGTCCACCCTATTTCAGTCACCAGTGCTGTGTAACAATTTCTAATTCAACATTACCCCATGTATCACCTTCCAGTATTTTAATGTTATCTTTCTATGAGGTCAGCAATGACTTAAAGTGAAAAAAGCTATACTTCTCAGTAAAGGAAAATGCAGTACTTTCTTTTTCAAAGAAAACAGAATATTCCTAAAATATCTCTGTAAGAATTAATGTGTGTGCAATACGTATTTTACTTCATAGCATTTTTGTTGCGCCAGCAAATCTGCCCTTGATGCCTTGAGATGCATTGCCCTTAAAATATATTTTACTAAGAAATACCTTCAAGGCATTGAGATCCTTGTGGTATAATTCATACACTTCAAAAGAATTACGTACAGGATGGATGTGGTCCACAGTATCTGCTACTGGCATTGTTTACCTCCAGGTGGAATTGAATTCCCTGAACTCTGAAGAGCAACATAACAACAATGTAACATATGTGCAATCAGGTCATTTGGCCTCTACCTGCTCTTTAAAAGATAATTCATCAGGAAATTTCTTTTTAAAACTGTTAAAGTTACTAGGTGCATAAATTAGTCACATTGTTCTGTGCTAAAAATATATGAATTTTGACAGCTTTGAAAAACAAAAAAAATCACTGCTTTCATGCTGTTCTATATTTTATCAGTTTAGGTCTTATATTTTCCTGTTTACTATTTTCTAATAAATCTCAATGGGTGCAAATACATCAAAATATAGTATATTAACATTTACTTTTCTTACCAAGAACTAAAAAATATTTGATATGCATTTATATATTCCTCCTAAATATTCTATTATACCTATATCTACTTTTCCCAGAAGACAGTAGAACTTAAACATTGCTAGAATGACGTTACTGCTGCAGTAATTTTCCAAGGAACAGGAAAATAATAACTTTTAAGCTACATGCTGATGGTTCTTGCTAGTGTTACCTTTTCTAATTACAAAGACATTTCTAAACTCAGGAGTTCATGAAAAAGGAGGCTGCATCAAGAATTTAGTGCAATTCTCACTTCTATTTTTAATTCCATAAATTAGGAAGGTGTAGTTGCCGGGGATTTTTTATCCTACTGGGAGGCTTATTGCATTGAGTCATCCCTACAGAAAACCACACAAATACCAGATACAGGGGAAGGGAGGAGACAATACTTTTCAAGTATGACTGGCAGTGAAATTAATTCATCTGGAAGCAGAAAGTATTATTCCACCACGGTTGCAGCAAGGAATTTCCCCCAAAAATAACCTTAAGGTAATAAATAAGAACTGTTTCAAACTGAAGCAAATGAGAATGGTTGAACAGAAAATTTTTTGGGTTCCTAAAAAACTATTTTAAAGGGAATGGGGAGGTAAGGAAGAGTGGGAAGATTTTAAACTGTTTCCCTGGTTACACAGAGGGAGAGTACAATTTGTTAGGAGAGGAAAAAAAAACAACAAAAAGTTTAGTTTGCAACAGAATTATCTGCACCTTTTCACAAAAACTGGGTAGGTCAGATTATAAATCTTCATACTAAAATAAAGTCCTTGGTCTTGTTTGCTGCTTAATGATTTATTTCCCTCAAGTATGGGTTCTCAGGGTTTTTGTTGGTTTTTTTTTCCTTACCTTAAAGAAACAATCAATTTAGAGTCTTTACTTTCTCCTTTAATGAATTTATAGGAATCCATGACTGGAGTTTAAAATTATTTTGAGCTGGACACACAAAAGGCCATTTTAGATACTATCTGAAATATTTTCATTTATCTCCTCATCCAGCTGTAACCTGTTAATTAAAAATGGAAAAGAAAACAAACAAAAAACTAATTTAGTTTTTAATTCAAACCTTGATATATGACTGGCCAACAAAAAACAGTCTTTGTTTTCCTGGTTGCAACACATGCACAGAGTGGGGTGGGGACTACACAGCCAACCAGTTCAGGTTGTCCTTTGAGCAGTAGGCTGCTGTTTCCAAAGTTAGATAGTTGTGCAATCAAATCAATCAGAATTAGGGGAACAGCTTTTTTCTTGCTTTTTAAGGAGCAAAAACTCTCTTGCCTGTGCCTAGCAGGACACAAGGCTTCCAGCCCATGTGGTGTTGGGCACAACACTGTGCAAACTTTCACTCAGACTGCAATCCCTACGTGGAGCCTGCTGCTTTAGACAAACAGTGTATGACACAGGTCAACTCTCCTTGGAGAAACAAGAACAATGGCAAGAGTTGAACAGAATTAGACCAGTACCATCAACTCCAACGTGTCTGTGGCTTGCAGTTATCTTGAAGGAACTGAAAGGGCACTATCTCTCTCTACCACAGGGCTCTGTCTCTCTACCACAGCTTCAGTCACTCCTCTGAACACTCCAGCATGGCATGAACAATCCAAACACACATAAAAACAACATCATCACAGTGCCTCACAGAAGTAGAAAATCAATAGTGCTGAATGACTTATTATTCAACAGTAATTGCAAAATCATTTTAAAATTAGACCAGAATTGCTGCAGCTATTCCTGAGTTTCTCTGGTTCTCTTTATTCAATTCCTGTGGTTACCCAGGAAGCATTAGAGTAACAATAGACATATGTAATGAAGTGAGTGAGATTTTTTCAGATTCTGTGGGAGGTGAAAACATCTAAATGTGCTTAGCAGATGTGTCTCTTTATCTGGATGCAACTTCTTAAACCTCAGGAAAAAGTATAAAAGATAGTCCTAAGGACATGGTATGAAAGTTATTCAGATAGATGCATGTACTACATTTGCAGTGTAGCTCTAAATTCACAATTACCAGAACACCTTTATCAGTTAGAGTCCCAAACATGTCTGATCAGAGTCTAACTACCCTCACTACTGCATATAAACTTTTTTTGTAAGTTCTTTACTCTTCGTACAAACTAAGCTTACTTACCAAGATAAAGAATCACCCAGCTATATGGAGAACACACCAAATATTTACAGTGTTAAGCAATTTCCTCTGGGTGACAGCTGTGGTCAGTGAACTACAATAGCTACTCTGCTGTGAAGATTGTTTATGCCTCAATGGATCACAAGCTGACTACAGCTAGTCCTCCAGTAGAACTTGATAGAAACAGAAGAGCAGCTGCTACCAGGGTAAAAAAACATTTTTTGAATGCACAAAAAGGATGTTTTCCTGAGAAGCAGTCTCCAGCTTCAAAGATATTTGACATTGCAGAAGAATGCAATCTTAAAAAGTAACATCACACAGCCACTCACTCACAGTCCCCCAGTAGGACAGCAAGAGGATCAGAACAAAAGGTTGACATAAAAGAGTTTAACAGGACAGAAAAGGAAGAGAAAATAATAATAATAATGATTGTGATAAAATAATATACAGAACAAGTGATGCACAATGCAGTTACTGACCAATCACTGATGCTCAACCAAGCCCTGAGCAATGGGCTGCCATCCCAGGCCAAACATCCCAGTTTTACTGTTCAGTATTACATCACACAGAGTGGGATATCCCCTTCATCAGCTGGAGTCAGCTGTCCTTGGCTGTGTCCCTTCCCCACTCCTTGTACATCCCTACCCTCCTCGCTAGTGGGGTGGTGTGACTTGCTGTGAACACTGCTCAGGAACAGCTGAAACATCAGCATTATTCACATCCCAAATCCAAAATACAACATTATATCAACTCGTAGGTAGAAAACTAATTCCATCCCGGCCAAAACCATGACTAATCCACAACGTGAAATGGAAATATACCAGCAACAAAAAAAATCCCATCAACAAGAGGACCTATGAATAGAAACTTTAAAAATAATCCAAGCATGGGAAGAGTGTCTATCACTGTTAGAAATCACTGAAATTGAATGGATAGATCTGTGTGCTGAGGTAATGTTTTGAGTCATCACTCCCATTGACTTTATCACATTCCTTAACATTTCCATTTTCTCACGTCCATTCATTTTGTATAAGTCATTATTTTTTACCTAAGATACTTTAAGTTCTTCCAAGAAATAAGAAAATTAAAAGACATGAGAGGACTAAATGGATTTTGCTTATTCACCTGTAAAGAAAGTATAATGTTTCAAATACAGTTTAATATTTGTGACCTAAATTGCTATTAATAGTGTTTTGACATGACTTCGGTGACTATCTCTAGCCACAGTCTGAATGCAGATAATTTCAGCATGAAGGTATCTAAACTCTTGCTATGTTCTGCCTTTAGGATTTGGGATTAAGGATGAAGTGTCACACAAACACCATCCTCTTCATCTGTCTATTAAATTGCTGGACATAAAATGCCCTGGATTACCACAATAATTTCCTGCCCAAGAAAACACATATTGACACATCTAAACTTTAAGAGTGCTCCAACTGTTACAAAGTCTGAGACATAATCTCTTCGCTCACACCTATCTGCTTTCTGGGAAACATAAAATCATTAGCGAAAACAAGGGGATTTTACTATGCTCTAGTTTTAAGACTTATTTAAATTTTGGGGGGGGGAACATAAAGATCAAATACATATACACACACATATATATGTAAATAAATTTAAATTAAGCATTCATTGAAAGAAGGGCTGGGATCCAGGTCTTCTAGCCAAACCTACTAACATTTCTCTTTGAAACAACAATTTTCCAAAATATATCAATGTGATAAAGAATATGAAGATTAACTGTGAAGATGGTGTTAGTCCAAGGACCTGCAATACACCCAATCAATACAAATAAAAGGCATTATTTCTTCATATTTGTAGGATATATTTTAAGAAACAGTATTTCACACCATTTCTTTAAAAAATGGTTTAAACACTGCAGCATAGTTGTTATTCATGCTGATAACCTTTTTGTTGTTGTTGTTTTACAGAAATGGCAATATGTCACCACTTATATCAATGCTAGTTAAGACTTGCAAATCCTTAGGCTAATTTACTCTGACCTTATCCTCATTGACTACACTAAGAACTGTGGAGGTTTACTGTACTGAACATAGCAAATACCACTTCCAAGTTACTGCCCCTTTTTGTTAATGAGGATAATAATAAACTCCCCAATTCATGGGAATATATTTTCTTGTTTATTGTGTTTAGTGTGTTTATTCAGTTTATTACTGAAATTATTTGATGATACCATTCAAATTCAAATTCAACATATACTGAAATTCATGGAACACTCTCCATTCTGTACTAATGGGTGATATTAACACCACCTACACTCAATTTACTAATGGTAATGGGAATGGTCTTAGTTTGGCAAGCTCCATAAACATGAAACAACCTTTAACAGTCATTGGCACACTCCTTGGTTCAACAATTACAAGTCTATCTTTAAGTGAATCTGATTTGAAATATATGGGAAGTACTACATTGTGTCTTGGATATTCTGCAGCCTGTAACATTGCACACCAATATCTATCTGGTTTCAGCTCATCTCTGCCACTGCATCAGCCTGCACACGGGGCAAATCCCAGAAAAGAATCTTTCAGTAAACTCAGGTCAACCCATTACACCTGGGAAATACAGCACAACATAGTGCTGCGTGATATAGTACAGACTAGGAATATTAGCAACAAACTTTAAAATAGAGAAATTAATGATTAGGTAAGTCTTACATTAGAGAAGCAGCAATAAATACTTACTGAACTTCTTTTAGATTTTTTAGTTCAATTCACTCATATTTCATTTTGAAAGGCATAAATGAGAAATTTCACAGGTTTGAATATCTTTTGTTTCTTTCCCTGGAAAAAGACTAAGGCCATATGTTTCTTTTTTCAGTGTCTATTGTTAAAACTATTCATTGCTCTGCAACATTTTTACATATATTACAGCCATAATGCTTTTCTTTCAGAGATTTTCAGATTGTTTTTATTCCAAACCTCAAACCTGATTTGCAATTCTTGCAAAAGACTTGGTGAAATACATTTTCTTATTTTTAGTGTTTTGTGAACAGGGTAGTGTAACTTTACACTACCATAAACAGGCAAGTGTCTTTCTTAATTTAATTTGATTTAAACTTTACTTGCAAAAGACTTGGTGAAATACATTTGCTTATTTTTAGTGCTTTGTGAACAGGGTAGTGTAACTTTACCATAAACAGGCAAGTGTCTTACTTAATTTAATTAGATTTAAACTTTGTTTTAGGATTATATTTGCAGAGATTGAATCAAGATGTTTCTTGCTCTATATATACCATAATTCTTGAAAAATATACCTAATCCATGGCACATTTTACAATAGGAGTTGCCTTTGCAGAATAATATATTCTCACTAGAGGTCTTAACATACCTTTTAGTAGAATTTAGAATTAGCAGATTTGAAGAAAATTTGGTCTTTACATTGTCATTTATTCCCCTGACAAAAGTGTTTATTCATTATATCATCACTTTTAAATAAAAGTACATACAGAGATGTATAATTTTAAAAGTTGGTTTATATTTGTTTCGATTTCTTTTGGGTTTTGTTGTGGTTTTTTTTAAACAATTGTGTAAAAATATTGTAGATCCTAAGCGGGTTTTAAGATCAGTTTTTGCCATTTTGGCTGAGCAATATTAACAAAACTAAGCAAAATCTTACCTAAGCACTGTCTGTGATCCTAACATGTATGTGAATAAAGCCTATAATTTATGAAGTGTCATTGATTATTAAATAAAAGGAAAAAAAAAGCTTATTTCTGGAGAAATACTATATTCAGATATGCTAAAAAAGTGAGACAAGCAGAAAGCAGAATAAAAGTTACTCCCTTTGAGCAGCATACCAACAGTTCTGAATAAGGCACACATGTAACTGGTGTAATCTGACACAAACAAACCACAACAGCCATAGAAAGAATGAGTATGAAATATCCAATTATGGTATTGAAGGCTCTTTCACTGAAAAAGATGTTTTAATTTTTTATATTGACTTCTTTTACCACATTATTAATGGCAGATACAACATCAGTGTACAGAAACACCCGTGTATACATATACAAGTAACGTTCTTTTCCCCCCAGTTTTTGATAGAGATTTAATAAATTGTCAGACAAAGATATTGCAGCTTTAGTTTATATGGACAGGGAGTAAGAGGACAACACAGAATAAGAATGGAGACTAAGAAAGCTGTATCTCCCCTTCCCCTTAGAACAGTGCTGTAAATTCTTGTAGTTTCCAGCTCACGCTTTGTACTGTTTCTTTCCCCTAAGCGCTCCAAAGCCAATAGAAAAATAAAGTGTCTGATACAGCTACAAACTGCCCCCCTCAATGTGCATGCCTGTGAGCAGGCCAGCCATTCAATACATCGTGTGACAAATCTCTGGAGATTCACCCTCCTCTCAGCACAATTTCACTTAAAATCAGATTTGGATACTGATAGCCACAAACAGCTTCACTGAATTATACATCACCAGGACACATAATAATTAATCATGAGCAAGGACTATGTACCATGCTCCAAGAAATACTATTGGTTAATATTTCCATTGACTTCTTTAATAAAATTCATATCTGATTATAAGCCATCTCTAATTGCTATTGTAAAAAAAATATTTTGCTAATATTCATAAAACCTAATTCTTCAGTAGGAAAAGGACAAACTTCTCACTCCAGTTAGAGGAGCAGCAGCAAAAGTTATTTCTGGTTTAAGTTTTTGGGTTTTTTTTAGTCAAAGCTTACTTTATTTGATACAAGAATAATTTAGATTCTAAATCCTGATAAACTGATTTATTTGTCCAAAGAAATCTCAGGTAAGTTGTGAGAAGCAGAACACTAGAAGAGAAAACTCAGATTTTATCCTTTTTTAAAGTCTCTTTTAACTGCACTATTTATCTGATTAAATTGGGGGAGGGGGGACGTCATGGCCTAACGTTCAAATCTGAAACACTTTCAAATAGATACTGAGAAGTGATGGCAGTCTCAATTTCTATTCTAAGCAAATAAGTACAGAGCATAGATTTGGATAGAAGAAGATGTTGTTTTAACTAAAAGGAGTTTAATTTTTAATAACTGCACTAGCCCCCCCCCCCCCCCCCCAAAATGAAAAACTTCAAGAGCACAACTGAGTTCTGTTAGACTATAACAGATGAAGTTTTACAAACTATTTTTCTTTCTTCTGGTGGATACAAATGAAATGAGTTCCTAGTCCTGTGAAAGAATATTCACATTCTAAATGGAGCATAGTAGTCCCAATTCCCATTGACTTCAAGTGCTCATGTTAAGTACTATTTGTTGCGCAGAAACATTTTTCAGTCTCGGGAGGTTTAAGCTCCACTTGAATGAATAATATCCATTTTCCCATGCAACTGATAGATTCAGGGAAAACTGTTCTTCATGCAAATTAGGTTACACCATGAATAGAATTAACCTAAAACAAAGGTATAAAAAAGTAATAGAAAGCTTCTCTTCCATCTCTAGTTCAAGTACAGGGGTGGGAAAATGATTCTGTTCCCTGGGTGAACTTCAGTTCTTAATTTGGCTGCTCTAAAAAACTTGACACAAACTGTAGATCTTAATGTCATATGCAGAAAATCCTTGAAGAATTATTTCCCCCTTTATTTCAGAGTAGTGACAGAGAAAGTAATTTAAACATATATTCAAGCATCCCCTACTAGTAGTATAATTTCTGTCTACCTTTTCTCTTTATTACAACTTTTGTTTTCTTGGAAGCAACAAAGTGAAAACACAGATAGATACCACAGTTCCTAAAATATTCAGTCCATTTCCACATAACTTGATGGACTCTCCATCTCCCTTTAACTGCCATGGGGTTATAGTTCGAAAGTACAAGTAAACACATCTGGAACCATTGTCTAATGTAACTCTGAGCAATACTCCATATACTCTTACCTTACCCTAGTGAGGGAGGGCAAGAAAAACACTTTGTTCAGTCTTTGGAGGGATTTACAGTCAGTGGCAAACAGAGGAAACCAAACTGTCCATAAGAAGGTAAAACATTACCCTTAGCCCACTCTGCCACCATCACTCCTCTGGAAGTAGCTCAGCATAGTAAAAGTGGAGGATTAACAATAAGTAGAAGAACTGGAGAAGGAGTCATAGTAAAAGTGGAGGATTAACAATAAATAGAAGAACTGGAGGAGTACACACTTGCTTTGGCCAGCTACTTTTCCATATTACTGCCATCATTATGCAGTGTCACTTCCCCCATAGCACATGCATTTTATCCAAGTCCTCTTGAATAAAAAAGGAAGACTCTACTCCCTTTTCTTATGGTTTAGGAATGGCTTTTTCTATCAGAAAAAAAAGAGATTGTCTCAGAGATTGTCCCATTTTACTCATCTCACATTGGCACTGGTACATACAGCTCTAATTACAACTACATTCTACCTAGCAAGAGATGATGAGGCAGGATTAAAGATGATGCTTGGTAAAAGGTCTGTGAAGAAGTGCACTCTTACAGTTCTTAATTCTTTTTATCTGTATCCAGTGCAGGTGTGTCCTAACTGGCATACTAAATTCAGTAAAGAGGCCAGGAAATGTCTGCCTCCAGTTAAAACACATGTGGAAGGGCATGCATCATGTCTTTGTATGTACTCCTTTCTGTGTAGTACTGTAAAATTCAAACATACATTCTAAAGTGGAAAAAAAATAAGAAGAGAAAGAGCAACATAAAAGAAATTCCAAGAGAAAGTTTGAAATGGCATGTTCAATCATAAAATATATCAGCTAGAAATTACACTATCTTTCAAGAAAATATTTCCTTTGTTGTACTGCTGATTAATTTCTCACGTGGAATATTTATCAATGTATCCTTAGAAGTACACTGGTTATAATGAGGTAATTGAGCTCAATATTGGAAAAATGTCATTTCATTTGTCTTACTGGTCCATTAACATGGCTTGCATCCGAGTGGAAAAGTTACTGTAATATTTACCTGAACCACAAAGTATTCTTCAGATGTTTCCTCTCTACTGCCAAGGATTCCTTCTTTACTTGCACATCTCCATATGCATAATATTCTAGAAGTTTATACAGACAGATATAGATGTCTTTTTTCTCATTACCATGAGCACAATGTTTTCTAAAAATTATTCTATCATTATCTTCAAAGTAAAACAAGTACTACCCTAAGCAAGCTTCCACAAGTGCTCGCAGTACTGGGGAGAAGAAATCCTTTACCCATCAGGATACAGTCTGGCAGACCCAGCAGTAATTTACAGACACTTTCCAACCATGCATCTACTAAATCACATACAGCCAGTATGAACCTATTCCTGAACTCTGTTTAAAATTTCAGGTTTAAACTCTTCTTTGTCATAAATATAGCTTAGTCATCATCACTGAAATATTCAAAAGCATTTCCCAAGTGAGGTTTTTTAAAGTGACCTATATTAGATGCAGTTTGGAGTGATGTTCGTCATAAATGAATTATTGACTAGAGTACAGGGGAACATGTTTATCATGTCTTTCTCCTTACATTGATATATTGATATGAATTTGTATACTTTACTCTCCAGGTATAAGATATTTTTTGAGAATTGGGTAGCGTCACATGAGACTGAAGCACTAAATGTGCTATGAGAGAGGAAGTTATTTTCTGAAGTGCTGCAGGTTTCATCAGAGGGTAGGAACTGTGCTAGACCAGACAGAATGGCATTTGGATTACACAGCAGTTTCAGTTAATATCACAATACAAATATTTTGGGCATCATTTTCACAACATTAAAGCCAGAGGTCTTTATGTATTTGCACAAACCATTAGAAAAATTGCTCATGTGTATTTAATATTTATCAGTGCAAAAATTTCAATTAAATTTTTCTTATGGCCTTTACAAAAGTAATGCATTGACAATGGTTCTCAACTCCACCATGCTGTTATGTTTCTCTTCCAGGAATCACTTAAATAAAGAGGATGGGCCAATCAAAGCATGTTTATTATCTTAGGCACTAGAAACACCTATTATCTGTGTGCAAATCCTTTCATTGATAATATTTAATAATTTTAAAAATTAATTTATCTCATTAGTTGTCTAAATGAATGCCAGGGAACTTCCACGTATGGCATAGACAGATTACAGAATTAGTTGTTAGACCAGTACATTATCTGTATGTCAGAAACATATTCCAGCATTAAACTCTTGGGGATTCAAGACTGAATAAAACTGAGATAGAATAACAATATAACTAAGAGGGGGTAGGGAGGGAGTATGGAGAGGGAAAAAGACTTCGAAAGACTTGTAAGAAGACAAGGATTAAAAACTTTTCTCTTTTTTTCTTGCTATTTGTTAAAACATAAAACAGAAAGTAACTGGACAGATCAGGAGGCAAAAGCTCTGCCAGACTGTGCAGACAAGATTAGAAAAACGGAGCCAGTTTATTTACTGAGAATTATTGCAGTTTAAAACCCAAGTAGTGAATAAGGTTAAAGATAGTGCAGCAGGGCCAGACCATGAGAAAGAGGACAAACAATTTAGAATTGAGAAAGCCGGGAAAAAAAAACCCAAACATTTTTTTAAATAAGGTACAAGTCTTTACACTAGTGTCTAGAAACACAAGCCCCTCCATCAATTATAGGGCAATGAACCAAGACAATGTAAAGACAGCGTTTGGATCTTGTCCCCAGACTGATCATATGCAAAGTTCTGTTGCTGGAAAAGTTTTTCTATAAATAGCACTAGGCCATATTTTATATTTGAAATTAATCCTGATGGCAATGCATCACCTAAAAAATTCAGGAAACAATAAAAAATAGCTTCTTATAAGTACATAATAAGGAAAAAGTTAACTCTTTTTACAACTAATGTTTAGATAGAATTTAAACTCCTTAAGCTTATTTTTATATATTAGTACACTCCCTGTTTTCTATTAAACTTTTATACAAGATGTTTTTTTTCTTCTCAGCCCCTCCCACTATTTTTCAAAAATTCTTTGTTGAATGTTTTTATACCACATTTGCCTGCCTTTCAAAACATTATTGTGTGCAAAAGGAACTGTATTATGCAAGCCCAAAGCTCTGACCATTTTAATAGCTGATACAATAGACTGCCACCAGTCTTTCTCCCAAATTACAAAATAAACCAATAATTTTGCCTGTTCAAGTGAAATCACAAGTCAACCAAAGATGAACTAGAAACTCAATAATAATGTTGTCTATGCTGTATACAGTTTACACACTGAATTTGAAAGCAGCAAGGGAAAATAAAGGACAGGGGAACAAAAGAATATTACCTCACTGAAGAGCTCACAGAGGAATACAAATTTTTTTACACTACACAAATAGCATATATTTCAGAGATATAATCATACCCTAATAAGTTTGGCCAATGGATATGAGCAGCTGCATATCAGCTGGAAATAAGACTCAAGTAGGATCCCTTAGCTTAGCAGAAAACTCAATGCAAGTTTAAAAATTCACAATTAGAGCTTACCCTGAAGAAATGAGAACAAGGCATTAAAGAAAATAATTTCCTCACTTTGTCAGTTGGTGTGAAAGACAAGTGTAATTGGCATCCATCAGTTCTCAGAAGTAAAAGAGTTTCTTTTGAGTAGTCTCTCTAACAGTAATAGCAGGTCAAATGGCAAAGGAAGTAAGTGCAGCTGAAACAATCACACTGAAAATAACCATGTCTACAGCTTCAGAAGATATTCCCAGAGAAAGTAACACTTGGCTGTTAAATATAGTTTTTGATTGTAACATTCCTTACCTATTCCAGGACTGTATAAACCAGCTAAACTCAGTTGTATAATTCAACTGGAAATAAAAGTTTATTTAATTATCATTTAAAATATTTTTTTTCTTTCCCTGTTCATATCAGATCTTCAAAAAAAAAAAGTAACCAAAACCAAAAACCTAAAACCAACTAACAAAAAACTCACAAATTAAGAAAAAAAAAGCAAAAATAAAACAAAACTTCAGTAATATAGCAGGCTACTATTGTACTTGCACACAAATTTCTTTTAAAGGTCCAAGGAATGTCTCAGATAGCAAGCATAAGATTTGGAGAGCCTCTGGAAAAGGGAGGCAAAGTTGTCTGAACAAGACAAAGCCCAAACAATACTGTAGTTTGTACATCTGTTGAACCACAGCACAGTCAACACCAAGCACTACAGGCTAAATTTGCTTCTTGAGAAACCTGTCAAAGACACAGCCCAACAAGTAATACATGAAAAGAGAAGTCCAAGTTTTCTGGATGATAGTATATAAAACTGAGAGAAAAGTTTAAAGTACTCTTTAATAGGAGGAAGAGCACTTTTCCTCACATCTATCTTTACTTCACACCAATAGATTTTGTTCTGTTTGTGGTGTGTTATGAAATTGTTGGCACATGAGTGCAATCAAAAGCCATCTGATAACACTACATTTATTCCATTATTCAGGAAAGAAAGATGAAAATGTTCAGGTTTTCACCTAAGCTCAAATTATTTTTTAGTGAAGGAATTTAATTTTGGATATAAATGTAATAATCAGTTCAACAAGGGCTATTTAGAACATGTGGAGCTTAAGTTTAAAGGGAAAAATTAGAGGCAGAAAATGTAATTGCTGAAGGGAACAGAGTTATAAACAGAAAACTTCTTCATAAACTGTGAGAAAAACTATAAAATAATAATTTGGGTTAATGTTACCGACAAGGTTGCTACACAAGCAATACTCTACACCTCTAGGAAAGTCAGAAATAATTTATATACAGAATTTCTCATTAAAATGGCACTGATCTCTAAAAAAAATCTTCCAGAAACAAAAATTCCCTGCTTCTTTTGATCTGATTTATTAGTATAGTAACTATTTTGGTGTTATTGTGGTGGGAAATTTTATTTTAAAAAACTGACAGATATTTTATAATGAAACAGGGGTTTAAGGAAGAAAAACTATCAGGTAATAAGAATGACTTTCTAACTTAACAATAAAGGTAAATGTTACAGGGACCTTTAGTAATCACTGTTATAGACATCATGATACAGTTCTTCTAGATCCATTGTACACAATTAGGCCAATTCGTTTGTAAATTTTTTTAAGCTCTCTACTAAAGTTCAAAGGTTGATTTTTAGTTCTCATAAGCTTAGAAATATTTTAATATCAAATTAATTATGTGCTTCATAGAATGTTATAACCCAGCCTGCTACAATGTTGTGTGGAAACATCACTGTTTGTCAAAGTACATAAACAAATCCTATCTGCCTTTTTTTTTTTTCCTCAGACAAGAATATGATATCAGAACCTTATCAGTCTGATGAGACTGGATTTCAATTTTACCCTTAATTTCTGAGCATCTGAATTTGAAGCAACTTTGTACATAGAAAATACAAGATCTGAAAGGTAATGGCTATGGATCCACTTCCTTTGGTAATTTTGCTCGCTTCATGCTCCTGTCCATGGCCAGAACATGTTCAAGGTGTTCTCAGCACTGAGTCAGAGTTGATGCAATGCTGTCTTGCACTGCACTGATATAAACTAGAAATGTATAAATAAAAATATATCTGTCTTAAATGACAGAAATATTGTAAAACACAAACATAAGAAAGAAATGTAAAGATTATAAAGGTAAACCATAAATCATAAAAAATATATGAAGGTTTTATACACCTCTCTTCAAGATGAAATCCTTTACTGTTCCTGGGATGGTTTACACAGACATCAACTAGAAAAAAATCTAGCCAATTGCAACCCTGGTTTAAACTGCTCAGTGAAACTCCTTCTTTTCACTCTGCCTCCAGACAAGCTGCTTGTGAGTTCTTTTATCTTTTACCAGGCCTACTATACAGCAATGGCCTCTGCCTTTGGGCAAGTAACCTGCCAGCTTGCTAAAATATCTCGGATGATTTAGCAACTTTCTTACATTTCTCATGGGGCTATTAAATCCTATCTCCTTTTCAATTCACTTCCTTGTAGCTGGCAGTTTAATTATTTTACTGCTAAGCTTTTAAGTTCATGTGCTGCACCCTGGGAACCCCAATATGCATAGTGTTGATGGGCATTTGCCCAGGCAGGTTAAGTCTTTGTAGTTGGTTACATCACTCTGCAATTACCTGGCTGCTTTAAAGATAGCGTGTATCAGTCTTGAAACTTCACAGACCCTAAGAGGCATCTCACTGAAACATGATGCCTCTTCTACAATTCTCTGTTCCTATAGTGCCTTCTGAAATCTGAGTCAGAATGATTCATGTTATATCCCCAAAAGAACACCACCTTTCCCTCTCAGTGCAGTTCTGTATATCTGGTTGAACCCGTTTTTAATAGAAATTTTTCTTTTTAAAGGCAAATTGTGTATGCATTATACCACTGCTCTGAATTGTAGCTTTATTTGTAAAAAGAAAAATTTATTCTTGTAAGAAGGCACATAGGGAAAAATACAATACCAAAATACAAAAATACAGCTCCTCTATGATTCTACCCTGAGACTAGACATATCAGTTTTATGTATAAGCTTTACACTAAAAATATTCATAAAGCTATAACCACCTTATTAAATCTAGAATGTTCTAAGTGTATAATGAAGCTCAAATCTATTCTGGGTGTACTTAGCTTACAAGCAAGCCCTGTTCACATGCACAGGAAATAAAATAATCCCTCTTAGCCAAAAAATATATTTTTACTGCACTAGTCCTAGACATCTAGATAGCATTTTGTTGTGTTAAAAAGAAAAACAGAAATCAAACACACCTAATTTCATGAATACTTCCTGACCTCTATCTGTATGTCTGGCTTCTTTGTGGCATTTCTGTTGCAATAATCCAGCTCAATATACTCTGACTGAGTAAACAAGAGAATTCATACAACATCTACCTAGAAGCAGCCATTTGTGACTGGGCCAAGGGTATATTTGCTGTAGTCAGAGAAACCAAGTTAGAATATAACCCAATGAATTATAGAATGGTTTGGGTTGGATGGGACCTGAAAGATCATTTAGTTCTAACCCCTCTTCCATGGACAGGAACACCTGCCATTAGATGGCATTGCTCAAAGCCTCATCCAACCTGCCTTGGACATTTCCAGGGTTAAGACAGAAAGCAAAATTATTGCAACAGGCTAGAGGACACAATTATTGAAGAACTACAAAAACCCATAACACTTCTGAATTTGCTCCAGTATGGAGCATCCTGACTCTCTTGCCACCTCTCATTGACTTTCCACTTTGCACTTAAAACTACTATTTTCTTGCAGCAAGTTTTGATGTAGGTTTGGATAAATCTTATAAGTCTCACAAAACTGAGAGTAATCATTATATCTTAGTAGTTATCTAGCAAACTATTATAAAAATATTGTAGAATACCTTGTTATACCTACTTTTATTTAAAATTGATTCATTAAAATAATAACACTACAGTCAGACATACAATTTGCCTGACCCTTTTGAGACTAGAGCTATTATACGAAGAGAATAGGATATAAAAAAGTCCAGTCCGGGGGAAAAAGAACTGAATTATAGAGGAGGTTTTTGGCATGAGACTGACCATGTAAAAAAGGCATTTCTATCTTTACAGTTACACTACTATATAGAATTTGAAAGCTGTGCTGACATCAACTAACTCCCAGGGGGAAAAAAATCATGTACATATTTAATAAATATGCTTTATTGGTAGATAAAAATGAATATCTCTTATTTCAATTGTTCGGTGCTGCAATTCTGGGAATTCATTAAGCATGAACGTTATTACTAAGCCATTTATGTCTTTAATGACAGTACAGGGTTGTCTAGCATTCTGTTCATGATTTTTCTCCAAAATAAACTTTTGCTGCACCTCAGTCAGTATCATCAAAATTATTTTAAAATTAGAATTTAAATTGTATAGTTCAGAATGTGTCAATACATCATTAGAATCTTAACTAGCAATGTAATACATTTAAATTAATAAATCCTTCCAAAACATATTGAGAAACTGTCATCACTACCTAAATTTACTTTCAATTACCATTGTCTAATTATCATTAGGAGTAAAATATTTATTCAGTATATTATTGTACATTAAGACATGAAATCCATTTCAGAGTCTGCCTTAAGTTCTTTGCATAAAAGTAAGTTCCATAGAAGAATCATTGTTCAAGAAGACAGCAGAAAATCAAAGAACCCTCTTAAAAACAAGTAATCAAACAAAAACTGAAATCACTCTGCATCATGCACATCATGATGCCATTTGTGGAAAAAAAATATTTTTTTCCCCTAGCAAGTTTTACATGCAGCCTATCTACTCTATCATAGCTAGCTAACTGTCCCTGTATATTTTTTGTTTGTGATAAAAAATAGTCGGTGGAAGTAATTCTTATTTGTGGATATAGTATGGTCCAGTTAAAACACAGATTGTATTTTGGCCATTCATCCTGATGAACACCTAATTTGGCAAAATGTTCAGTTTGCATTACCTAACATCAGAATTTCAACGGGTATCTGTGGCAGAGCTGTGGGCTGCATGACAGTATCCTAGAAGATAGATCTTGCCAAGAAACCTTGCTTTATCTAACTGTGCTAGGACACAAGGACACCTGCAGGGTTGATTCCCTGGGGATTCCATTGGGGTACTAACCTTCCTTGCACCTTTCCTTTGTCTTCAAAAACATTGAAGTTTCTCCTTATGTCTTTTGCACTGCGAATTGAATAAGTGCATTATTTAATTTGCCTGAATTTAGTATGCTCCTAGATTTTGAATAGCGACAATTATCCAGGGAGCTGATTATTATTTAGTGCAAACACATTCCCAAACCTAATGTTGAATTAAGACAGCATCAGTGTAATGCCCAATCTGCATTTCCCTAACCTTTAAATAAATTGTAACACTTAATGCCCCTTAGCCTGAACCTCAGTTCTTCAAGAGAGAATTATTTCAATATTTAGAAAAATGTTTTACCTAAAATCAGGTAGTTTAGGTGGTATCCTAAAAACACAGTCTTTCAGATGTCATATTGACAGATATATTTTACTTAAGCAAATGTAAAGCTAAACTCTACAACATCTCTTTGAAATATTGACTGAACAGAAAGAAAATTATGAAGAATCCTTTGGAAAAAATGGAAGTGTTTTTATTTTAATAAAAGTGTTTATGGTGGAATAAATAAATACTTCTCTAAATTTTATAGCAGTCCATTTAGGGATCACTAATTTTATTACTTTAGTTCTCTCTGGCAATTAAGAACTCAGATACTTATGACCAGAGTATGAAATAATTGGACTGTTTTCTCTGCTTTAAATTAAGTTGTTTTCACTGCAAGAAGAAAGAAAATAATTCAAGCATTGCTGAATTAACCTTACACATAAATACACTGTGAGGTTGTCTTCAATTTATTTAGATAAATATTTGTGTTTTAAAATCATCCTATGAAAATTAGTAGAAGCTACAATTACACTACATGAAGAGAACTAAGAAACCTCAAACCTTGCATTACTCCCCTAATCAGAGGAATCTTCAGTGTTATCAGTCAGAAATTAACCTCCAAAACCCCTCTCACCCTTCTGCCCATGAATAAGAGTCCTACAAAAGAGAAAGAATAATGGAAGAAATCAATACACAGCCTTAATAAAGACAGGGACTAAAAAAGAGACCAAGAAGAGATAAATTCCTCTTGTCTGATATTATCTTATTTGCCTCATGTCTTTAACGTCTAAGAAACTACAGACACACACACAAAAAACTTCCTTGTGTGATGATGAGAAAGTGTCTTGAATACAGATTCAAGAAATACTTTTTAAGTTACCAGCGGGAGGGGGTCGCTCTATAAGCATAATTCAAAATCGTTTACCTCAGCAGAGAGAAGTAAACCTGCTATGCCCATCCATGAATTAGAAATTAATTATTTTGTGGCCTCACGGTGTAGAGCAGATGTCATTATGCCATTATGTGGAAAATGGAAAGGTTAAATATTCTAATTAATTATCACTTATTCATCTAAGAAAACTAAACCAATGTCAAAGAGTTAACTACTTTTGAGAGAGAGTTTGAAAGTATCTTAGTTAGCAATCAAGAGCTTGTTTTGTAATACCTGACATCCACTTTGCTAAAATCAAATACCACTGGACTGAAAACAGAGTTCCTATCCATCACCTTTGATTTTAAGTTTTTGATTATAAGGAACAAGAAAAACACTGGTCAGTTCAGATCCATTAAAAGTGAGCATCAAGATCTGCATTTAGTTCTGGATTTTTTTCAGCTTTCACAGTGCAAGTGAAGCTGTTCCATTAAACACATAATTCATTTATTTCTGTGAAAGCACTTTGTGTTCTCTCCTATATGTTCTATGGAGCAAGACCTTGCTTTGCATTAGTGGGACCACTTAGGGCATCACTCCTAAATTGTATCCATAAAAGAAATAATTCAGTTACTTGACATTTATTATTCTTTAATTGATTGTATGTCTGAAATCTTATCTGTCAAGGTGTCACCCCAGTTGGTAACCAAGCACCTCACAGCCACTCAGTCATCCCCCATGGCAGGGTTGGAGACCAGCATAAGGTCCTAAGCAGACAAAAGAATTTTTGGTTTTGTTTTGGTTTTAATACCTTTCTTTGTCCCACTTTTAGCTTAGTCAGTATTTATTACATACCCTGATGTCAACATTTTGAAGATAAACAGCATTGCATTTTCCTTAAGTGTAGAGGCACCAACCTGACTTCTACAAATTTAAGTTGTTAGGGATAGATATTCATTCATACAAGTCAAAAAGTGCATGCCACTAATTTTTCTGCTTACATCTAATTGCATCTTTTCTATTCCCAAGTCCCTAACTAATTATAGTATATTTAGCTTTGTTACATGTTGTCACTCCATCATCTGTATAATAATGTCCTTTGTAATACTGACACATGTAATAGCCAGCAACTGCAAACATCCCATGGGTTAGCATTTACAATTTATAAGTTATGAACAGGAGGGAAACCGTGCTGTTAACATCTTTCATTTCATTCTTCATTCTCTTTACCTCCTGTTATTTTTCTAAATAGGAAATTGCTTATGGTCTCAAAATAACAAAAATGCTCTCTTCTATGGTATCAACTACTTTGTCAATACAGAATCCATTTTCCAAAGCTCTCTCTTGTATATTTTAAGCCTCAAAATCTGGAACACCCTAAAGCAGCTGGGTTTAAAAAGAATGCAGACTCAGTAAATTCCAAATATTTTAAATTTTTTAAAATAGTTTGTAAAGTTCCTTACAGATAGACACTAAAAACAAACAAAAAACATTTACTACTTCAGGAAAACAAAAAGCAAATCCTTATTCTTCATCAGAAGACATATGTTTGATTTAGGAAAATATCCGACTAAAATAGAAAAGAACTGAATATGGATATGAAAAAAAAATCTCAACTTTTGATTTATCTAAAAAGTTAATCTAGGAATTCAGCACCACCTAAGTTTTTCTCTTTGACATAAGGTTTTGGATACGTTTTGGATACGTTTTTGTTTATTTGTTTGTTTGTTTAAATTTCATTGATTCATTTCTTGTTGTTATATCCACAATGAGATGGTATTTCAGAGCACCAGGAAAACACAACCAGAGGAAAGATGGTGTGTCATGAAATTATTTGTTGTATCAGACTATTAAAATCGCAATAAACTTTTGTCAATATAGACACCTTAAATATGTTCAAATAACACTTTCTACTCTTAACATGACTATCATAGCTATGACTACAAACACCTCTTGTGACTGCACATGTACTCATAATACTACATATATGATAATATCTAATTTGAGATTTCATATGTTCTTTAAAAAAAATAGAAAGAAGAAAATACAGAAGTTTCTGCAAGAAGGGCTGTAATATTTCTGAGACTCACACTGCTCCCTGAAGAAAAGATATATTTCAGAATCATTTCTTTGATTCATACAAATGACTTCAGCAATAAAACCCAGGCACCTGCAGAGTAATTCCTTTGTTGTCACATCTCATTAGTATATCTGTGAACCTCCTTATACTGCTCTCAAGGGACCTCCTACTTTTTGTTTTCAAATGTTTTAAATCCATAGAAGAGTAAAATCAAATAGAAGAGTAAAATCAAATTTGGTGGAGGGATCATAAAATTTTGGTGTTACTTTTACCTAGAAATATGAAAGACATTTGATTTGTCATTAAGACTGAGTCTCAAAAAAGGTCAAAGCCAAACATTTTAAAATATTTTACTGATTCACTTAAATTTCCTATATGATATAAGCCAAGTTTATACTCATATGCCGTTTCTCATCATATATTTTTTTTTAAATATCTAGACTATATTTCAGTGTATTGCTAATGCAATATAAGCCAAGTTTATACTCATATGCCATTTCTCATAACTTTTTTTTTAATATCTAGAATATATTTCAGTGTATTGCTAATGCGGATTTCTTTGTAGTTTAAAAATTCTACTTTACTCCTCTTGTCTTGCCAGATTGGGGCAAAAAATAAAATACTCAAATGTCTAAATAAGGTCTATTTTCCATTACTCACTGATGATGTTACATTCCTGGCTAAATGTTTACATACAAAGGTATTAAATTAATTAAGGAATATGATTTGCATATTCCTTAATTAATTTTATATTATGCTATGTATATATACACTGCATATTGTGATACACAGAAAAATAACTGAAAACATTTCTTGAAGAGCTTGTTTTTATGCACTCACTAATGTTTAATGAATCTGGGGTTAATCTACATCTAATCTGACAATATGGCAGTTTTCCCACAGATTATATGTTCCCAAAACAGAATGAGAGAGACCAAAGAATTCTTAAGCAAAACTGCAGTATGATTCATTTGACACTAAAGTTACATTTGACACTAAAGAAGCCTACAGGCTGCACAAGAGACCATCCTCATGAGATCAGCCAGCCATAAAAGAACTTCCTTTTCTTAAATAATTTCTTCCTTTGAAAGGCCATCAAGGACCTGCAGAAAATGGGTTAACTTAATCTGCTTCTGTAAATGAGAGTAGTGCTATGTTACCCTGTACTGTGTGTACAGAGTTAAGAATATGAGGGTTATTTGAGGAGGACACAGAGTTGAGAAGGCACTTGCCAAAGCAAGCCAGAAGCAAGTGTCAGTAAAGTGTTGGTGTTTAACACCAAATTCAAGTTGTATTCAGGGTGTGCACATAGAATCATGTGGAATAGTTTGGGTTGGAAGGGACCTTAAAGATCATCTAGTTCCAATCACCTGCCAGAGACAGAAATACCTCTCACTAGATCAGAGTGCCCAAAGTCCATCCTGCCTGCCCTTGAATACTTCCAAGAATGGGGCATCCACTGTTTCTCTGGGCAAGCTCTTCCAGTACCTCACAACCCTCACAGTAAAGCATTTCCCCCTAAAATCTAATCAAAACCTACTCTCTTTCAGTTTAAAGCCATTCCCCCTCATCCTATCACTACATGCTCTTATAAAAGCTCCCCCTTTAGGTACTGAAAAGGTCTACTTCAAGCCTTCTTTTCTCCAGTCTGAACAACCCTAACTCTCTCAGCCTGTCTTCACAGGAGGGCTCATTGGAGCAGTTCTTGCTTGGACACCTTCGGTGCTCAGTGGGGAAAGCCCTTTTTGAAGGGATGGTCTTTGCTTGATGGTCCAGCAATCACAAGAGTAAGAGAGAACTTTAATAATATCTCTGCCTTTCCATCGTTCTTTATAATGACAAATTATTCTGTAGGTTTGTAGAGCAGAAGAGTGTTAACTTTTTTTTACTCAAACATCTAGAGCACTCACCTTCAGTGTGAAAGTTTCAGTTTCCAGTCTTTTTCCCTGAATATTTAGTGAGCTAAATAAAGGTGGGTCTGAGAACAACGGAATATGATGATCGTGTTAGGGCAGCGGTAGGGCAACCTCAGTTCTAATGCAGAAAGCACCGTGAAATACCACTTATCTTGAAGACCAGCCCAAGTGAAAGTAATGGAAGACAGATTCAAAAGGAATTAGAACACGTATATATGTTCTCTACCAATAATTATGTGACTGTACTGAAAATTCAACTTAAATCAAAAAAACCACACATACACACACATCAAATATTGTGAGATTCATGACAAAATCTGAAGAGTTGGTAAGGCTGGTTGCAGCACCTGTGGAAGGTTAGTTAGCACATACACTTACAGATATATTACAGAAACTTGTAGACACACTACAGACGTACAATATTTGCATATAAAACAGACAACATGCACTGCTGCAGGCATACTACAGGTGGTAGGTATTACAGCTATAGTTAATGCTTATCATGTAAATAAGAAATTGGCCCATTTCTAATTAAACATTCTAATAAATGAAAATTCCTAACCATGGAGAAAAATGAGCTACTCTATTAGATGGCTACTAATTTGCTGCTTACTGCCAGGTATCTTTGGCTTTCTGCATTTGAGAAATATGAAGAATTTATAGCTTGGTATTTCTAATGTGTCAGCCATCTTTTAACTGCAATTTCTGGATTTTCCTGTGCTATCTTTGTCCAAATAATGCAGAATTTTATTGAATATAAGTCTAGAAAGCCATCTGAAAGAATTGTGTCTACCACATATTACAAAATCTGTTTCAGATTAATCAGAATTTACCAGTTAACTCAAAGTGCTTTATGTTCATTTAAAATAGGAAAATAATAACTGTCTAATATAACTCACTTTATTGTACAAAGACACAAAAAGCAATGATTTATTTCATGGAACACATTTATCTTTCTGCAAAACATTTTCTGGGAAAGACAGTGATTTGACTGAGCTAGTTTAAGGGGTAACACAGAAAAACATGCATTAACACTACCATTGCTGTAGATAGCCTGCAGGCAAACTGAGGTCTTCCATTCCCAGTTTCATTTGATATCTTTGACTCTCAACGCCGAGGGTAGGATTTTCCAACACTAAGTTCTAGCACTGAAATTATCAAAGCTGTACTAGTTTTTAGTGTTGCAAATCTCAGTCTTGCCAACGTAGTATGCTTCTGTGGCAGTTCTATATCCAATATTATAAGAAATTAAGATTTTGATTATTTGCCTCAGAATTTACAAATTCTGTCTTTTCATAAAACAAAATGGCTTTGGCTGAGCAAATACTGCACGGATAGCAAATATCAAAACAAGTGAGAAATACTTTAGTTTGTTTTTATCTTTTGTATCTTCAAGCCTAGATTCATCCAATACTAAATGTTAATGGAACATGAATATTAGAAAAAGGGATGGAATATGACAGTGCATATGGAAAATATTAGGTTTCCTTTTCTGTCCTAACTTTGTTTCAACTTCATTCCGACTAGAGTGGTTTTTTTAAAGAGTTAGACCTGAACAGTTAGAAAAGTGACAGTCTTTATATATTGAGTGTCAGAAGTAATCTGTTATATATATATATATATAGTTCAAAAAATTTCACTGCTGTTTATGTTTTTATTTTAATTGTACAGTGGTGTGCACAGAATTTGATTTATGAGTCAGGGTTTTGGTTGTTATATTAAATGCATCTTTTAGCAATTGTTCAGCTTTGTCTATAGGAAGCTCTTTTAAAATGACTAACCTCTTTAAAGCAATTTGGTTCCTTAAAACATTTTGTGACCTCCAGCTTTATAATTTTATTCATAGAAAAAATATAATATTAAATAGTTTCTTGTTTTAAGGGCTTTCAATCTGTGGGCAGCCCATTTTTGCTCATTTGGGAGCTCAGCTTGACTTCACAGGTTTTTTTAATTCTCAGAATGCTCACTAACTAAATGAGTTTTTATGAATGCCTAAGAGTTCTAAAAACATACCACAAAAGTCTTAAACGGGTTAAAAAGGAATTTTAAAAAAACAAAGGAAAACAAAAAAAATTTAAAAATAAAAATAAAACAACAAAGACAACAAAAACAAAAGACCTCAAACTCAAACAAAAAATTAAACAGGGAAAAAGCATCACACAAAACCTTACAAAAATTAGAGGCTTCTCTTAAATGTGTGTGCTGCAGTGTAGTAAATTCTATATGCTGAGTGGTAAATCATAAAAAATTTAGTTGAAGTCCTTTATCTTATTCTTTGAGAAATAACATATAACATTTGTTTAAAATCAACTAGTAATCTTCAATGCAATAATCCACACAATAGGGAGGTATGTGGGCTTTGGGTGACACATAGGTCTCTGCCCTTCATATTTCTGAATACCAAAATAGAAAGGATGCATCAAATTCTTTACGGAACTTTTTTAATTACTAGATTTTGGGGCAATATCTGTATGAAAAAGAAGCAATAATTAAACTGCAGGAGCTTTGCAGACTGTGAAAACACTGTTTGGCAAAATTTGATCCAGATTTTCTAAGGAAACACTGAGGGGTGACCTCATCACAGTCTTAAGCCTCCTCAAGAGGGGTAGAGGAGAAGATGATCCTGATCTCTCAGTGACCAGCATCAGTACACAAGGAAATGGAATCAAGCTGCATCAGGGGAAGGTCAGATTAGTAACAGGTTCTTCACACAGAGGAGGTGGGCACTGGAACAGGCTGCTCAGAGAAGAGGTCATGGCGTGGCTCGTGGAAGCACGCCAGAGCTCGTGGAAGCATCTGGACAGCTTTTGTCACACAGTTTACTGTTAGGGACTAGAACTCAATGATTCTTATGGGTGCCTTCCAACTAAAGATATTCTATGACAGACTGTGATGACTTGGGCAGAGTTTTACATTGTCTTTTTTTTGTGCAACACAAGGACTTCATAGAAGAGCTATCTGAAAAAAATAAAATTATCTGTTTCATTATGAAAAACCTTATGGAATGTTATTGCTTTCCTGTTTTATGAATGATCTCTATTATTAAACATATAAATCTTCACGTATTTATAACTTTACCATGACTGCTTAAATCTACCCTATTATATAACATTTAACTTTGCTCGTAAGAAAAAAAAATTTAAAAAAAACCAAAACTGTGTGCCAGAGTATATTTACATTACATATTGGGGGTTTGACTTTCATTGTCTTAATAATATTTGGTATGTGTTACAGCTCTCAGAAGCTTCCTCAACATGGAAAACATCTATGATTATTTTAAATCACAAGAAGGAACAGTTTCATTACATTAGCAGTATAGCACAACTCTGTAATGCTGTATATCTACAGACAAATGCAACTATGCTATATTTGATAAATGAAGGCACAGTAATTGGTTTCAGGATGTTATTCTGGCTAAAGCATACCCAGTAACACTTTTGGATATGAAATTGCATATTTCAAAATGTCAATTTTGTTGCAGTTCCACATAGAATGCATACTGATTACTGCTACTTTATAAATATATGTGGTCTAATAAAATCAAAATAGTCACATTAAACTACTGCAGGTTGTGAAGTTTGTCAAAGTGCAATAAAAATAAATAAATAAAAGGATAAACATGTAGCATAAAAATTACTAACCTATTAATTTTTCTGTATGAAGAATGAGAAAAATATTTCCTAAACATTTCAAAGATTTCAGTAGCTTTGTGACTGAGATCTATTACACCTTTTTACTCTCAATAAAATAAATAAATAGAAATAAAACTAGGTTTATCTTTAGCCATATCTATGGGGTTAGATTTTTCTAAAAACAGTTATTTGAGACCTCAGTTTTGCTGTCTTTTGCATCTATTAGTGCATATTTTGGAAAGAAAAAATACAAACTACTAGTATTACTAATCATGCAATCTAGATTAAAAATAAAACAAAAAATATAGGTAAAACTCCTTCACTATTATTTTTTTAAGAAGATTGTAAATAAAAATAGAATATTTTTCATCTAAAAACCTTGGCACTTTTTTCACACCATTACCATTTGCTAATGAAATTAAACCAGTCTTGTATTATTTTAAAATGCCTGGAGAACACAACTTTTTTTTTTTAATTTTTACTTAATGACCTTTATGCCAATTCTATGGAAATGGCCGCTGGGGAAAAAAAAATAATGGGAGATGAAAATAATCAGCAGTATTTTGCATAATTTTTTAACTTTTGGACTAAGATTAGTGGGGTTGAATGTGAGATTTGGTGGAACAAATTCCATTTCTGGAGTGCAAATACCAATGGCTACAGCCTGTTCAGAAGAGACAGGGGAGGAAGGAGAAATGTAAGGTTTGTCCTCTACAATAAGAGCTGGATTGAGTACGAAGAGCTGTCTCTGAAGAGCCATGAGCAGGACAAAAGTCTGTGGGTAGAAATCAGAGATTAAGGCAACGAAAAGAACCTCATAGTTGATGTCTAGTACAGACCACCTGATGCAGGGGAGCCTATTGATGAAGCTCTCTTGCTCCTGCTTCAGGAGGTATTGTGCTCACGGGTTCTTGTCCTGCTGGGACACTTCAGCCTCCCCAACATCTGCTGGGAAAGTAGCACAGAGAGCTGCAGGCAGTGCAGGACAGTCCTGCAGTGCATGGAGGATAACTTCTTGAGCCAGGTAATAGACAGCCCTACCAGAGGGGAGGCCATACTGGGTCTAATGTCATGATTAAGCGAGCTAAATGGAGATGTCAAGATGAAAGGCAGCCCGGAATACACAGATCATGCACTGGTGTAGTTTGCAGTCTTGAGGGATATGGATGCGGCAAAGAGTAAAGTTAGGCCCCTGGAATTTTTGAAAAGAAATACCCAAACCTTTAAGGAGATAGTCAACAGGATCCCTTGGGAGACCTCTCTCAGGAACAAGGAGTGAAATAATGCTGTCCGATCTTTAAGGAAATCTGTTAAGCACAAGAGCTGGCAATCCTCAGGAGAAAGAAAACAATCAAGAAAGGCAAGAGAGCAGTATGGCTGAGTAGGGACCTGCTGGTCAGGTTAAAGGGAAATAAGCAAATGCACAGCAGTGGGAACAAGGACAGGTAATTTGGGAAGAGAATGGAGAAGCAGTTTGGTTGAGTAGGGATGAGATGAGAAGGCCAAGGCAAAGCTGGAACTGAACCTAGCAAGGGACGCAAAGAATAAACAGAAGGGTTTCTATAGTTTTAGTTAACAACTTTCTTGCCTCAGTCTTCAACGGCAGTCTCCCTTCCCACACCTCTCAAGTGGCTGGACAGCAGGATGGGACTGGGGCAGCAAAATGCTTTCCACTGTAAGAAAAGATTGGTTGTATTGACCACCTGAGGAACCTGAATGCGCGCAAGTCTATGGGACCTGATATGATGTATCTCAGAGTCCTCAGGGAATTGGCTGATGTAGTTGCCAAGTCGCTCCTCAAGATATTTGAAAAGTCATGACAGTCAGCTGAAGCCTCAGGTGACTGGAGAAAAGGAAACATCTTCAAAAAGGACAGAAAGCAGGACTCAGGGATCTGCCAACCTGCCAGCCTCATCTCTGCTCTTGGCAATATCATGGAACAGATGCTCCTAACAAGCTATACTAAGGCCCATGGAGGACAGGGAGGCAATTTGAGACATCCAGCATAACTCCACCAAGGTCAAATCCTTCTTAACCAAACCAGTGGCTTTCTATGGTGGAGTCACTACATCAGTGGACAAAGGAAGAGCTACAGGTGCGGACTTCTGTAAAGTCTGTGACATTGTTGCCTCACAATATCCTTCTCTCTGAATTTCAGGGAGTTGGATTCAATGGTAGACTGTTAGATGGACAAGGAATCTGTTGGATGGTCACATCCAGAGGGAAGTGGTCAACGGTTCAAAGTGCCAATGGTCACCGGTGACAAGTGTGTCCTTCAGGGGTCCACTTTGGGACAAACGTCATTTACTACCTTTATTAATAATCACATACATGAGAGAAATGAGTGCTCCCTCAGCAAATTTGTAGATGACATCAACTTGAATGGTGTGGCTGCCACCTGAAGGATGGGATGCCAAACAGAGGGATCTGGACAAGCTTGAGAAGTGGGTTCCTGGGAATCTCATAAGGTTTAACCAGATCAAGTGCCAGATGCTGCACCTAGGCCTGGGCAGCCCCCTGGTGCCAGACATGCAGCCTGGGGATGAACTGGAAAAATATTTTTGCATTATAATGTTTCCATGAGAGTTCAAGGCAGTTTCACAACCATCTTATGCAATGGAAATAACCTAACATACACCATAATATCATGCAATTTATATCAAGAGACATTAGTGCAAAGGCATACAAGGTGGTTTCATCATTCAGTTGCTAAAATACAGCATCTTTACTTACTGCTCCTCATGAGCAGATTGTATAAACGTTCCAAAAAGTGACAAAGACTTGTGGTTTGACTTATGAAGGTGAGTCTTTGCTACTATTAGATCCTTCGCCGGAATTCAGATCAGCAAACTCATATTGTTTTCAATTTCATCAATTCCTTTTCCAGTACTGAAACTTGTAACACTCATGAGTTTAGTACAATCATTTGCGTATTTTCTCATGTGGTAGAGATTAAAAACGACCAGTCAACTATTTTTTTTCCATCTGGCTTTGCTATACTGTTCACAGATTGGTGGCATCAACAGTCTGCGGGTTCACAGTGACTCACAGCACTGCCTACCATTCAATGATTACTCTTTTACTGAAGCTAAGTTTAAACTACACCCAAAACATATTGACACTTGCTCATAAAATCATTCTCATATTTATGTGTGGCTTTATTCAGTGAATATTCTAAGTACATGTTTGTAGCACTAAGGCACCAGTACAAACAAAATGTTAAATAGAAGATTCAGAGCTAAATTCCAGGCCATGTTTATCACCCTTCATAGTACAGAGATTAGAAGCCCAAATCCAAGACTCTATTTTACCGTATATTGATTGGCTCTTTCCTTCCAAATTCATACCACTATGACTTTGTTGCTCTTATGATCTGGTCAGAAGCAGGCATATCATACTCTACAGTCAGATAAAATGGTGACACACCCCTTTTTTAATCTTGCAAAACCATCTCATTATTTATCCTTTTTTTTATTTATTTATTCCACTAATCTTTCTTTAGTTAATTTGTTATAAAAGAAGAAAAAGGCTTCATCATTTAAATACTGCTGACAATTCATTAAGGCAGCATATGTTACTAGCTCTTTTCACAACATATTCATGTCTCTTCACAGTTGAGTGAAATTCATTGCATTGATGGGTTTAAATACCCTTATTGCTCATAAAATTACTTTTACCTCTTTTACCTGCTGCCACAGTGTACTTGAAGAGTGGGCAGATGTAGAGCCAACTCTTGGTACATGACTGGCAGCTGTTCTCTTTTCTAATGAAGAACTACACATCACAGGTAATAGAATATACAAAATATCTTGATCTAAATGAAAAGCAAAAGATTAAGGAAGCTAAATGAGAAGTTAGCACGTAATTCTCCACTATTGCCTGAATCTTTCCTTTCAGGAAGGAGAACGGCTAAGCTCCTAGTCACTTTTTTATTCGGGGTGAGTATACTCATTGAGTTACTATGTGATGCTCAAAGACTAGATATAGGTGTTTCTTAAAATTTCAGTGTCCTTTGATTTGACATCATTGTGTTAATCTGTGATCAGGCCTACCATCAAATGCATGCAGTATTAAAAACTAAGCACATAAAGTAAATTGGACACTCTGGTGCTCACAAGGAATCCATTACTAGACACGGAATAGATTGATAAGGTTAGTCTTCTGAAACCCAGGTATTTGTTGTTTGTTGTAGTTGTAGGGAGTTATCTCCTAACTGCCAACATTTACAATAATTTCCTAACTCTGTATTAGGAAGAACTAATATAGCATTAAATAGATATTGGTTAAATTTTGCTTCCTGTTTAGCTACATTTTTAAGTAATATTTTTATTCCCAAAATAAAAACAAGAATAGGTAGCAGACAGAAATACACAGTGTAGACCTCACAATGCAGTCAAAATACAAACTCTATGTTTTTTGATTCAATTCACTAATCTTTGTTCAGGACCCTATCTTTGTCTGCACAAGAAGATGCAGTTTTCCTAACTTTTTTTTTTTAAATCTCAAAAAAAATCCATGTTTCATTTTTTTACACAGATACTGAGGGATTATGATTTTTCATTTTACAAACAATTTTTAGTTAAAATATTTAAGCAAATTGGACTGGATTAGATCTATCTATTTATTTTATACAGCTAAATAGTGATAATCACTTATAGAGAAACTTGGGGGAAAAGACCCATAGGGGCTAGGAAACAGCTAGTCGTGAGGAGAGAAAACTGAAAAATAAGATTCAGCATGAAAATGTAAAAGAAAGAAAAAATACTCAGAAAGGACTATTATGTAAAAAGAAAAATAGTGGAAAATACATAATACCCGAAGAAATGTATGCCATGAAACAAAAGCCCAGTATGATCTGCAGCCAAATATATAAAGTCATCCCATTATAAAAGAAACAGGATCACTTAATTCTATATATGACTAATAAATTACACTCAAAACCTGCATTTATTTATGTGCACTAAAGTGACTGGAACCATAACAGCAAAATGTCACTTCATATATTGCTGTATTGTCTACAGACATGGCTTAAAAATACTGAATTTGTGTAAGTAAATTAGTCAGTCATCCAAGCCAGCTGATATTCATATGATGCTAAAATCATGGAGACTTTTATTAACTATATTTAATCAAAATCCAGGTAAAGAAACCCACAGAAATAAAAGTCATGAAACTGTGGGCCAGACCAGTATCAAAACAAGTACAGCCAAAATTTTAACACACTGCCATGCAAAAACATAAATCATAACTGATCAGAACGCTACAATGACAGATTTGGGGAATTCTATTTCCAGGTATGTTAGTCCTTTGAATTAAATACCTACTATCCATTGGGAAATGTTATGCTTTTCCCTGCAACATATATTTTGTCTAGGTTCACTTAAAACAAACTCAATCCTCATGCTACAACACTGCAATAGCAAAGCTCTTTGAGTCTTTGCAGTCAGCAGTTTAAAGAATGCTCTTGCACAAAGTAGATTCGTACATAGATATACCCCAAGTCCAGAACTGTGAGAGCAAAAACTGTTTGGTCTTTTGAGACACTTTGCATTTTAGCCCAAAAGTTTTAAAACACAGCTCCAGGCACACTCAGAACTGCATTGGTTTTGACAGGGCTAGGTATGCATGAGCTAAGTGTCTGGTTGCACCCTATCAGTTTCTGGAAATCAGACGTTCCGCCTACAAGGAGAAGGGGAGCATTCGCTCCAATACGTGTGAGAAAGATCCAGTTCTTAGTCAGAGAGCTTTAAACATCCTGTCTTCATTCCCCAGTGATGACACACAAACACTATGTCTAGTCTACTTCTAGAACCTTTGTCTCTTGCTAAAGTTTGGACATTGCTTATAGGAGGTCAATCTATTTGGGCAAGAGAAAGAGCAAACACACAAAACATGGTTCCACATGAGTCATTAAAACATCTGACTATCATAGAGGCAAGAATGGAAATGAAAGGCAATCTTGTTCCATATTATCTTAGTATTTTCTCCAACAACTGTGGGATACACAAGTAAAAATAGACATGGGGATGGGAATCATAATCTGAGATGTTCCCTTCCCACATGCAAGTACAGAGCTGCTCATAAATATTATTACTTTGGCATTTCATAATAACTTTAGCATGAAGAAAGAACTTGGCAAATTCAGTGAGCTAGATTTGGATGTCATTTATCTGAGGGCTAATCCAAGCCCATCTCCTGCTTCAAAACAATTTCTAGTAGTAAATTAAATAAGCTTAATAACTAATGTAATCAGATCAAATTAAATGACCTAGTTTTTTCCTTCATACTAGTAATGTCTTGAGGACTAGCACTACAAATGCATTTTATCAGGGAAGAGTCTGATATATTAGTGATCAGAGGAGAAATTATGTTGCCAACTCAGACAAAGATGAAATAAATATTTCATCTGTGTTTGTCATGCACAGCATAAATTCTGCATGTGCATCTCAAGGTGCTGCAGAAGCATTAGGAAGTGCTGAGGTATCACGGTTAGTTTATCCAAACTTTAATGCACACAATTTTAAAATAATTAATCTTACTGTTTTAAAAAATTTTTTTTTACACCCCCAAAGGCTGAGAACAAAACAGCTGAGTTGTAAAAGAGGATTAGTAAATTATTCTGTTTCCTCTATCTACTTAACCATGCTGGGTGGTCTGCCCTCAAAATCTGTCTGCTAGCTATCCAGCTGGCAAGTACAAACCACTGTCTGTTGAAACTACAGCACAGCTGTATGAATGCCATGAAGGATTCTTTTTCTGCACAGATCACATCCAAGTTTCTTAGCCTACACTGAGCTCGGAAACTACGTTAGACAAATGACAGACATGATTTGAGTTAATGTCTCAAACACTCATGGCTATTTATTGGAATTTTTTTCCCAAAATCAAGAAAATGGAAGTGAAACAACATAACAAATACAAAAGCCAGAGAGCTGTTCTGATGATTATGTTTGTACTTTAGTTGGGGTTTACAGGAACTTGTAACAGTGCCTGAAATCAAAAAGCCAAATTCCTTCACACTTAACTTTCACAGCAGTCTAAGTAATTGCCCTGAAGACTGGTATGGACTGTTCATGTACTCAGCTTAGTTTCATCCTTTGATGATGAGAGAAAAAAACTTTCAAAGAGGAATTGCAAGTCATACACACACACACTGATTTACTGGTATCCAGAAAACACCCAGCAGAGCGGAAAAATTCTATGCATGATGTTTCTCCAGAAATGGCAAAGCACATGTTATAACATATACATGTTATGAAGATTCCTTGGGAATAGATGTTGGAGAAAGAGCAAGTAAAGAAGACATAAAATTTTCTTTAACTTACTGGGTTCTTTTCTGTCACTGGTTATGAACTGAAGGCAGTCTTTCTGCTATGACAGTTTTAAATTGTTGACTGTAAAGCAACAGGGAAAAAACCAGTTCTTTGATAACTCACATGGCATCATTTAGTCATATGGGCTAATCTTCCTTGGGTAATTGATTGTTGCGATTTCCACCCATTTTTGTTTCCTCCCCTTTTCTTTTGAGAAAGAAAGATTTGTAGATGACAGCAGGCAGCACAAATAAACTACAAAGCATGAAATCTGTTAATAATGACCACCAAAGGAATGCTGCTCTTCTGGCAGATAGAGCAGATGGCCAGATAATGCAGTGTGATTAATAAAGAGAAGCTCATAAGGAATGAGGTTTTGCTGGGTGCTAGAACAGCAATGGTTAGCAAGTGAATGCTATTTTGATTTCATTGGGATCTTCTATGCTGATCTTTCTGACGGGCAGATTTTTTTTTAATACCAAGATTAATAATCTGTTATCTTCAGGTGCTTACTCTCTGCTTTGTTTGAAATCAGCAAGTTATAATTCAGAGTTTAGCTTTAATACTTGCACACTTTAGAGCTGTATTTTTCATTTTAAAGTGCATTCAACATTAATAATTTCAGCATGTACACTGATTATTTGATTGGCCAATTTCTACTCCTTAAAAGGACAAGTTCCCATTCTAGAAAACTATCTTATTCAGAAAACAATATGGAGGGGTAATCTTCAAGCAGATATTCATTTAACACAAAATTATATCCTTTAAAAGCAAACACATAAGTACTGTCCTTATATGAGGAACACTTCAGCTACCAAAAAAATACTCAGATCTGCTGGAACTTTCTTTAACAACATGTTCTTTAAAAAAATAGCTAAAAGAGACTTATTTAACTGAAAAAAGAGTTCTCCTGCTAAGCCTGATGAGAAGCTGAACATCTGTCATGTCTGTAAAATAAGGAATCCAATGTTGAATTTGGAAATTATACTTTATATGTCACAATAGAAAAAAATGTAATTTAATTCACACATAAAAGTTTATTTTTAGAAAAACTGTTCTAGAAAACTAAAATCAAAAAGAGAGATACAAATAAAACTAAAGAAGAATGGCACAAGAGGTATTATGATTGCTTCTGGTTTATGCCACATGTAGAAGTACATCAACCAAAGATGACTGCTTTCCTTATCCTTTTCATATTTTCTCTTCTCAGAAATAACTTTTGTTCTTTTATTCTTGTTCCAAATATGACACCCCTTTTTTTAACTTTTTTTTTAGAAAACTCAGTGCATGAAGTGCTTCCTTCAAAACTGTTATCAGCAAATAAAAACATGGTCTATTCCACAGTCTGTAAGTTCAGATAGAAAAATTAGGCATCTATTTTGCAACCAAACCCTTTGTAGGGCAGATTTTCCAGCTGTTTATGACAGAAATCCTTTCATAAGTAGGATTTACTAGATGTCCTCTAAAATCCCTTCCAACCAAAACCATTCTACGATAAGGAAATTCTCTCATAAATGGTGTACAGAAAGCATTTTTCAGGAATTATAATATTAATAGATAAAAGGAAACATATTAAAGGGAAAACTCCCATTGGCCCTTTTTATGAAAGTAAAAGCCTACCCACAAGTATTTAATATTTTACTTTCATAAAGATCTGTCACAACCACGGAAGGTGGTGCTAACCATGAAGTTACAAGCTAATCTGAGGAAACTGTAAAGGACTGTATACTGGGTGCTGTTGTTCTATGGTAAAAATACAAACTCTTTGAAGTAAAGATAAAAGACAAGACTGAGAAAGCAGAAGTCTGTGTCTTAGTGCTGGATTCTCAGCTGGGCTAGCAGAACCCTTGTTGTCTGGAGATTCTCTTTACTCCATCTCACCATTTTTGAGCACATATACTGACCCAGTCCTGGGAAGAGAAACTTCAATTTGCCTGTGATTACAGGAGTCAAAGATGGGGAATCCTGTATCCCATCACAGCAGATTTTTACTCATTTTACTCAAGACAGTCACTTGTTAACGCTTGGTGGTTTAGGCACTTGTTAAATCCTGGGGTTTGTGGGAGTCAGAATTTCAAGGCTCTGCAAAAAAATAAAAGCACTTGAATCCCAGTTTGTGTTTACAGCTAAATTCTTTTGTCATTTGTCTATGCTGGCAAAAGAGAAACCCATACAGATCTCTTAGAAGATCATAAAGCAAGCTAAATTAATCAGGAAAAACAAAGGGAAGGAAAACACTAATTCTGAGGATTCTTCTTCACAGTTTTGGGATTTTGTCTATCACCAGAGCTTAAGGGTATAGGAATGCAGCAACAGTATAATGACTTTGTATATATCCACCAATAAGAGTGTAAATGCTTGAAAGATTAGATTCAGCTGAGTTGTTTTGAGGCTATCAATGACACTCAAATGATAGATGAGTACTTAAAGAAAGGAGATAAACAACTACATATCTTTGAAAAATCTTAGCAGTGGTTGCTAGATATAACTATTTATCATAAAATAATTCTAGAAATGCCTACTGGGTTAACAAAATAGCCTTCAAGCAAGAGATGTTCCTTGCTCTACAATTACAAATGTTCATATGAGGCCTCTATCTCTTCTTTCACAAGAATATTCTACTTCTTTTTATCTGTAAGCACAAAAATCTTGGCAGTTAATTTTCTTTCTCAATTTAATGATAAGAAATTATTTTGCATCTGCCACACCTAATTTCAAGCCTTTTAACTGGCAGCTCATCAAAAAGACGAAACAGGAGATGGCTGAATTTTTATTAACACACTAACTCATGTTATGCAAAAAGTGCAACACAGTGGCTTTAACCAGATAAAACTTGGGTCAGCACTATATGGTCCTGAAAGGCTTATCTTCTCATGCATATGAGCTGAAAATCCTCATCCAGAAAACCATAGAATTGAGAATATCCTAAGTTGGAAAGAACCCAGAAAGACCATTGAGCCCAGCTACTGGCCCTGCACAGGATAGTCCCAAGAATCCCATCACACCCCTGAGAGCACGGTCCAGGCGCCTTGGACAGCATTTCAAAATGACTTCTGATATCTCTAGATTGGAAAATGAAGAAGTTCTACAATTTAACTAAAGAAGAAATTACACACCTTCCTTTTTTTTCCTATAAAGAGGAAAAATTGTTAGACCAAAGACTACCTATGTCATGGAAACTAGTTATCAATCTGTAGAATCTATAATGAAATGTTTTCTCTAAAACTCTTACATATTAATATTTAATTTAATGGGCTCAATAGGAAAACTAGAATAACACAGAAAGATTAAGAAAATTTGACTTTGCCTAATGTTTATTACATCAGATTACAATAACTTATCATCATTACTACATTCATACTCATATATCTCCTTCATATGTGTAGGTGGAGGTTTAGTAATAATTTTTTAAAATACAAAAAAAAAAAACCAAAACAAAACACAAAAAAGCCCAAACAAAAACAAACAAACAACGCCCAATCAAAACAAAAAACCACAAACGAACAAACAGAAAACCCAGGAAAAGCAAAATATAATTCAACAATATTGCTCCAGTGGATGTAATATAATAAGGACATTTCAGAAA
Organism: Geospiza fortis; assembly: GCF_000277835.1. Taxonomy (NCBI): domain Eukaryota; kingdom Metazoa; phylum Chordata; class Aves; order Passeriformes; family Thraupidae; genus Geospiza; species Geospiza fortis. Next base: position 6,952,943 of record NW_005054297.1, on the reverse strand, counting down.
GTGTCCATCTGACCTTACTGGTAAACCAACAGGAACTATATTGAATGAGGATAGGTTTGGCTAAAGAAATAACCTGACTGCAATTTCCTGCAACCCATTAGCTGGTATTAATGCAGTGAAGGCCATGAAAATTGAAACATGGTTCATTAACCGTGTGGGGGTTTTTGACAAGGAACTCGGAAATCTGTGTTCTCTCTGATGACCAAGAATAATCTGCACTGTAGCAACCTGATGATGTGCTTCAGTGCATAACCTATTGACCAACTGCTGCTTAATATGCCACAGATGATACTTTAACAATCCACAAGAAGCTAGGAACAGACAGGAAAGAGAACCTGTCATCCCAGCTTCAATCCTCATTACCGAAAATCAGCAAGTTATTTGACTGAAGAAGTCAAAGAATGGTTTACTCCATAAACCAAGTACTTTTCCCCCTCCTGAACTTCAGAAAAAAAATCTTTGCTTGCAAATAATAAATAAGTGAAGTTTTACTAGTAAAAACAGAATTTAATTTGCTAGAGATCTTAAGGTTACAGAGAAGTGTGAGGCTTTTCACTGAAATACACTGTGAGAGGCCAAGAGGTGGTGGTTATATAGTGAGACAGATGAAGTTCTGACTATGTGAAAGGAAAAATAACATAACTGAAGATACCAACATCAGAGCAAGTATCCTAGTGATGTTCTGGGATCTGTCCTAAGAGATTTTCAAGATCCAGCTGAACACAGTCCAGATCAGGGCTCAGTCTGAATTCAGAGCTGATCACACTGAGTATGAAGATTGGGAACTGATTCTATGACAAGGGAATAATAATCAAAACCTTCTGAAATCTCTGAATTCTGGTTTGTAGATGTATAATCTATATGTATATGTGTATAATTTCGACTTTTTTTGAAAGGAACAAGGAAGCATAAGCATATGGACTATACAAGTAATTAAATAAATATTTATTTAGTCTTCTATTGCACACAGAGAAAGCAGATTCCTACAGCAAATAATTCAGACATGAAAAATTGTGTATGATGATCAAGTTCTGTGTTGTTATGGAATAGCCAGAAACACTTATCTCTACTTTAGTTTTAAACAAAGACAATTCAGATGAAAAATAATAAATTAGAAATGGGCAGGATGAACTTTACACTACTGATGAACAATGATAAAGTAAGCACCAAATTTTTATGTATAAAATGCTTAATTAAAAAAAGAAGCATAACAAAGCTGTAACATTTAAATGTTACTGGACTGAGTTTGTATCACTAGCAAATTTTTCACTTAATATTTTACTGTAGAACTAATGCTGTTCTCGAATTTTGGGAGTCAATATCATTTTCCATGCAAGAAGCTAACATTCACCCTCCAAAAAATTATTGCATTAATTATTTTTTCAGTTCCAAGGGCACTATAAAATTAATTATAAAAAGTGAATTTAACCCTGATTTTTCAGGTACCTCTGTCTCCAGGAAAATATTATACATATTTTTGAATCTTACCTATTGCTAAAATTATTAAAAAATCTAAATGTAATATGATCACAATTATGAATCAAAGACTTTTTATGCAACTCTTATGAGTTTCTTAAATAATCTATTTTTTTATACTTGCCAGCACTGCAAACCTCTCTAATATATTACTTACAAGTAAGTTACATTTGAAATTAAGTATTTTGTGAAATGGAAAACATTTATCAGATATCAAGAAAGAAAAAAACCTCAACCAACCAACCAAAAAAAACCCCAAAAAACTGAAAACAAGAATAAAATCCTTCATATGTGAATTCTTTTTATGAAAATATTATATTTTCAAAATAATAAATAAAGTACTTTTACCATACAGTCTCAAAAATTTAAAAGAATCTCATGAATTTTCTAAACATTGTCTTGTAAACCTGTCCATTTTTATATAACATTTTTAGCACCCTTTTAAAAACACAATACAGTTCCTTGACTTACTTGATTAATAAGTGTTTTAAAATTATATGACGGTACTCTTTTTCTTTTCAAAGATAACTATTTAAAAATGCTTCTATAATATGATATTTGATTATAATTTTTAGGAGTCCTTGCTCACACATCATAAAAAAAAGGCATCGATTATAATAAAAATATTCAAGACAGATTTTTCATGGTGCTGCATGGTGGGAAGATGAGAGGAAAGATGTTTAAGATTAAAGGTGTTCCAACTGGAAAAGCTTTTACAACCAGTCTGTTTCCATGAAACTCACAGTTCTATTGTTCATCATCACTGGAACTCATATCCTGCAATCAGACTTAACATAATTGTCAACAGATTTATTACAGGAGAATCAAATGGCACATGCATAAAAACAAGGAGAGGCAATGCAAGGATCCATCTTTGATTTGCTTTCACACATAAACAAACTAAGTAATTTAATCTATTTCTCCAGTTGAGATCGGGCTTAATGTCAATAAACCTAAAGGGAAATTCATGCTATTTTTTTTTATCTTCTATAGAAAAATACACTGTTGAATGTTATTTTCCAAGGAATTTATTGATGTTTATTTTGCATTTTCCTAGCATCCATCTTAAGTACAATGTGTTCCCTCTGAATAATACATGCTGTTCTAATATATTACACTCATTCAATAAAGATTAACAGAAAAGACTACTTTGAAGTTCCTTTTCCTCCCTGGGCATCAACTAATATGTCTCTAACACTGGCTACACAGGAAAGCATTTAAAGTAGAACTTGAAAACTGCTTCCCAGATAAAGGCTTTTCTGCCCACTTATTACTAATTTGCATCATATTAAATTGAAAATCTCATTTTGAAATTTTATGGCTACTACCAGTTTACAAATCCTAGAAGATTTGATCTTGTGCAGCATTGCAATGATTTTCCACACTAGGACCACATGCTGCGAACCAAAAACTCTGGAATACATCTTCAAATAAACTACTGGAGTTAGTTTGTTATGTTTTAAAGAAGATAATTTAAAACCTTCTTCAATCAACATCAGAATAACTACAAGCTTCATAAAGTGAAAAAGCATTCTACTTCTGATTGCTATAATAATAAAGTTCCTAGAGAAAGATATGCAAATGTTGCTGTTAACATAGAAAGGTTTCTTCCTGACACTTTTATAACAAATTGGGAAGATAATTTATTTTACTGAGCATAACTGTAAAATGAAAATAATCTTAAAATAAATTTAATATCATCAGTGTCTGAAGGATTATAAGAAGATTTAGTAAATTCTGCACTGTAATTCTCCCCCTCATTATGTCATGATTGTTAACAAAATCTGAGAATTTTGTGTACAACTGAAAAATTGTTGCCAGCTCTTATTATTAACTGCAAAAACTCCAAATCAAGAATGATGCTTTGACAGCATTTTGGAAAACTCCTTTCCTTGTTTCAAGCAGCAAGTAAGTTTTAATTGATGCAGATATAAAGGGCCTGCCTCCATCCCAAACCAAAGAGTCCTTACATTACTATGTACGCTTCTGTTAAAGCAGAGAAATATTATGATTGTTATATCTCTTTTAGGAAGTGCAGCTTAAAACTTCTTACTATATATTAGGCAAAGAATTGAGTAGCAAAGTTTAATCATGCTTTGAAGCATTAAATATAGTTCAGGAAAATAAAAGTGGAAAAAGAGATTGCATCTTGCTCTGAAAATCTTGTCAGACAAAATTATGTGAGTGGGAGAAATGTAAAGCATGTGTATTTTAGATCACTGTGTATTCATATAGCATAAAAAATTGTTCTCTAATATGCATTTGATGACTTGACAAAATATATATATGTGTGTGTGTGTGTGTATTCATACACATGAAACATCACATAATAAGAAAGAATAAAATTGACTTGGTAGAGGAGTTTAGCAGTTTCCTATAGTGATGACTTCGATAGTGACATCTTTATGCTTCAAAATATACCTTTGTGGGGTTGTCGGGATTATTTGAGATTTTTGGTGCTTATTTTGTTTTTTTCTTTAGGGGGGAGAAAAGTGAACTTAAGTAATTATTTGAAATTACCTATGGAAACATTTCAGTTTGTGTGTTGTTTCTACACTTGCATAGTTGGAAAAAATGAAACTCAGTGTCCTGGTAAAGGATGCTCACTGAAGGAGCATTGCATACCACCAGTGATCTGTTCCAAAATTTTGAATAGTAAAGTTTAAAAAGTGACTTGGGAGAAAGACAAGAGAAATGCAGAGTATGATCAGTTACTCCATGAGTAACACAACATAACATGCAAGCAAACTCAAGTATTCAGTGAAAAATCTAATTTTCCATTCAGTAACCAAAATAAAAGCATTTGCTGAAGAAGTAGTTAGGTAGAAAGATAAGACATGCATATATCATTCTGAAAAGAAAGTATACGCTAGATATATCATGTGCAAGTTTCCCATAAAGCTTAACCTGTGTAAATTTAGTTGGCTTTTTGATGCCAAGGGCAATGAGACCTTCAATGATCTGCTGAGTGTGGGTCATCTAAGTTAGAGCTGCCTGGAGTCACACTGAAATAATTTTCTTCCAGGATAAAAATCAGAAAAAATGAACCAAAACAAAACCCCAAACCAAAAACCAAACAGATTCCCACCCCTGTATTCATATCTGACAGGTTTTGTAAAACTCTTAGAACAGAGGTTACAGTAGTACAAGCATGTTTGCATGAAATAAATTTCTCCTCAATTTATCACAAACTATAGAGAAAATAAGAAAAAACCCCAAACCCAACAGCAGTATGTAACCTCGAAACACCATGCAATCAATTAACTTGTTTATTAATCACTAGTTCAGAAAATCACATTAATAGTATAGAGTAAAGAATAGGTCATTTCAATAATTGGAGAAAAAAGCATGGGAAAAAATCTACCTTCATGTCTCTCTTCAAAAGAAAATAAAAATTGGCTGCATTTGCTGATTATATGAAATCTTGAATGTCTTTTAACCTCACAACAAGAGCTTAGTCAACATCTGGCATATTCTACCTTAGAAATTTTGTCTTGACTGACTCAGTTTAGGCATGAAGCCAAAAGAAGTGGTGAATCACTCTGCATCTCATCCATCACATATTGTTACATCAAAAGTTGGGGAAAGAGAGAAGCTGTTTAAAGCCACCTAAAAGTAATGGAACTAAATTGAAATTTCCATCATTTGCACAGTCATATTTTGGTTAAAATTTAAGTTTTAGTACTTATACATATTAAATAGCTAATGAAATATGTTAAATGAGTTAATATTCAGATGAGAGGTTTCTATTGGAAACAATGGAAATAAATTATAAAAAATCATGGAAAATGTCGGCCTACTTTTACCTTCCTTTTATTTTTTTCCACGAAAATTATACTATCAGAACTACTGTGGAATTTATTCAAGTCTTTTGAAAAACCCACAGTGAATATCCACAACAATAAAGTCATTTAGACAGAACAAATACATATGGCTGGACAATTGATGTAATTAAAATAGCAACTGCCTTAAAAGAGATCTAAACATTGTTAGTCATACAACAAAAATCCCAGACAGATTACAAGTATGACTATAAGCTTTTCAAACTTAATTTGGGGCAATTTTTTGCTTAGCCCATATGCCTCACCCATATTATTTCCTTCTGTAATGCAACCAACAGCCAAACCTAAAACAATTACAGAAGAGAAAGCCTTCAGCATACCCAAGTCTTATTTTTTTTCTGTCATAAAAGTTTCAGTTTGAATCTGAGAATGTGTGAGTAAATTAAAAATACAATCTTGTTTATGCCATGAGTAGACATGAATAGTTCAAGTTACAGGTGAAACAGCAGTAGCTTAATAGTCTTTCTTCAACATAAACGAGAACGTTGTCTGAATTTAAAAAAAAAATATATATGTTACAGTGTATCCTAGTTGTCTTGCAATTTTCAGAATTCTTTCCTATTAGATACTAAATACTTTCCAACAGGAATGTCACATGCTAAATGTATGATTGAGACCAGAAATTTATAGGACAAAAATCTAGTGAGAATGCAAATACAGAAACTTGCACAAAAACAAATTAAGTAGATTTGGCCAGCTTGAGAACCCAAGAAAGACAAATTTATGCCTGAGACTAATTTCTGTAAATAGAAAACAAGCTGCTAATATGAAATTACCTTGAAACATCATAACTATTTTGTATTTCAGAGCAATACTAGGGTTTATTTTAGATTATACTCCTCATAGTTTCATATAAGGAAAGACCAAAAAGTGCTCATAGATTAATACCCACAAAAATTGGGTATAGATAACTAATTTGTATTCCACAGTGAAGAGAAGCTGCCCTTTTGAAAAGTACTGTAAGCAATTTGTGTATCATCGTGGTCATATCCTTAATACTGGGAGATACTAAAGGGACCTGCAGCACCTTTGCTGTCATCTCCTCCATGCTGATAGTTCTGTTCTTTAAGTATCATAACCACCAGTGCAATGGTCCTGCCATGGGCAGTTTCATGTAAGCATTTTCATTTAATGATATGATAAATGTAATTAAGTAAAGAGTTAATTTGTTTAACTTTTGACATGTAAAATTATTCCAAAAATGATTAAAAATATTAAGAGTACATTTTGATTTGGATTTTTAGCTAGGATGAATTTAAGTCATTGTTTGTCAAACTCTGACAGTTGAACTTTCAATTTAAACAACATAGAGACACATATTTTGAAGTATTACTTGAATTACATATGTGCATATGTATCTACACTGAGAAAAATTTCAAAAATCAGCATTTACTAGGATTCATTGCCCTAAATTACTTCTGACACCAAAATAGGATGACTTTTGTTAAATGTTGTCATCTAAAATCAGAGCACTGCATATGCTATTTGAGCTGAATACAAAGATTTTAAACACTAAGAGTGACTGGAAGGTTTCTCTACTATTCTTTATGTATATTAAGTCTTTTCAGACATTTTCATAGAAAAGAATCTTTAATTTTCTACTCAAAGAGCCTGACTGACTAAAAACGTTCAAATATGCTGTTTGAAAGGAAATGTAAATCTTTTAAACATATAAAACCACCCTCCCTGTGCTCATCCTCCCTGTGACACACATAAAAGATGAGCTAAAATTGATAAAGTAAAAAAGAAAATTAAAAGTAGATTATGCAATAGAACTGTATTTCACTTCCTACTTTGAAATAAGAGGTGCTTTACAGAGATATCCTTCAAGAATCCAGGAAAATCGAATTCCTTTCCATTTCAGATGTAATCAACAATTTCCAACACAGAGTTTTCAATACCTTCTGAAATACTTTTGTACATTATCCATTTCATTGGAGCATAATCTCATAAATTACTCTATTATGAGCAGTCCTTCATAATGTGACAGAATTAAAAAAATTAAGTGTTTCATAGAATCTTAGAATGGCTTAGGTTGGAAGGAGCCTTGAAAAGCACCCAGCTCCAGCACCTCTGCCATGGGCAAGGGTACCTTTCACTAGACCCAGTTGCTCAGAGCTCCAGCCTGGCTTTGAATACTTCCAGGGATGGGGCATCCACAAATTCTCTGAGCAAACTGTTCTAGTCCCTCACCACCCTTGCAGAAAACAGGCTTTTTCTATTTTTATTTATTATTTTAATTACTCTTTCAATTTAAAACCATTATCCTTTGTCCTGTCCCTACATTCCCTTGTTTGTTTACAAGAAAACTCCTATGCCTTTAAAAGTGCCAGAATTCTGTCAGTCTTGGTTGCCCAGAACTGGTTTTTAGCATGCATTTTTATGGATTTAAAAGCACATCTGAGCTATAATTTAAGAAACATAAAACTCCAAGTTGTTCTAACATTCATTTTTTATGAACACAACATACTGAGTTATTGAATCTTCTCATTTGAGAAACTTAAAAAAAAATAATAATTTCATGCTTTTTATGTGGAATTTTTCGATTCTTTCAACACCCTCATCAAATCTTGCATAATAAAATTATGAGCTTCTGAATGTGCAGTTCAGAAACCAGGATTCCCACCACCTGTGCAAGAAACCTGCCTCACAGAATTACATTTCTTTTGTATGTTATTTCCTCCTAGTTAATGAATTTTGTATACCTTTGTGTCACATATCCAGCTGCAGAAAGATACTTCACCCAACCTTACTGCCTCCCATAAAAGAATAAAGAAAACTTGAGGAAACTTCAAATGGAGTTTATTTCCTGTGTAAATATTCTATTAATCATTCAGTAAAAAATATATTATTATAGCAATAGTATAATAATATAAAATATGGTCTTGGCTACCATTCTCTGCCTATTATTTTTAGATAATCTATTCTTATTAAAAAAAAAACACCAAAACCAAAATAAACCCAAAACCAAACACCAAAACCCACCAAAAATGTACTTAATACAAAGAAAAGACTCAATGCCCTTGTCACCCACTTTACTTTGTTATTGTAACCTTAAAAATCTGAGGCACTGTAGATGTGCCCAGAGTTTTACATCGACTAAATCTGGAGAGCTTACTTATCTCATGTCTGGTGTTTTGGGGTTTCTTTAGTTGGGTTTTTTGTTGTTGTTTTGGTTGCGCTTCTCTTGTTTGTTTATTTATTGTTTGTTTTATAGTTAATTTATTTGTTTAAGGTTACCGTCACAAAACAAAAAGCTCTGAGTTTGGAAGTCTACTCTTGATGGTTGCCAGAAGAGAAAAATATACAGGTAGCTCTTGTTCCTGAGTCTCCTATAAATTTTAGCTCCCATGTCACTGGCCTAGTTTGTGCTACTTATTTTCATTGTCTTTTTATTCAAATATTTCCCATACCAAGTTTATTACAAGTAAAGTTATTAATAATACTATTTTCAGAAAGACCTGGCTGAGTGTGGTACTGTTCTCACTTACATGTCTTAAATATAACCATTATTTTGATACCAAACTTGCATGATTTTTAGAGATCTTTTGCTGCCCGACTAAAGTGTGAAATGCCAGTATTACTTCTCACCTTATTCAGTAAGGAAGGAAACACAAAAGTGCAAGCCAGCAAAATTATTATCCTACTTGTAGAAGCTAGAGCCCTCCAGGGAGTTTCAGGTTAATTACTGATGACTCACTGGGACAGCTGCGCCTGATTACACTCAATATTTGGCTATAAACAAGTAAGAAGAACGATATTCTCCTGCAAGTCCAGTGAATAAATTACAAAAGCTGGTATTGAAACCAAGGGAAAAGAACACAAAAGAATGCTGGCTCTACTTACATTTTAAGGTTGAATCTTGCTTCCTCACAGCATAGGTAAGGAAGGTTCAGCCCTGCCTTTAATTCTTGATTATGTGGTGAGATGAATGTTACAGCTGGGTAAACAACCCAACTCAAACTCTTTCATGGGCAGAAGCCAGGCGCAATTATTATCTTTCAGTAAAGTCATGTGCTTCTGAGTTAGTAAACCTGCTTAGTTCTGCTAATAATCCTCTTAAATTGCTTGATTTTAGAAACTGGCAATCACAATACCACTTTCCTTCAACCACTTCTAGACCAAAGTAGGATTACTCACTTATGCACTTAGTAATCTCAGCTACAAGCTGTTGATCGCTGTTGTCTAACAGTTCATATTGTAAAAAATACATTTCTAATTTGTTAATTTACTTAATAGGAAAACTTTTTCTACTAAGTACATTCTCTCTCTATAAATATATATCTAAATACACGCACCTACATTTACATGTTACATGGACTCATCCATGTTAACAACTCATCTAAAAAACTGCACACATAACTCTTCATCTGCAATCTTCTGAACCATTTTCCAAGATTGAATTTTGATATTAGCTGTCAAAAGAAAAACACAGTGGGAGAAAAAAGGATGGCTTGATCTCACATGTCATAGATGCGGGGAAAGGTCATTGGTTTGGTGTTTGCTGATCCAGGAAGGCTGAACAGCAAAACATTTTTTACTTAGGAATTTGGATTGTCTCATAGCCCTGGGATGGAAAAAAAACCTAAAGACATAAAGAAAAAAGGAGTGAACTTACTGATATTTTTCATCTGCAAACTTGTAGTTCCTATCTTACAAGAGAGCCATTCCTTTTATTTGTGGGAATGGCTTTAAATAGGAACACAAACAAATTTACAATGTGAAATATACAACAGAGTTTATAAGAGAATGGGACTGCTGAGTGGGAGACCTCTTCCAGTCCCTACAGCATCTCTTTTATGAAAAAATAAATCTCAAATATAATATTTTTTAAAAGAGTATTTGCATCTAAAATACTTTTTTTGGTTGTAGTTTTCTTCAGTAAAGCTATACAGCATAAAGTAAATATTTCCTATTTTTGAGAATGTTCTTATTTCAACATGATTTTAAACATGTATTATGTTGAAAATAAACAGTAGTCATATTAGAGTAAGTTTTATTGTTGTATGACAAATTTAAAAAAATCTGAGCTTTAGAAATGTATTCTGAACCAGACATCCTTAACAAAGAGATCTGGAAACATACTATCAATATAAAAGAAAAGCCCAGAATACCAATTTAGAGTTTAGATCTGGTTTTCTTTCTTCTTTTTTCCTTCTTTTTTCCCTTACACACAACAGTCAATTGTGTTACATTAAATTTTTTGTAATTAAAATAGAATAGTTGTAGTAGGAAGGGACAGACCTACAATTATCATGTAGTTTAACTAAAAGTTAAAACATTTTGCTAAGGGCACTGTCCAAATACCTCTTTAACACTTACAGGCCTGGGCATCGATCACCTCTCTAGGAAGCCTGATCCATCCAGTGTTTGACTACACAGTCAGTAAAGAAATGCTTCCTAATGTCCAGTCTAAACCTCCCCGGCATAACTTTGAAACATTTCCATGCATCCTTGTCACTGGATCCCAGCGAGAAGAGCTCAACATCCCCTTTTCCGCCTCCCCTCCACAGGAAGCTGCAGAGAGAAACAAATTCACCTCTCAGCCTCTTTTTCTCCTAAAAATAGACACTGGGGCATGATCCAACAAAGAAAAGAATCAGGTGATCTACTAGATCTTACGTAAATAGTATCTTTGCACGGTAGATTTAGTTAGGACAAGTAGAAAGGAAAATCTATTATATCTATGTTAGTTTTTGCTCTGAGGTTTTAATTTTCAGTTCTCCAAACAAATAGGTAAGAAAAAAAACTTATAAATTATTTTTTATAGATGTCTTGATTTGATATTAGTGGTTTGCATGACATTTTACTACGAGTCAGGAAACCACCATGCAGTGATATAAATATTTCTCCTGTAGCATATCCTGCTGTTTTATTTCTGTACCCCTGCAAGGCTAATAAGCTCCATGATTTATTATCATCATGAGGTGAGGGTAACACTCACAAGAGACCAAAGCATTTTGCTATTTATTATACTCAAAGCCAAATCATTTCCTTCACTATTAGCATAATAAACTATTGACTACAAAAAACTTCATAGAACAAGGAAAAAAAACAAAACTACAAAGCTACCAGATGTAACTAGAAATTGAGGGAAAAAAACCCAACAAAACAGTGGTTTTCAGAAAAGAAAGATGTATTACAAATAACGGGATTTACCCTTCATTTTTTTAATATATCATTAAACAAAGAAAAATAATTAAAAGCAATTATACAATATAAAGTTAACTCCAATGAGTATGCCATATCTCAAAAGAGTAATCCACATTATAAGAAAACCCTATGAGGGGAAAAAAAAAAGAAAAAATTGAAAAGTCTTAAGTCCTCAAAAGTATGCATATTCAAGCAAGCTATTACAGAAAAAATATGATGTATTCTATTATTGCCTGAAATATGAAGGAGGAATAATTTTTTTAATACATAGAATTCAGTTCTGGAGAATAGAATTATTTCAATCATCTTTGACTAAAACAAAATTTCTGTAATTCTTTCTTCAAAAATCAAAACATCCTCTCCCGCTGCCCCCAAAACCCACCATACCCCTTGAACTCCCCCTCCCTGCACAAAAACCAAAAGAAATACCCCAAAACTTTAGGATGACAATATCTTCTATTAGTTCAGGTTTCTTGTAAGGAATTTTTTTTTGTATTGTTTCCTGTTTTGTTTTTTGTTTGGTTGGGTTTTGTTTGGTTGGTTCGTTTTTGGTTTTTGTTTTTAGCCGACTTCTGCAGAAGGATTAAAAACCAACATCTTGGGCATAAGAAAATCTTGTAAAGTAGCATTTTATATACACAAAATGTGGAAAAGTAAGTGAGATTTCATCTTCATGAAGACAGTTGTCATTCTGTCACCAGGGCTGTGATAAGCACTTCCATAAATAATTATATAATGATAGGTTATGGTAAAGACACACTGGGATAGAAGTGTGTATGATCTTCTGGAAATAGAGCACTATCTATCACTCAAGGAAAATAGATTTATTCTGATTTAGGAGAAAGATGGAATAGAAAAACTTTGCAGCGTACATGAAAGTATTTATGTGCTTGAAATAATCTAAGTCCATTTTCTTTTTAAAAACTGCATTAAGGAAATATTTAATGCAATTTTTTCTACTTTAGATTACCATTATTCTTAGATAGTTGAACTTAACCTTTGAAAAAAATTTAAAAAAATTAAATGCTAGATTTATAAGAAATTAAGTATAATTCTAACATAAATATGAAATGCCCTTTTCATTCTCTCCAGCTTAAGAATCTCATTTATTATAATCAATGTTGGAATGTTACTTTTGTTGGAGTCATTCTCACACTAGTGGTTATACCATTGTCACATTATCATCTGCCACAAGCTTTTTATTTCTTACGAAAAAGACACAAATTTAAGTGATACAGCTATGTTGGCTAATATATTTCTGGAAGGTGTGCAGAAGGCATAGTATCTTTGAACTTATTAAAAACTGAAACTGAAAGCTAAGTCTGCTTTTCTGAAGCACAAAGGGGCATCTTCACTAATGCACATCATCATTAAAGACACTGCTTTTTGCTTTGAACTCCAATAATATCAATGAATAGTCCATCACTTCATTAGAAAGCTTAAAAAATATTTTTTAATATCTAGAGGGATGGTTTAACATTGTCTTAATTACAATTTTAGCTGTTTATTCATGCGTAAGAAAAGGGTAATTATTCCTTAAGCCTTAAGCATATTAAAACATTCAGCAAAATAACCTTCACTATATTGCTAGCAATACTATTCCTACTAAAGGTAAGTTATGGCTCAACAGGTTGTTTTTACCCAAGCACCTAAATTACAAACATTTCTCCAATTTCTGGAGACTATATTGCAAATTTCAGTCAAACTTAAGAAAGGAAAGGATTCTCAGAAATGCTGCTGGAGTAGTGGAAGCTTTGCAAACTTCTTCCCTCCTGCTCCAGATGTTAGATGTACTTGTTAACAACAAATAACTTTTTGGTGGGAGCTGGAAAGACCAGCAAGGCTTGGAAAGGGTCAGGACAATTCTGTTGGAATTAACCATTGCCTATTGCTTTTTAACATCAACAGCATATTCATGAGAAGCTTAGCCTATTTAATACAGTTCTCTCAACTCTGAGGAAAAATATTTATTTAGCAAAACAAATGTAGTGGTTCATATCAAACCTCTATAGCTCCTTTTTCTTCACTTTTAATATATTTCTCCCTTTGTTGACAAACTATGTGCTTGCAAATCACCGTGAATATAGAGAGATTTTTCAGAAGATGAGAATAGTTGGTGCAAAGGTTGAACTTAATCAAACTAAAACTTGGAAGTAATTTGAAATTAGCAATTATCAGCAGCTTCCCCTTTAGGAAGCTCACTGATCTTCAAAGAACTTCCTATTCATTTTATGAAATGTATTTTGCATGTTTCATAAAGATTTTTTTTTCATTTTTTCATAGTAGTTGTGGCAGAGCTGAAAGCAGAGCCTAGACTCTCCAGGTGCCAATATCTATTCCCAATCATGCTGTGAAATGAATTCTTAAGCTGGACTCGAGTGGAAACAGCTTATTTCTTGCTGATGCAGCAGAGTGCAACTGCTTCCCCTGCAAAGATTTCTATTTGGCTTCCTGAGTTGCTGATTAGTCACTGATATTTGAACATAGGTGCCATTTTATTTACTTATAATTAGTTGCCCAACTTTTTATATTTTTAAACCTATTACTTCAACCTACTATTTTAGAATAATTTCTCATTTTATTTTCTCATTCACCCAAGGAAGGGTCTTTGCAAGACAGATCGGCTAAACTGATAAAAATAGTACTCTCTAGTTAGCTATAGTAGTAAATGCAAAGATTTCAAAGGCTGTTCAAGTTTAGATTTCAGAGAATAAGAAATACACTAAAAATTTCAGGAAAGCTCTTACCTACTAGAAAATTGAGGACAATATAAATAAATAGTTCTCTATGTGCTTTACTTGAAAATAATTTTATAAGTATCTTAGGAATCAGAGGCTTGAAAGGCACATATATTCGTATATTTTGGCAGATGTTTCATGTCACAAAACATCACAACTCTCACTAAGGTCAGCAGCATTCAATATAATGCTAAAAGAGAAAATGTCACATTATTTGGTAACTGATTATATACATAAATAAGACTGAATTTAAAAATACATGGACCCTTTTCAGTAGAAATATGGCATTATTTTATAGTAAAATAATATAATTATAATTATCTTTATTATTCAACTTTCTACATATTTTTCTTCTCTGCTTCCCAGGGGAGTGTCTTGCACACACAGAAGTGCCAGCTTGCCCAACTTTATTAATTTTTCTCAAGTCACATCTATGGAAGTTACGAAAAAGTTATACACAAAGATCCAGCACTCAGGGGCTATGAATGAATCACAGAAATAGGGAATAGAGACATGAAAATATGTGAATAAAAACTATCAGAAATTTGTATATGTTTATATTTTGCTTTGAGGTCAATCTAGTGCCTGTTTTTCTTACGGGGACTTTAACTAAATTCTGACAGTAATATTCTATTATATATATGAGCATCTTGAGATTTGTAGGATTTAGACAATGCTTTGAAGCATTCAATGTTTGATCCAAAGTGTCTGTAATCCAATAAGCATAAAATATAACAGGTTTGGATATTTGCTACAATTCTACATCCCTACTGATAGCATTAGTTACAATCTTGTCACTTGAAGCTCACAAATAAGGGTTTGCCTGGTTCAACAGATACTACTTGCAGTGTTTTCATGATATCTCAGTATAAAATGCCAGTTAAGTGAAAAGCATTTGCAAAATATAGGGCCTTAAGGATGGAAATATATGTAGCTTTTTATAATGGTTGTAAATCCCTTCTTTACACAGTTAGAGTAATGTGAATGAAGTTTTAATCTATTTTGTTATAGCAGTATCTCAGAAATACTGTATGCTCAAATATTTTATCCCTTTTGTGGAGTGTAGTTCCTCTGCAAAAAAGCAACCATTGTAGCATTACGCTAAAGAAATTTTAGTCCTGTGTGAAATATGGAAAGGTAAGAATAACTCCAATTTCAACTGTCTAAATTAGTTTATTATTTAACTGTTGCAAATTGATAACCCCTTTGCAATTACTAGTAAAAAAAATGCAAGAAAGTCCCACAGTGTCCTCTCAGTGCTCAAGACATTTCAAGATTTCGACACCAAATTATGAGGCATAACACAGAGACTGCTCTCCCAGGCATTGTCTGTGAACATAGGAAAAAAAACAACAAACATCTTAAAGTGCACTTTAAATGGAATTTCTTCATGTTCAATTGCTCTTTCTTTCTAGACGTGTTTGAAAACTGCATTGTCTACAATTATGTGAATGTATATCTGAATTTCTACAATTGGAAATGATGGGGTTATTTTTTGAAGAGGTAATCAAGGAACTGGGAAATTCGCTTAACGAGAGAGTTTCAAGAAATATTTGTGAGAGAAAATAGTGAATCAATATAGTAAAATTTGGGGAAAAAAACGGGGTTTTTTTTGGCAGGAGATAAGAATTGGTTGAAAATCTAGAGTAGAAAAAAAAATTTGTTTAACTCTGTTTTCCACCCTTTCTTGATGAAGAACAATTAACGTTATTTTCAGCTAATAGAGCACAAGCACTCCTGAGTTCCAATACTGAAAAGTACCATTACTTTCCAGGAGACAACAGTAGGCATTTCACATTTTGGTATTACTAAAACACCTCTTTACATTGAGGTGATTTGAACTTTGCATGTAAGAACATTTAAAATCAGATTACTACAAGTGCTAAGAAGTATAGAAGTGAATTCTGCTTTGAAGCTTAGGCCATGACTAGTGTCCTTCACTACAGTTATATGTGAAACTACTTCAATCCACAGCTGCAGTTCAGCCCTACGTGGATTTCCTCTTTCCACATAAACCTAATGCTGATAGGAAGTGCCAGGTTGTGAGTAGACAGAACACTGTCCATGATACAGAGCCAGACCAAAAAGTAACACTTGGCAGCCATTGCTATTCAAAGACTAATGGACCTTGTATCAGATCCTTTTACCTTAGCTGTTGTCTGCTCTCCTCTTTCCTGAGCTGACAGTCTCAACAGGATGCTAGTTAATGCTAGTGGGGGCACGAGCATCTCTCCAGTAGGCAATACTCTCCAAGTGCTAACTCATTTTATACAAGCCAGTTAACTGTCACCTGAGAGTAATGACTTTCTATCACTACTGAACTGAACTTGATTCAATTCTTTTACTATTTATCTTCACAGTAATAAACAAATTTGTCTTGTCAGTACAGTTTGTTTGCTTAGGCCTTTCTGAAAAAGAAGCTTCTAAATGTCTGTTACATGTGGCAGAAAACACAACGGTGCTAGGCAGAGAGGAGAGGTGGTAGAGAGAATATTTAGTTTTAGAAGTTTCTTAAGTTCTTCAATTAACATAACATGCTTGATAACATTTATCAAGCAACTTCAGGATAACGCCTTTCTTTATGTTTTGGAAAAGTTTTTCCCCTTAAAATTCATAACATGAACAACAGCATGTGGGACTCCACCTGCTCAAAGCTAAAGGCAATTATTTCCTTTTGAACAGAAAAGCAAAAGAAAAATATTCACTTATCTAAACCTTCAGGGGCATCTTGGGTTTTTCTGCATTTTCCCATCACTATTTGTGAGATTAGATCTGACTGTGTCTCAAGTTTCCATATCTATGCTCCTGGCAAGAGCTATGCCGCTAAGCAACATCCTTTGTTAGAAACAGTGCGCTGTGACAGTATAGAGCCTGTCCTCTGTTCTGTCACTTATAAAATCTAGGATGTATTTGACTCTCTCTTTGACTCTCACAACTATTTTGTTTCACCATTCTCTGTGAGCCAGCTTCTTATGCCACTGTTATTTCCCAAAGTTTAATTCTGCAGATATAACCATTTCCAGTATAGGAGGAAACAATGAGTGGGAAAAATCAATTTTATTATTGCCCCTTGCACACTGCTGTTGAGCCCCTCATATTGAATAAAAAGACATAAAGAAATTTTGGTGTAACTTAAATTTGTTTTTTTCCTATCACCCTTTACCCTTCATGCTTGGTGTCATCCAAGCAGAGAATTATAGCAGAATATATTATTTTAGAATTTCTTCCAAGAAAAGGAAAAGATAATATAGTGTCAAAATTATTAAATCCTGTTTTTCTTACAGCTTTTCTCAGGCCAATCTTAATTGCTGAAATATGAGAGGGCTATCTGGAGCATGCTAAGAGCAGAACCAAAGCCCATGCTGCTTCTTTCCTCTGCCTTTTTGCTGTACTTCTGTACAGCACCATGTTGGAAAGAGGGCTCCAGGAAGGATGTGAGTCATCCAGGCAGATTCCATGACTCTTGAGTCATACTGTGCAGGTTCCTTGCATATTGTCAAATAGAACAGTCACCATTTTTTTTAGTTCTCCAGGATTGTTTAAATTTTTTCTTACCTGCTTTATATGTCATTACAAAATTGCTTTCATCATGCTGAAATATGATGAAGCTACAATAAGTTACAAGCTTTCAATAAGAATGAAAATTTCCTGTACATATAATTAGGCAGGTCTCATTTTAGCCACCTTTGCCCACTCTTTTTTTTTTTTAACAAAAATAATTTAACTGAATAATGAAACTGCATTAAATACAATATATTTATCATGTTTTGGGTCATTCGATGAGACATCTTCAAACACAACTAAAATACTTAGATTTCTTATATTTTTAAAATCAGCATACATGATAATGTTACTCATGGTTACTCCTCTTTTGTCCACGTAACCCCCTTAGCCCTAGAAACCACCAAAACCTAGAAAACAAAGTTAGCTATTTTACTACTCTCTCACACACCTGAATAATGTCTGTGTAGGAGATAGCTAAAACAAGCACATATCCAGAGCTGTCAATTCTACTGATATATTAAAATAATCCCCATATTATTATTGCAATACATATCAGAATATGAAAAGAATGTTGGCATAAATTTTTATATTCAATAGCAGGGAATGATGGCCACTGTTAATAGAATAAAACATTGAGAGATATTAATAAAATAACATAGCAGGCATAGATAAGTTTATCTCTCAAATACTTTGTTTAAAAAATAATAGGTTTCTATTCTCCACTCAGAGAAGTTTCTGTTATTCACTAACAACAGGAGAAGGTAAAATTACGACAACTCTCTTTGCCTTCTTTTCATAATGAAAGTTTGCAATGCCATATTCCACTGATAGCGTTACTTTAATATTTCATGATGATGTGAATATCACTGCCCTGCCCCAAAAAAGGACAGATTCTCCTCTTCAAAAAAATGCGAATTAATTTAAGCAGGACAATTATATAAGAAAACCACTGGCTGTGCACCTGAAATACTTTAAAGACAGTAGGACAGCAGGGCTCAAATATCACACACTTTTTGAATTAAAGAGATTTAATTTGAAAAACCTTTTCCCAGAATCCTCTCTATGAACAGCACCGCTCCTTGTAGCACTATTGAAATTTCAGAAAAAGACAGAAAAATCCTTGGATCAAGAAAAGAAATCTGCCATAAAATCATACTGGGAGAAAACTAACACTTTGGTGGACGACAGTCTTGTTTGCATGCAATTTTAGATATGAGGTACTTTGATTTTTCTTCCCTTTGTGATGAAATAATGCAGATTGCTTAGGAAAAGAACAAGTGTCCCTGCAGGGATCTTCAGGGTTGATTTTTTTCTTAGATATATCTAAAAAACAGGTTAAAGCAAGCAAGTTGGGGAAGCTTGTATGGGCACACTTGATAGCAAGAAAGCACACAATAATCAATATAAATTATCAATACTGTTCTTCCTTCACTGCCTTTACATTTTACTTTTTTCTATTATCCAAACAGAAGTTTACCCTTATGTCTAAATTTCCTGTTTTACATGTTAAAAAAAAGTACAGATTTGAATAATCCATCAAACCAATTTTTTTATTTATTTAGTGAGAGATGCTTCTGTCCTTTCTTAAAAGCTGCATAATGTACAGCTTCTTTAAAATGAATGGCAATTTATCTACAATAAAAGATTTGCAATTAATATTAATAGAATTTTTTACTCCAGTCTACAGAAAAAAAAAACCAACAAAAAAGCATCAATAAATGCTGACTTTTGCATTTATTATGTAAGAAATAAATCTGTGTGCAAAAATTGTGTTGGAGCATAAAACCTCTGTGGTTTTGGTAGTGAAGGTTTTGTTCTAATTGCTGTTCCTTACTCAAAAAGTCAAGAAGCCCTGAAATATTAAGTTACTGTACTAATATTTTTAAGAAGCAATTTCTTAAAAATTCTAATGTATGCCTTGTTCTAGCATATGCCATGATTTTTTTTTACTTATTCAAGACATTTGAGTTGGCATTCACATCAAATGCTGTGTTGCTGTTGAGGCAAAAAGGCAATATAGGTGATACTGTAGTAATATTCAGAAATACTTGAATGTCTGAATTCATATTATGCTCGCACTTAAATCCTCTTGTCATCATAGAAATTGTTCCATTTCTCTGAAAATCAGTTATAAATATAAAATAGAATTTTCAGAACTACAGATGACACATATCATATGGAAGCTTCTAATTCCTTTAAATGCATTTGTGTAGATTTTAGCATACTAAATTTGCATTTATTTGCTAAAATACATAAGAGATACACTTCCCTTCAATTTTTAGGGTTTAAACCTTTTGAAATAATAAGTGAATACAGTACTTCTTATACAACAGCAAATTTTAGTATGGGTACAAATAAACATATTCTCCTTAAAAAATTCCTACATACTGTTCCTTTACAGACTAGGAAGTTTATTTTTCCTTTGTGCAATCCAAGAATAATGGCACACACAATCACTTTCAAAACCCTCACTGGGAAAAAGAGATATTAATAGTTGCATCCAATGGAAACTGGACAAATTTGAATATGTAAATCCATAAAGATTACTAAATGCACATTATGTGGCTCAGGGAATCAGAATTCCCAACTGTTGATGTATAGAAGACTACTTGGAAAACAAATCAGTTTATTTGTCCTTCTATACTTTTTCCTGAGCACCTTATTTTGGCCACCAGATGATCTTTGGTCTGACCCTATACATTACCTAGATTTCCCACAAACAGAGGAAAAAATATTTTTCACTGAAATTAAGATGAAATACCCCTATGCTTTGGATCTTCATTATACTTGAAGATTTGAAGGGGTAAAAGATCTAATGTTGTCCAGAAAATGAAAGAATCTATGATTAAATAAAGCCAACTGGGAAATACAGTATGTTGAAAGGACTCATTGGAACAGAGGAAAAATAAACTTCCGTTGAATCTTTGCATTAGATTTTTTTCAGGAAAGAGCCTGCCTTGGATGCAAAGGTTGCTAAATATTCCATTCATAAACCAGATGTCTGTTCTTCCTTGAGTCTAAATTTTGGAATGCATTTTGCCTTCCATCTACATTGAGGACTGCGACAGTATCAAAGGGAGTTCTGCAATCTGCATCAGTGGGAGGCTGCCTGAGCTGGCAGCTGGCACGGAAGACTTGGACAAAAGCCTAACTTCACTAAGTCAGTTGCAAAACCTTCATCAGACTGGAAGTTCATGTTCAAATTATTACTTTTTGAGGGGTGCACAATGTTTGGATCAATTCACAGCATGACAGTGGACATACTGCTTTACTTTCTGATCATTTAGTTTTCCACTTGTCAGTTTAGTATGTTCGTTCATATCCACCTCAGTGAATTGATTTGAAATTCATAGATGAGGCAGGTTATATAACTGCAACTGTCTAGATCTCATGAGTATTTGCAGTGAGAACTGACTCACTGAGATGTGTACAAGTGTGCACACCCACATGCACATACAAACCCTTCCCTCCCTGCTTCATCCTAACTGATATAACTGCAGGTGCGTTTTTTTAAAAATCCAAAGTCTTCCTCCACTTTAAATTATTGTTTAAAAACTGATGGAATGTAAACATGGAGTTCCTTTTTAAAGGGTAATAAAAGAAATCAAAGTTTTAGTACATGGCATTTCAAGTTATCTGGTATCAATAGGTGCTTTTAACAGTGGTGTGAACAGTTATTACTGTGTGTGTTTTCTTTTTAAGAGCAGGATACTGAAATCAGGAGTGGAGGAAGAAGTCCTACAATATGATTTTTCAGAAAACAGGCATATGCTATTCACTCTGCAGCACAAAAGGAGCTAGAACAAATACAACGGGAAAACAAGAGAGAATAGGAAGAGACATACAATTCTATTCAGAAAATCAGAAAAGTGCTGAATAATTTGTTTTGCTACCAATGTGTGGGGGTGGATTTCCAATACAGAAATATGCATTCTTTCTTTGATTCCAGCAGATCCAAGCATATGTTCTCTGAGCAGTTAAAATCCTAATCAAGCAGAAAACCATTCACAGCAAACTCAGGTACTCTTCATGAACAGAACAGAGAAGTTGCTGATATTTGTCTGGACACTCAAGGAAAATAGACAAGGTATTAAAAAATTCTATTCTGTTGTCTTCAATGAGAGCTGTTTCTCATTATATTTGGGGCTTTACTTTACACAGTGGATTTGAAGTACAATGTAAACATAGAATAGTCGATATATAAAAATATATATCAGCACTAGGAATTTGACACAAAATATATTTCCCTCATTTCTATGGCAAGTATATATGCATAACACTTCAAAATACAAGTACCTAAAGTACAGGTACAATATAGTTTTGAAACTTAAAGTATGAATGTGCATATAGATTATCAACCTTGTTCCTCTGTTGAAAAAATTCAGACATATGGGTTAAGGTGATCTAAAGGAACACAGTAAAAGATTAGAAATGGTAAAAAATCAAGGAGAAAAGCAGCCAATATTTTTCCCAGACAGGTTCCTTGCCTTACATAAGACTGCACTACTGTATCAGGGATTCCTGCACAGTTTGTCTTCTGTCTTACAAGCTAGGCTTTTTTTTTTCCTCTTATAAAATGTCTTTTCACAGATCTTATCAGAATGCTGTATTCTCAAAAAAAAACTGGTTCAAGATATCATTCATCACTGAATATGTATGTGTTCCAAAACATTACCCATGTATGTTGCTAGAGTTACAGAATCCAAAATTCATCATATGCCTAATTATAGGTTAAGATTCATCAGAAACAAGGGTAAGAATTCTTATGTATTTGTATTATACAATAATTTTTGCAGCACTTTCTTGTATTTTGGGTTCATGCATGCAGAGTGATATTTAAGAAAAAGTAGAGGTAGCAGCCATGATAGAATAAAAAGACACCAACCAAATAAAAAAGGAACTGTTACTGTGTAATCACTACATTGAAAACCTTTACTGCCTCTCAGATGGACTACTTACATCAACATTTTCAAGACACAGTTTTAAAACAAAATTATTCTCATGCAATTTTAGGACCTGAATTCAAGAGGAAAGAACATTTGAAAATAATGGGAACTGCAAAAATGCAGTCATTCTCTGAAATAAGTCAATGAGTGTCTGTTTGCCATTATACAATAAGAACATTAAGCTGTGTTATTTGCACAACAAAAAGCTAAAGGAAAACAGATTCTGTAAACATGAGTTCCCTAAATTAATGTATTCTTTTCTTCACACTTTGGTCCAGAGAACAGATTAAGAATCTATTTCACAAGCAAAAGTGAGAGAATGCTCTTATAGATAAAATTAATTATATGTATTAATTGTCAAAATTCACTTCTCATTTTCATCCTTTTGTACGTTACGAACCCCTTCTTTATACTGAGGGTGGAACTTTGACTCTTGCAGTCTAAATCTGAAATTGTAATTGAAAACAGAGCATATTATCAGACTATGTGAACCAAGGTAATGCACTTCTCTTCCCTGGCTTTTATTTCATGTGTCAGTCAGAGAGTAATTTATCTACTGATTTCTTTGTGGGAGTCAAGTAACTGAATCACAAAAATTCTGAGCTCCTTTTTAAGCTCTTCTCCTTACTTTATCTGTGACTTCAGACGTGTCACTTAATCTTTCTTTACTCCATTTCCCCCTGCAAAAATGGAATCTGTAAACCATTCCTTTATTTTCCTTCTTTCACAGAGACAACTGCTCTTCTCCAACCCTATTTGATATTGAAACATGGGCTAACCTAACATTCTCTGCTGCAGATCAAAGACATGTTCATGTAGAAGTACCTGAGCTAGCTTTAAGGCAGATATCTCAGGTGTGGCATACAGTTTAATTAGGACTGCATGGAAACAAATCTCGAGGGAAGATCATACAAGCCATAACCTGCAGTGCTGCAGTTTCACCACTGTAGGTCCTCTAGCTAAATTAAATAAAAAATAAAACTGATTAGGCTACTACATGCATAAATAAACTGTAGGTATGCAGAAATCAGGGGGTAGGGAGAAGGAATATAATGAAATATTTCTGAGAGCTGCAAGAAACATGAAAGAGACCTAGTAGAACCAGGTGAAGAGAAATGAAACAGAACAATGGAAGCTCCGTTTAAAGATTGTATCTGTAATTAATAACACAGAAATTAGTATGAAAAAGATGTCTTGTCCATTCTTCAGATTTTGATAATACATCTCCAGCTATCCCTACCTTTGCTTGAAGATTTATAATTTAGGAAGATTTATAATTCAGAGGAAAGGTAAACTATAAGGAAACAACAATCCATGGTATTTGAAAACTAAAATGGAATGCTTTCATGCTCTTCTTCATAATGAAAAGGAATAGACACTAAATAGTTAAATAAGAATTTAAAAAACCAAACCCCAAACATTTTTGTTAGCCTTCAGAGGATTTCACTGTTGAAATTCTTCAGGGCAGTAACTTGTCTTATGGTAAATTAGTGGGGTTTTCGTACTATTATTATTATTATTATTTAGAAAATCACATGCAGACTATTAAGTGTTGGGGTCAGGAGGAGAAGTAATTCTGGAAGTTTCTGACACAGATTTTTTTCAAAATTTTCTTCTGAGATGTTGTATTAGGCATGGTCAGAACGAGAAAGCTATGACAAAAGACCAGGAAACTAATTTACCATGGTAATGTATTTGCCCTTGATATACAAATATGAATGTAATGGAAATGTTCTTCAGAAAATTATTGTGCAATTTACATTAAGACGGTACCATTCTAACAGCAAAATCAGAAAAGGCTGCACATATGAGCAGAATTTCTTTGCAAGGAAAGCTCCAAGGGCAGGGGATAAATTAACTCAGAAGTTACTTTTGGTTCTGCAGATTTTACTAATTAACAAGATCTTTGCATACTGAATTTTCACAGTCAATCTGCTAGCATTTTTTTTTCTTTCTTTTTTCTCCCACATCTGACACCACAGCTAATCAGCAGAATAAAACTTCAATCTACATCTGACAGTCATGTAGGCTGGTGGGCAATGTTCACCATATTCTAAGAAAATCAACCCCCTTATCCATTTTTTCCACTTTTCCAGTGTTTTATTCTCAACTAAGAAAATGTAAAGAAACTCTTAACAGCAAACAGAAAGTTGAATTTCTTATATACTCTGCCTGTGAGCTGAACCTTTAAAATTTGCCATAGCTATAAAGATTACTTGTTTTCCTTAGTCATCTAGGCTTGAAAAAAACAAAAGAAGGAAACATATTGGAAGGTTTCATGTACTGTGCTGAAGATTATTATTTCAAATTCTAAAATGAAAGGAAATCCAAAGCAATTAGTTATAACTGCATTGTTTCACACTAACTGAAATTAAAGGGTAAATATTTGAAGTAAAAATTAATAACCAAGATCATTTCCAAAATGCTGTTTCCATGAAAAATCTTCATAAGAATACAGTATATATCCTGATTAAAACCTAACCTAACCAAACACTGCAGATTACCTAGATTCCAATTAAATGTGACAAATGAATGCTTGACAGACTTCAATTTCAATTCTATTTCTGTCAGAATGATCCATTAATATTGAAGACTATATCATCAGAATTTGAACAATTCAATTCTTAAAATGCAAGTGGACTTAAGAATCATATGACAGAAAACTCTCACTCAAATATGAGGTAATACATGTACAAAGGAACAAAAGTACACTCCATCCTGTTCCATCATTATTTATAGATTATTGTTAACATGAATTTCTGGAGGTAGATGACATGCCACTGTTGAAATCTTGTCTTTAAAATGTGACAGCAAAATCCAGAAATCTGTACAGTGTAATTTTCACCACAATATCACCCAGCATTTAAAGGTCTCTCTTCAAGGTTTTATAAAGAAGGAGGAAATCCTTATTCTATGCATGTCTTACCATGCAAAATTTTTTTACTGGAGACTTTTGGTTCATTCACCATGAGCTAATGTATTTATCTACCTCTATGTTTCTATCTATTAATTTTAGAATACTATTTTCAAAACCAAATCCAAGAAATTTATCCTACCAAATATAAAATAAACTATTTTTAAAAAAAGCATCTAAAATATTTTAGTTATTAGAATGCAATTCCAGTTTTTGCATCATTATGAAAAAATATTTTGCTTTAACTTACGACATTGCTCAAGCACATTTTGTTTTCAATTGCACTTCAGTTAGTGTGATTTTCATTTTCATTGGCTACCAAATACATTAAAAATTATATTAATTTTTGATTCTACAGTTTCTCCAGCATGGATCATGCATATCCTATGTTAAAATACTTTCTGAATTCAGAATTTTATGTCTATGAATTCTCTACATTGTTGGATTTCCAAGGGAATTGATGAGTTGTTTAATTTTATCAATCTAACCACAAAATCTCACTACAAAACAGACAATAAAATAATCAGCCTGATTTAGGTACAAACTCTACAAGTTTTTTTTCTGACATATTTTCCAGGAATACCATTATCAATTTTTCCCCCTACCACATCCCCAGATAAATGAAATGTAATCAAATATATTCATATAAACAACCAAGGAAAATATATAAATGCAAATGTATAAACATACATAACCTAATATAACTTTTGATGGATAATACTGTCTTCCTTTTTAGTCAATTAATTTTTTTGCTATTGGGATATACAGTTCAAGCATATGTAGACTGCTGCAGCCATTCTTCAGCAATACACACTAGATTTGGAAATATCTTATCATAAAATATAACATAGTTTTAATGGGTTGACATGTCTATCTCAGATAAGACAAAACCCCAAGAACAATTATTCAGTATTGCAATCTCTGAAAAACTAACATGCACTTAGCCAAACTAGTTCATTCATTCTATAACAAAAAATACACCACCCTTCTCGCATGTACCCACCTTTTACAATTGAATTAGAAAACTCCTTATTTCTTTGGTTTGATATGTATTAATTTATTTTGTTGTTTATGGGCAAATGAAAATACAATGAAGTCAGTCTCTGACTTCATAAAACTTTAGATCAAGGCCAAAAAGTGGAGAACAGTGAAATATTCCTGTTTTATAAAATACATTTCAAAATGAATAAGTCATTTTGGTTTTTTAATCCTGAATAGTTTTAGATAGAAAGAAAAAACAACATAACCTGAGACTTATATTAACATTTTTTTGGTTTTTGATAGTAGGAGAATTACTATGGAATAAATAATTATTTAACATTTTCCCCTTCTACATAAATGGACCCTGAATTTAAATGAAATGTTGTAAAATGTTGTCCAAAATAAAATGTGAAGAAAAGCAAAGTAATATTCTTCTATTCTGAATAATGAAGAGTGGACCTGACATTGTGTTTTATTTTGAAAATAGTCTATATAACATTTCTGGGGAAAAGAGAATTCTCTAGAGTGGGGTTTTAAAATACTATTTTCTTTTCCTAATGCTGTATATATCACATTCTGGGAAATTTCCTAAGTAGGTTTTGAGTCAAAAATGGAAGGAAATGAGGATATATATGTCCTTTATGGTCTTTTATCTAAAATGAAAAGTATACAATTTTGTTCAATTACCATTTCCCCGGACCTCTACTGATATTTTTTCAGTGTTTTAACTACTTCTGCAGCATAGATTTTAAGTAATGTAAAAAGAAAAAAAAAAAGCTGTTTTAATTAGTGGTGTTATGTTACATTATTTGGTATACCTGCATTTTAAGAAACTTTAAAATCAAATAATTACAATATTAATTATTTAATGTATTTATTTATGTTTTTGGACTGACCTTTCAAAAGTCTACTTAGTATCACTTGCTAGTGAGATTATGTGTGTGAATGTTGTGTTTGCCCCTACCATTTTCCATATGCTCTGCCTCACCAACACTGCCATCCGGCGTAGTCCTTTCGTAGTTGTCCTCTGGGAGTGGAAGGGCACCCAGTCTTGGCCCTGATGAACTCTTACTGCTTGGTGTTTCTGACTCCTCCAGACCGCTGTCATAGCAACTCTGCAATGACCCTTGATGCGGGTCCTGAGGCTGACTCACAACAGAAAACGTCACTCTACGAAACGGCTGCAAGAGAAAAGAGTCTGAATGTCACTGCAAAGTTCAGTCTTTGAACAACTGATTCTCAAAACATGACTTAAGCAAACTAATATTTTAACATTTACCAATTAAGCAATTTTGTCTACATTAAAGCAAACAGAAAGTACAGTTCTTACACAAAAGGCCACTGGACAGACTATGCATGGAATTTTACTGTAATATGTGGTCAGAACATTGACACAGTTTATCATAGCCTCCTTTCAAATGGCTGCATGGGCTAAAAGAGCTGGTTATAATTATTTATAAATTTTGTACAGCTTCTCTATCAATCAGTAGTAATAAGTTGCTCAGAATTAATATCAGACTGCATAAAGGTACTTGACAGTGTGTGCACATGTATGTGTAAGGTTGTGTGGGTGGGTAAAAGTGCTCATCTGTAAACTATATTGTGGGGGGAGGAAGGAAATAAAAAAAAGGAAAGGGACAAAAATGTCTCTTAGGTCCTTTGCCATAAAAGCCAGTGCCTGGAGACAGGGTGTGTTGCCAGCTGACTTAATAAAGCCTTTAAAGTACCGCAAGCACAGCTGACACAACACGCTTCCACTGGGACTGTACAAACATGGAATGTTAGAGATTTGTATTCATTCAAAATGACAGATATTGCTGTTGCTCTGGAAGCCTACATGCTGAACCCTGGCACCAATGAGAATCCCAGGAAATGGAAGAGTCAATCCTACACATTTCAGAGGATGCTGAGGACATGCAGGATTTTCAGTGAGAAGTTAGGGGATTCTCTTAGGATTTAAACTACACTCAAGAAGCAATAATACATTTAAAATAATTTAATGATACATTTAGATGTTTGCTGTTCTAGAAAGCACCTTCTGAAAAAAACACCAATAGATTCGTTTTAAAAGACACTACACAAATTTTCCTGTGTTTAAAATGGGGTGTCTATAGTGCTTTGGATTCAGATGTGCTTCAAGCCCTATGTTAGATTGAGACATAAGCATACATCACTCCCACTGGCAACTGTAGTCACTAGAGGATGGAAATATGTATTCAGGCCAGAAGGGAGAAAACAGCAACTGCAACCACTCACACAAGCCCTGAAGAACACAAGTCCACATCAGGTTTACAAGTAGAGGGGTAGGTGGAGGTAGTTTCATTTTGAGGGTACAAAATTCTTTTAAGGATACAAAACTTTGAAGATATCAAAGTAGTTAGTGCTGATGATAGACAGGCTGGACAAGAAATATAATGCTAAACATTCCTGGCATGAGTAGATCAAAAGTTTAAACAGGTGATAGTTACCAGAAATACTTTTACTGTAACTGTTTGACGGACCAAAACTTCATGCAATGAGATGCTGTAATCTGTAACTATACATCAATTATTACTTAGTTATGGGCCAATGACACAAACTATGAATCTCAGAGATTTGTATTCACTTAGAACATCCCATAGATTATTCCTGAATATCATACTATTCTGGCAGTCCCATTTGGATCAACTGAGCTGGGAGGGAGGCCCTTTGGCATCTACACACATTAAACTCATAGTCATACTAAGTTTCCTTACTGGCTCAACCCCAAATTTCCTATAGCAGAGTCTCAGATGTCTCAATCCTTAAAATAATTTAGTCTTGATGCAATAACTATATAAAAATGTAACAGCTTCAGGTGGTACCTCTGAGGAGGGACCCTGAACAGAGAAAATCCTGGGGTTTTATACTTTCATAGTCTCAGCTTTTGCCTTGTCTCTGAGTGCCTGGTCACCAGGATGGGCACAGGTCCCCATTTCCTTTATTATGCAAAGGATTAGCAGTCCATGATCTCTTGCCTGGGGCTCCCAACACCCAGAGCTCCCACTGCAACTGCTCACCAAGCTACCTGCACTGACTGTATTCCTCAATACCAGAAGGACTTTCCATCATCTACAGATCCTGCAAGAGCAGTGATGTAACTTAAAATGGGAATTAGAAAAAAAAAAAAAGCCATCAAATATTTGGAACTTTATGTTTCATTTCTTATTGATTTCTTGGAAATCAGACTCAACTAGATCACAAGAAGAGAACACCTTTTAATCACATCTATGGCTACCACAAGAGTAATAGCAAAGCTATCTAAAATAAGCTCTGGAACAAGCTATAAAAGATTCAGGAGCATCCTGTTCATTTTCAGATATTCTTTGAAAGTTATATGCCTTACCTAATTGGCATGTAAGGAAGAGAAGTGACAGATGCAAAGTTTGACTGTTTTACAGCTGAGGCTGAAAATTCCCTAAGAAAATCACTACATATCCTTGAAACTACAAGAAATGTGATGTACTTTTACTAAGTTATTAATAATAGTTTTTAAACAGATATGGGTGTTAATCTTGCTTTTCTCCTAAGTGCTGTACTGAATAGGAATTATCTAACCCAAAACTAACACATAGAGTATTCAGTTCAGTAGAGCCAGTTCAGCCCTTTCCACAGAATATCAATGAGAATGACATAATGATGGTAAAATTCTTTCTGAAAGAATGATGTGCATGTTAATGGTTACTTTGCAGGATTTATTACACTTCTACTTTCAGTATAAACATCAGTATTCTGACCTTTCTATTGCATTACCTCTGAGAACCAGACATTCTCAGGCAAATTTATTACACATTTTGAATGCATACACCTCGTGGAATAACATCATGGCCTGTCCTTTTCCAATAAAAAGAAATAAGCTTGGATTATAATATATGTCTGTTACCTGCATAGTTAGAAACACTCCATGTGATTAACATAAAGAACTTAAAAAACAAAAAAATTAAATATCTGTATTGCAGCTGTTTCCCACATGCCATCATCTCTGATATGCAAATTACCATATAGTTTAGACAGTATAATCTGGATAAACTTTTGTTAGAGCAGAACTATTAGTTATAAAAGATACTGAGTTTTTATATACTTGGAATATTTGGGCTAAATGAATTATGGCACCTCATTTTTACACCCAAAAAACTAGGACATCTTAGAGATAAATTTGATAAAAACATGGCAGTATGGAGGTGCTCTAAAATGCCTCTGAAAAAACACTGTATATGCATGTACATGTTACTGTTGAAATGAAACTCATATTAGTCCTTTAATTGTTACTAATAAGAGCATTTAAGTTAAATGAGTTTAAATCCCTATGAACTTAGTTATGAACACTAGAATACTACATAATAAGTACTACTTATGGATTAGTTTCTCTGAATGCAGTAAGTCCCCTCCAAAACCCAGAACTTTCTTCATATACTCTAATCTTCATTTATATCCTAATCTGTAAAACAGTTGAGGTTTGACATAAAACTGCATAATAGTGAAACAAACAAGAAGGAAAAATTATGAGTACCAACATTAATATTTACAAAAGGTTATTGGTAAAATGCTGGTCTTCTTATGTATTTATTGCCATGAAAAAAATGAGGATAGTAGGCTCCACTTTAACAAGCGAAGACAGACTATATACTAAATTTTGTTCTACTATTTATAAAATTACACCAGTCATTTCTCAGAAAAATGGACATGAGAAATTTCCAAGTGTTTTGTGGAGTCGTGGGTTGGTGACAGACACATTGACACGATGTTGCAGCACGGGCAGATGGTGGATTGCTGCAACCTTCCTGAAGCATCCCCATGAGGAGAGCACTCCACCAAGCACACAGCAAATGCCACACTCACACGCAGCAGCTGCTTATCTAAGATGGCAGAAGCAGGAAGGCTCTTTGTATAGGTTTACAGTGGTAGGTTACTTCACGTGCACGCTGAAAGCATCCAGGAACAAAGACAGGGAGAGGTAGAGGGTCCAGGACTATACACTGGTAAAAAGGGGTGGAGCCAACAGCAACAATCAATCACCTGAAGGTGTGAGCAGGAAAAGGATTACAGTGACCAATGAGGAAACTCAAGGGTAAACAGGGTACCAATGAGGGTACAAAGAACAAAGAAACTGCTAGAAGCTTGACCATATATGGTTAACAGGCCGTTGAACAGCCAATGGGCCAACAGGAGGAGTGGCACTGCAGTGGATTGACAGCATGTTGCAGGAGTCCGTGGGAGAGGTTAAAGTTCTAGGGGACATTTCAGGGCATAGCCCCAGAAAGTCTAGCAGACCCACAGGCCTCCACAGCCCTGAATCCTCAGCAAGAAGCAAAAAGTTTAATCTGGATGCCATTTTTATAGGGGTTTTGGATTTCCTGGGCTCAGATAGCTGATTGGATGGGAGCTCTCTCCACCCAGCTCTCTGGCTAGGTGTCTCTGGATGTAAGCTTGAACAGGGTTGGCTGAGTCTTCACTGGGGTTTGAATGCAATCCTTCCCTGCCTTATCCAGCGACTTGTTTTCTTCTAGGTTGATTGAGTTTAGGGGGCAGCTTTAGGTCAGCTACAATACGTCATCTGAGTGCTGACAAATTAAGGCATCAACCTATGAGGGGACAGGGTTATGTTTAGTTTTATTGATTTTCAATGCACAACATTAAGACAGCTGTGTCTACCGCCACTGTGAATCAACATGGTTGAGTACCTTTTACCCAAAGAGGTCCACAACTGTTCAATTTGTCTATCCCAGCGAAAAAACAACATTAAGCCTTTATTAGTCCTTTTGTAGGGACTTACAATATTCAGGTTTAGTAAGAAGACCGTAAGTTTAATAAGAAGACTAGATTTGGTGACTTTCACCCTCAGAAAACTGATATCATCTTTTCTGAGAACAGCATATGGAGTTCTTCCTAATTGTATCTGACCCTGGAGGTGAATAGATCACAGCAAAAAGATATGCCTTTGCATTATACCTCAGTGATAAATCTCCATTTCTTCCTTGTTTCATCTATATTTCTTAAATGGGATAGTTTCCTTTCCACTCATCCATAGAACAAAAAACACTGCAATGCCAAAAACATAGGTACAGAGTTTATCTTAACCTGTATTAAATAATTCATCCCTATCTAAGATGGAAACTAAAATTATATTTTCAATAAATGAAGAACCCTAGTTTTGGAGGTTGACATTAGGGACAGAGTTTGGCTAGACTTGGTAAAAAGCAATATATCCATATAGCTCCACAAGGCTTAATTGTGACACTTTCTCACCATTATGATAGAGATTTTTTTTTCATATCCCGAAATTTGAAGTTTTGCATTGTAATTCCTGATATTTCACACTGCTCTTGGATTATATTCTTTCATAGTTTCTGCATATCAGTTATTATCAACATTATAAACGTTATTCAAAAATGCTGGTGCATTTGGACTGTAGTAGCAGGGTGGCAGAGTAAACCTTTTTTATATTTAATTGTTTAGAGAACTAAACTTACATCCATCAACCATTTCTCAGCCAATTACTCCACAACTTATTCTTTGTACAAAGTGTGCACACTAAAGTATAACTATCTTAACTACTTAACACTTGGACAAAAACAGTAATTCTTCCAGACCTTCCTGTGGTCACAATGCCTACATTGCAAAACCATAAGGACTGAAAACATTTTAATCAACTGTAAAATTCAGTCCAAGATGCAACTTAACATGTAGAGAAGCATAAAAAAATTAGCCTAAACTGTGTAGTAGTATGTTTAATTTAGCAAGCTAAAGCAAGCTATATTTCTACAAGTATTTCTACCAGTTTATTCATCATTGGCTTGGGCATTACCTAAACCCCTGGAATGTTAGGAATTAAGGTTCTTATTTTTCCCTGACTTTCAAATCAGATGACTTTCCACTTTAACAATGTATGATATTTTGGGGTATTTTCAGGAATTTAAGGTGGCCTAAGAGCTAACTGGAGATCATCTAGTCCAACTCTTTTGTTCAAAGTAGAGTTAGCTAGAGCACTTTGCTTAGGGATCTGATCACTTGAGTTTTTAGTATCTTCAAGAATGGAGACTCCATGGCCTTTCTGAGCAAGATGTCCTGCAGTTTTTCAACTATAACAGTAAAGGAGGTTTCTCTTAAGTTTCAATGGAATTTCTGTATTTTCTGTTTGTACCAAGCATTAAAAGCAATGGTGATAAATCAGGCCTAAATAATATTATAATTTCTGTTAGCTTCAGAAAGTCAATCAGTGTCAAGCAAACTGTAAGACTAATACAGTGACTCTCAGGTGTGTATAGGGTAGATCTGAAAAACAGGCAGAAGAGATGCATCAACTGATCACATAAATTCAAAGTTTTTCTTTAGCACTTGAATTTTGATACAACATGTCATTATCCTTTTCTTTCTATTCATTCTTAATTGCTGGAAGCTTGTTGGAAGACAAACAAAATATAAATGAATTATTCCTGTTCTGCATGAATAATTTCAACCCACACAACTCTTTTCCCTATTCAAATCACATATTTCTACTGTTCTAAACTTCTGTCATTGTAGTTAATATAAAATTGGCAGGAAATTAAATTAAACAGGCATTATTTTTTTAATAGGAAGACTGAAACACCTGAGATTAGTATTAGAGTAGCAGGCTAAAAGACGAGAAAGATGCTGATAAGAAAAATGATTTTTTAAATATATTTAGCCAAATGCAATGACAAATGTAACTTTAAACAGGATTTAAATAAAATAAAAAAATACTTTGATATTACAGCTCTGCAGCAGACATTGCATGTGATGAACTGTAATTAGCTTATTTTCATTTATTTTGGTTTCATTTTTATTAACTTTTCTTGCAGTAGTGGTATTCTGGTCATGAACCAAAAGTGCATTTTTTTGTTCTGTAAAAAGTTGAAATACGCATCCACTATTTATTTATTTGTTTAAGCCCAAGGCTACATGTTAAGATCTGCTATTCAGGGATAATATTTCATAATTCAATTTACATTATGAATGTCATATTGTAACAATAAAACATACCTTTTTTCCTTTTAAGTTTAGTGCTTTTCTCAAATATATTTTGTTTTCTGTTATCCAAACTTCCCTTTCTGAATTGCGACAAGGACTTCTGAGCAGGCCAAAATTATTTTTATTCACCTAGGTACAGTCATTAAGTAAATTCTCAATAATATTTGTCTCTAAGTAAACAAATAAAAGGCATTCCTTAATATCAGTGAATATCACCAAAGAACCAATAATATGAAGAACATCTCTTACTCAAAGATACTCTCAAAGATACAATGCTCTTCTGTGCGAGAATTGTTATATCAAAATACAACACATAAGCTCGTTTAGAAAATTTAGACAAAATCTTAGAAGGCTTGTATGCAAATATTCTTAGCATATCACAAGAGTTCTTGCTAGCTATTGAGATGTGCACATAAAAAAACCAAGAATAAATGAGAAGCTGCATCAGAGACATTCAAAATAATTTTAGCATAGTCTTTTGACTGCTCATAAAATGTATTTTTGTTATCACTTCTGTGTCCAGTTGTTTGAAAATTATAAACACAAAGCATCTATGACGCTGAAGTGCTCTCCTATTATTCTGCTGCAAAATTAAATGGATGAAGTAGCATCCAAAACCAATTACAACATGAATTACGATTTTTATAATATCTCCTTCAATTTTCTTAAAACAGAAGGTTTTCCTATATCTGTCATGAAGACTAAACAGAAATTCAGTGTATCTGGTATTTTTTTCTGAACTCAATGCATAAGATATTCCAATATTCTACTCTTTCTAATAATTTCCCTTGAAATCTTCTGAACACTTCTTTGACTCAAATCTATTATTAAAACACTATAAACACCTTCTTTTAGCTAAGTGTCCAATATCTGGTACTATTCACTGCTTACACTTTCACATTCTTGGCTTACGTTCTCTCAAACTTTTCTGTGATATTTTATCTTTTGCTGAAATATTTGGGGAGCCTTTCTTTCCTGGAGGAATTTGTTTTGTTTTCTTTGGTTTTCAGTAGAGAATATGCTGCTTGAAACTACTCCAGGGATATTAGCTCACAGAGCGTTGTGTCTATCAGCTCCTGTCTTTCAGCATGAGAAATCTTTATCTTTGCTATGCTGTTTCACTAAAGTCTTTAACTGGCTGAAAACAAACAAGACCCTATTTTCCATCTTACCAGCTCAATCACCCAAATGTTTGAGTTGCGAACATCATCATCTTCTCTTGAATCTGG
The DNA here is from genome assembly GCF_000277835.1 of Geospiza fortis. Classification (NCBI taxonomy): domain Eukaryota; kingdom Metazoa; phylum Chordata; class Aves; order Passeriformes; family Thraupidae; genus Geospiza; species Geospiza fortis. The sequence goes on along the minus strand of NW_005054297.1, from coordinate 6,917,153 downwards.
AATGTTATTAAATAATTTAATGTGTAGAAAGGAAAAAGAATATACTCTTAAACCTAGTTACCAGGCGTGAACAAGCCCTAGAATGGAGGAAAGCCTTTATAAACCTATTTCAAAAGTCATTTACACAATATTTTAGTTCATCTAAGGTATGGACTACAGAAATTAATCTCCTTATCACCCCCAAGTTTGTACTTTGCTATCCTTAGAAGTATCAAGAAGCAAATATATTTGACCCTTTTGGATCAAATTCCAAAGAAGAAAATGATCCCAAAGCCTCCCTAGATGTCTTGAACTAAAAGGAGCTCAGTTTACAGTATCAGAGAAGCTACTCCACAGTGATTCTCTTAAAAATGCATATCATATGAAAATAAGTCTCAGAGCCCACTGTTTCACCCTTCAAATCAATTCCTCTTGAGCCATTCTATTTGCTATTGTAGACAGAGACAGTTTTTAAAAATGACTTTCTCCTTGTTTTGTTTCTCTGCTCAAAGAGAGGCTTGTCAGCAAAGGAATCTTTGCCAGAATGCTACTGAAATGAGACACAGGTAGCTAAAGCATATATGAACCTTTCAGCATATGAAGCCTTAGTATTAACAAATCACTGATGCACAAGTAATGTCTTCTATGTAATGTAAAATATTCTTGCTGCTCAGATGAAATATTTGGAATAAATTGAAAATACACCAGAGTGTTCTGTATAGAAATGATTAGCTAAAAATAAAAAAAATCGGAAAAGTTTTGAATTATTAATGCATACATTGAATCAAAGTAGAATTTTTTTGTGTCTTAGATCTCACCTGTGTGCTGTCATTGTTAAAAAGGCCTATTATTAATATTATTGCAACTACTTTGGTTTTAGCTACTGTTCACAAGACTCTAGCCCAATATAAACGTGAGAGTCACAGCATCAAATTTTAGGAAAATTCTGCAATAACTCCTGGAAGAATCAGATCAAATTCTAAATGTATATGAATGCATAAAGATGAGATTTCCAGTTTAATAGGGGAGATATGTAAATATATTCAGTACAGGTACAAAGATTAATTCATTTTCTGAGTGATTAGGGATAAGGACAATTTTTGATCACCAAAATTGTATTGATGATGACATATTTTCCAAAATCTGCAGTTGAACTGTTTTCCAAAATTAGGTAATATACTCAATATTTTGTATTGTTTTTATCTACAAGGTAGTCCTCAATGTTTGCTTGCTCTTTATTCATCTAAGTTATCCAAATTATTTTTGACCTTAAATGTCTGAAATTTAAAAACATAGTGAGTTTTAAAGCATTGACAAATTTCCTATAAATTAGACAATATAAGCTCAGGCGTAAAATCTCAGTCAACTACACTTCTCCATAAAAATGAAAGGGCAGAACTCAAGAAGTGTATCCCTTCTTGGAAGATGTTTAATAGAATGGAAATTTTCTTCACTACATATTGAAGAATTTAAATTAGCTACATAATTTGAGATCACTTACATCAGATGAAACAAATGCCATCTTGGTGAACACTGTAGCTATGCAAGTTATACAAATAAACATGCCACAGGCTCAAAATGCAAGGCCTTGAAAGGCAAAATTATTACTTTTTTCCAGAATTTAGATATTTGGAAAAGCAGTATAGATTGTGCTATATAGGGGAAAAAAGAAGACTTGAATGAATGTAAAAATGCAATTTGTTCCATCATTATTTTTTAATCAGGATTACATACACTTTCTTTGTGACAGATAAATTGTTGGAAAAAATACATTTGAATAAGGTAATTGAAGAGGAAAATGATAAAAGGCAGTTACAGACTAAATAACAGGCAGTGTCCATGTCCAGAACTACACTCCAAGCATATTTATCTATACAGGTACCTTGTATAATTAAAATTCCTGATAAAGATGTAGACCTATTTGTTAATTTGCTTATTTTTTTGCATTTCATATAGAAAAAATTAGTTAAAAGGATTGCATTACTGAAAAAATAGGATATGCATTTTTCTTCTGTTGTAAGAAAATGTTTGAATTTGGTGGGTATTTCAAAATTAAAAGGAGATATTTAGGTTATAAAAAACTAATGGTTGCAAAAATACCCAAAACACAGAAAAGGAAAATATGGGTTTTTTCAAATTAATAAATTATAAACATGCTCATATGAAGCTATTGCTGCCTCTTTTCTACTATGGCCATCTGGAGCACCATGCCTGTTGCTGTAGGTCAAAAGTTACTCTGTAATTGTCAGCAACATTATATAAAGCAAATTGCTTACAAGTACTGAAATGAGAAACAGCTGCTTTACACTTGACTCTAAAGGTTCATTAACTATTTGAGAATGTTGTTAACATATTAAAGGTGCTTTGTATGCACAACTTTATAAGAGGTACTAATATATTCACCTGGGGGATAGATTACAACCATCAACTTGTTATGCAACTATAACTGAGAAAATAGTGTAATGTCACAGAAGAACAGGCTTGATTTAATTTTTTTTTCCTTCAAAAGTCTGATGGTGAAATTATACTAAAACAAATGTTAACTTGTGTTGTCTAATAAAAACTTTCCTGGCAGATGTTTGTCAGTGCATGCTCTAGCCAAATACTAAAAGCATGACTTTTGAAGAAGCCAATGAGACAATTGTCTGGGGAAGAAGACCATAGTCCTCACTAAATCCTTGAATATAGCTACTTTTATTATCCTAGGACTTGATTTTCACATGTGCAGTTTAATTTTCATTTTTCATGTCAAAATCACTTTTATCTTTCACGTCAGATTTGTCCCCAAAAAAGAAAGATATATGTTAATTACTCAAAATATTTTCATCATACTCTTGGAAGAATCATCAAAAGAACTTATGTGTCTGAATACAACTCAAATTAATAAGCATACATAAAATAGCATAAAAAAAGAAAAGCATGAGTTATAGCAAAATTATTTAAACTCAAATTACTCGCGGGTAAAACTTTATAGATCTGTTTTTCATGGAATGTTACTATCAATGGGTTTTAATAGTCACGCTAGTTGAAATATTCTCTAACTTGTTCACATTAGAAACAGAGCACCTCAATTAAAAACATGGCTGGCTATATATGTCTGATTGCACCAACAGTTTAACAAAGTTGACATATAAAAGTTCAGGTATGACAACCATCATTATATAGCAATTGGTTAATATAAAAATACTTTTTTTCGGTTGATGAACACAGGATATCCTTCAACAATTAGAATTACAGATTAATGCAAAGATTGTCTTTTAAAAGGCTCAGGTCTTTTGCTTCCCTTCCAAAACCTTTAATACATGGCTCAACTGTGGAAACAGTCACAGACATTTCTTCTGATTAGTTATTTGTTTGTTTGTGAGAAAGATGCACTAATTTCTCTTAATAGGAACAAGTATTTGCTAGATGTCATATTCCTTTAATTACTTTAAGGCATTCTGAAAATAAGACAGTAGAAAGAAAAAATATCTAGGCTTCATAAATGGCTGGTTTTGATTGAATGTCTCATACAAATAAAATAGACAAAAAAGGATTCATGATACATTTTGTTATGTGGCTGATGAAGGATGAGTCCAAATTATGGTTCACTAAGCCCTACAGTTTTAGCAATCACTGCATAGTCATCCCTGTCAATCACATTTTTACAGATATTTTTTGATCATAAGAACATTATCAAAATTGATCTTAAAGATACTGAGTCTCTAGAAAGTTCTACAAAGAGATCAAAAACTGGAGTTCATATTCTCTCATTTCACAGCTATAGACCAAATGGGTATCTTTCAACATCACAAGGAAACTGCCTGATGAATTTCCTGGAAGGAACTGCAGGCCCAGAGAACAATACTGTGACAGAAAGATGATTAAAAGAAATCCATGTTGTGTTTTCAGACATCCCAATGCTTTCTTGCTATGCACTTTCTCTAATATTCATCTAGGAATGTTTTAAATGCTGTGGCTGTAATTCAAGACAGCCTGATGCTTGTTATCAGTTCCAAAGAGGTTTTAATATTAAAATATCATTAAAGAAAATGTGACAAGGTGAAATAAACCTTCATTTCTTCTACCATTAAGAAATGTTGCATAGAAATGGAATGTTTTTGCCTAACCACCTTTCTTTCTCTTAAGAAAGGGAAGGTCCAAGAGCAAAAATTGCTCTGGACACTTGATGTAATTCCATTTTTTCATTGTACAGTGTCATGCAGAACATAAAGTGGGATAAAGAACATAACATTATCAGTTTTGGGATAATTAGGTGTCACAAAAAAAGAGTAACATTTGACTAAAGCAAAGATATAATGAAAATAAAATGCAAGAATTTTTCATTCTAAAACCTAGTTTTTAAAGTATTGTCATTCAGAAAGAAATTAAGGTCACATTTTGAAAATGTCATGTAACTTCGAAAAGAATCACATACTCCACAGGGTTAGGCTGGTCTGCAGGTTCTGATACACTGCATGGATATCAAGTACTGGAATGCTCACAGGACATGATCATTCTTAATATTCAGCAGGGCAACAGCAATGCTTTGATTTTCTCTCTGGAGAAAGTATGTAACAGAGAGAGCCTTTCTGGCAAGGAATCTGGGCTTCAGTCTAAACTTTGCTATGCATCTATACCACAAATTGGTTTTCTGTGAGAAGTCACCCCAGCCAGCTCTAAATGAATTGCACTGGAAGGCTGTTTGTGAGCTTCTTAAGTGCTTTGCGTCTGTATTTATACAACACCATATAGTTGAATGTGTGCAATTTCCACATTGAATGCTGCAACTTTCAGGATTAATTTCACTATTTATTCCTCATTTACTCCATGTGAATGAGTAAGATTAGAGAGGTCAAACCCTTGGCTGATATAAATCAATGTACTCTTGTTGTCTGACTCCAGACGTCTG